>NC_133126.1:65668574-65987574 GCF_048418815.1 Hemitrygon akajei | reverse complement strand
CTAGGACAAGAGGGCACAGCCTCAGGATAGAGGATATTCATTTAAAACAAAGATGTGGAGAAATTTATTTAGCCGGAGGGTGATGAATTTGTGGAATTTATTACCACAGGCTGTGGTGGAGGCCAGGTCATTGGGTGTATTTAAGGCAGAGCTTGATAAGTTCGTGTTTGGACATGGCCATCAAAGGTTACGGGGAGAAGGCCAGGGAGTGAGGCTGAGGAAGGGAATGAAAGGATCAGCCATGACTGAATGGCGGAGCAGACTCAATGGGCCAAATGGCCAAATTTTACTCCTCGGTCTTATGGTCTTATCCAGACTTCTCTTATATGTTGCAATTTCATGACCCTCTGAGTGAAGGAGTTTCTTCTCATGTTCCCTTTAAACTTTTCACCTTTCACCCTTAACTCATGACCTCCAATTGTAGTACCACCCAACCCCAGTGGAAAAAACCTGCTTGCATTTACTCTATCTATACCCCTCAAAATTTTGTATACCTCTACCAAATCTCCTGCTGATCTTCTACGTTCCAAGGGATAAAGTCTTAACCTATCCAATCTTTCCAATCATCTCGGGTCCTCCAGACCCAGCAACATCCTGGTAAATTTTCTCAGTACGCTTTCAACCTTTTTTTTTACATCTTTTCTGTACAAGTACTCCAAATTATATCTCACCAATGTATTATACAACTTTTTAGAAATGATCAATGATCTGAATTCCAGAGATAACATTGGTGTAAGAATTGGCCATTGACATCAAGTTTGTAGGTAACTGAATGAAATCCAGGAGTCCTTGTGTCATAAATCTGAAGTACATGGAAAGCAATGGGCAGGGAGGGAGCAGTGGGAGGAGAACTACATGTGTGCATCATCACTGACCAGAATTTTAATTTGTTTATGTATAACACAAGACTAGGTCAAAACATGAATTAATTACCTGTGGTAAAGTACTTATCTACTGATGTCATTAACCCTTTACCTGCAAGTAATTCCAGGAGTGTGATGGGCACATTTCACTTGAAGTCACACATCTCCCCAAATTAAACAGGAGAACATTCTTTCCTTGGCCAAAATCTTTCATCTATCACTATCTTTGTATTTTCACAATACGAAAATGGCTTGTCATTATCTTTTGAGGATAACTAGGCAAGGCCATACAGTGGCATACAAAAGTTTGGGCACCCCTGGTCAAAATTTCTGTTACAGTGAATAACTAAGTGAGTAAAAGATGACCTGATTTCCAAAAGGCATAAAGTTAAAGATGACACATTTCTTTAATATTTTAAGCAAGATGAATTTTTTATATCCATCTTTTACAGTTCCAAAATAACAAAAAGGGAAAAGGGCCCAAAGCAAAAGTTTGGGCACCCTGCATGGTCAGTACTTAGTAGCACCCTCTTTGGCAAGTATCACAGCTTGTAAACGCTTTCTGTAGCCAGCTGAGAGTCTTTACAATTCTTGTTTGGGGGATTTTCACCCATTCTTCCTTGCAAAAGGCTTCTAGTTCTGTGAGATTCTTGGGCTGTCTTGCATGCACTGCTCTTCTGAGTTCTATCCACAGATCTTCGATGACGTTTAGGTCGGGGGACTGGAAGGGCCATGGCAAAATCCAGAGCTTGCTCCTCTTGAGGTAGTCTGTTGTAGATTTTGAGGTGTTTAGGAACATTATCCTGTTGTAGAAGCCATCCTCTTTTCTCTTCAGCTTTTTTTAAAAAACAGACAGTGTGATGTTTGCTTCTAGAATTTGCTGGTATTTAATTGAATTCATTCTTCCCTCTACCAGTGAAATGTTCCCCATCCCACTGGCTGCAACACAAGCCCAAAGCATGATCGATCCACCCCTATGCTTAACAGTTGCAGACATGTTCTTTTCATGAAATTCTGCACCCTTTTTTCTCCAAACATACCTTTACTCACTGCGGCCAAAAAGTTCTATTTTAACTTCAACAGTCCACAGGACTTGTTTCCAAAATGCATCAGGCTTGGTTAGATGTTCCTTTGTAAACTTCTGACACTGTATTTTGTGGTGAGGACGCAGGAAAGGTTTTCTTCTGATGACTTTTCCTTGAAGATCATATTTGTGCAGGTGTCGTTGCACAGTAGAACAGTGCACCACCACTCCAGAGTCTGCTAAATCTTCCTGAAGGTCTTTTGCCGTCAAACGGGGGTTTTGATTTGCCTTTCTAGCAATCCTACAAGCAGTTCTCTCGGAAAGTTTTCTTGGTCTTCCAGACCTCAACTTGACCTCCGCTGTTCCTGTTAACTGACATTTCTTAATTACATTACGAACTGAGGCTACCTGAAAACACTTTGCTATCTTCTTGTAGCCTTCTCCTGCTTTGTGGGCATCATTTATTTTAATTTTCAGGGTGCTAGGCAGCTGCTTGGAGGAGCATATGGCTACTGATTGTTGGGACAAGGTTTGAGAAGTCAGGGTATTTATAAAGCTTTGAAATTTGCATCACCTGGCCTTTCCTAATGATGATTGTGAACAAGCAATAGCCCTAACAAGCTAATTAAGGTCTGAGACCTTGGTAAAAGTTATCTGAGAGCTCAAATTTCTTGGGGTGCCCAAACTTTTGCATGGCGCTCCTTTCCTTTTTGTCACTCTAAAAGTGTACAAAACAAAAATAATACACTAATCTTGCTTAAAATGTTGAAAAGAATGTTTTATCTTTAACTTTATGACTTTTGGAGATCAATTCATGTTCTACTCACTTAACTATTCACAGTAACAGAAATTTTTACCAGGGGTGCCTAAACATTTGCATGCCACCGTATGCCTGCAATGCTCATGTCAGTTAGATAAATGACTTCCTTAAACACCTGTAGTTGCTATATATTTGGTTTCAAGTATAAAATATTTAATTATCTTGTATTATAGCCCTGAGGGGAATGTTGTTGTTTGTATAGTTTTTAGTTCCTATAATTTTACTCATTGCCATTTCTTGTGTTACGTATTCAGGCAACAATAACTATATGTGAGTTAGGCAAGGGTTTTTATAACAAATAACACGTTTATTAAACACTGAAAACAAACCCCCCAAAAGTAAACAAACACTAACGTAACCGGAAATCAGCTGCTGTGCGGCAGCTTAAACAGTTCTTAAAGCGATGCAGCAAAAACAGTTCTTAAAGCGATGTTGCCAAAAGTTCAAAATGCTCAGTCCATTTAAAAGGAGAGACTTTTTAAGGCGATTTAAATTCTCTTCCACGTTGTTTTCCTTTGATCCCCGGCGTCGAACTCTTCCCACGAAGAAATTTTATGAAACGTAACGGTTTAAAGGCACTGACCTTTCCTTCCACACTGTCCTCAATCTCCTGCTATCCCGCAGAGATTAACACGAAAACAGTCAACGAAATCCTTCCGAATGAGGATCACACAAGGTCGAACCCATTCCACCGTCGAAATTCGATTCTCCTCAATCTTTAACTCCCGAACTTTTATCTTCACTCTCCACAGTAAAGAAACTGCTGGCAATGACCTTTTAAACTTTAGGCATTAGATAAAACTTCATTTTTCAACTAAACTGCGTCATCACATTAAATCACGCAGTGGCATGAAGTCAGCTTGGCAAATCCAGCCACGAACTTCCCCTCCCCACAGGGTGGGGTCCTCCTCTTATACCCTGTAAAAAAAAACAAAAAAAAACCAAACAAAAAACTGTCACATGACCTCTACTGGCGGGAAAATGACGTCACTCCACCATCACAAGACCATTACCTCAAGTCCAGTATAGCTTCAACCCCAGTCACGTGACAAAGGTACCACTGTCACGTGTCACGAGTACGTAACACTTGAAAGTCAATGTCTCTTTAACTACCATACCAAATTTTGTATTTGAATTCTATAGATTAATGCATTGAACTCAAATAAAAGATTTGGAAAGATGATCCCAGATGTGTATAGTGCTGAGAATATCTTTTTCTCTATATTTAAAGGTAGTCTGAAAGCAACTTTATGCTTTGTTTATGATTTGAGTTAGAGTATCTTGACTACAAGGTGAGGGAGAAGTATTTTCCTCCACCTACACGTCAGGATGCTGTTCATCGACTGTAGCTCAGCATTTGATACCATCATTCCCACAATCCTGATTTGAGAAGTTGCAGAACCTGGGCCTCTGTACTTCCCTCTGCAAATGGATCCTCGACTTCCTAACTGGAAGACCACAATCTGTGCAGATTGGTATAACATCTCCTCCTCGCTGACGATCAACACTGGTGCACTTCAGGGGTGTGTGCTTCGCCCACTGCTCTACTCTCTATATACACATGACTGTGTGGCTAGGCATAGCTAAAATACCATCTATAAATTTGCTGACGATACACCATAGTTGGTAGAATCTTAGGTGGTGACAAGAGGGCATACAGGAGTGAGACATGCCAACTAGTGGAATGATGTTGCAGCAACACCCTGGCACTCAACGTCAGTAAGATGAAAGAGCTGATTGTGGACTTCAGGAAGGGTAAGATGAAGGAACACATGCAAATCCTCATAGTGGGATCAGAAGTGGAGAGAGTGATCAACTTCAAGTTCCTGGATGTCAAGATCTCTGAGGATCTAATCTGGTCCCAACATATCAATGTAGTTATAAAGGAGGCAATACAGCGGCTATACTTTGAAGAGATTTGGCATGTCAACAAATATACTCAAAAACTTCTATAGTTGTACCGTGGAGAGCCTTCTGACAGGCTATATCACTGTCTGGTATGGAGGGGCTACTGCACAGCACCGAAAGAAGCTGCAGAAGGTTGTAAATCTAGTCAGCTCCATCTTGGGCAGTAGCCTACAAAGCACCCAGGACATCTTCAGGGAGTGGTGTCTCAGAAAGTCAGCGTCCATTATTAAGGACCTCCAGCACCCAGGGCATGCCCTTTTCTCACTGTTACCATCAAGAAGGAGGTACAGAAGCCTGAAGACACATGGTCAGCGATTCAGAAAAAGTTTCTTCCCCTCTGCCATCCGATTCCTAAATGGACATTAAATCTTTGGACACTACCTCACCTTTTTTTCATATACAGTATTTCTGTTTTTGCACGTTTTTGGAAATCTATTCAATATACAGTGGCATGCAAATGTGTGGGCACCCCTGGTCAAAATTTCTGTTGCTATGAATAGTTAATGAGTAGAAGATGAACTGATCTCCGAAAGTCATGAAGTTAAAGATGAAACATTCTTTTCAACATTTTAAGCAAGATTAGTCATTATTTTTGTTTTGTACAATTTTAGATTGAAAAAAGGGAAGGAGCACCATGCAAAAGTTTGGGCACCTCAAGAGGTTTGAGCTCTCAGATGACTTTTACCAAGGTCTCAGACCTAATTAGCTTGTTAGCTATGGCTTGCTTACAGTCATTGTTAGGAAAGGCCAGATGATGCAAATTTCAAAGCTTTATAAATACCTTGACTCCTCAAACCTTGTCCCAACAATCAGCAGCCATGGGCTCCTCTAAGCAGCTGCCTAGCACTCTGAAAGTTAAAATAAGTGATGCCCACAAATCAGGAGAAGGCTATAAGAAGATAGCAAAGCATTTTCAGGTGGCCTTTTCCTCAGTTCATGATGTAATTAAGAAATGGTAGTTGACAGGAACAGTGGAGGTCTGGAAGACCAAGAAAACTTACTGAGAGAACTGCTCATGGGATTGCTAGGAAGGCAAATCAAAACCCCTGTTTGACTGCAAAAGACCTTCAGGAAGATTTAGCAGACTCTGGAGTGGTGGTGCACTATTCTACTGTGCAGCGACACCTGCACAAATATGACCTTGATGGAAGAGTCATCAGAAGAAAACCTTTCCTTTGTCCTCACCACAAAATTCAGCGTCAGAAGTTTGCAAAGGAACATCTAAACAAACCTGGTGCATTTTGGAAACAAGTCCTGTGGACTAATGAAGTTAAAATAGAACTTATTGGCCGCAGTGAGCAAGGAATGTTTGAAGAAAAAGGGGTGCAGAACTTCATGAAAAGAACACCTCTCCCAACTGTTAAGCACGGGGGTGGATCGATCATTTGGGCTTGTGTTGCAACCAGTGGCATGGGGAACATTTCACTGGTAGAGAGATGAATGAATTCATTTAAATACCAGCAAATTCTGGAAACAAACATCACACCATCTGTTTTTAAAAAAAAGCTGAAGATGAAAAGAGGATGACTTCTACAACAGGATTATGATCCTAAACACACCTCAAAATCCACAATGGACTACCTCAAGAGGTGCAAGCTGGAGTTAGCGGGAGACGCTCATGGAGTGAGTACTGTTTTAGATTCGCTCCATAACCTTTACTTTTTTTAACCTTTGATCACCCTTATCCAACTTATTTTTACCTACACCAAAAGATTCTTGCTATTTTCTTGGGCTTATCGTTAAGAGTTTATTGTGAATTTTTGAAGATATGCAAACAGAAATAGCTCTTAGATCTAAAGGACGAGAACCGGGGCGCAACCCGAACGGTAATGGAAAGAAGCAAGCTCATCCGCAACGTACTGAGTTAACTTATGAACTGTTTATGGAGGTTTTGGATAAAAAATTTGATGAACTACAACAAGTTTTTAAACAAGATTTAAAGGCCTTTCAAGATTATATGGTTAAGACGGATTCAGTAATTAACCAGCAGTAAGTTCTTATTGCATCTCTGCAAGAAGAAGCTCGGAAACGAGATTTGACAATTGAAAAATTGCAACAGGATTTAATTTTGACCATTAAACTGGTGGAAACACTTAAAGCCAAGAGTGTCGACTTTGAGAATCGGTCCAGAAGACAGAACCTACGTATACTTGGTTTCCCAGACGGCGTAGAAAAAGACGATCCTTCGAAATATTTTGCTCAACTTTTAAAAGATGCATTCCCGTCGGTTTTCCCAGAGAATCCCCCGTTACTTGATCGAGCACATAGAATTTGGCGTCGTTCATCGAGTGCTCCAGCTAAACCCTCGGTTATAATTGTCCGGTTTCACTATGTACACGACAAAGAACAACTTATTCGTGTGGCTCGGCGGGCTGGAATGATTAAATTTCAAGAGTACCACTTCCGTTTGGTTGAAGATTTTAGTCCTGAAGTTATGAAGAAAAGGCTTCTTTTTAAACCTCTGACGTCTGAATGTTATGAGAAAAATCTAAAACCTGCGCTCTTATACCCGGCGAAGCTTAGAATCTCTCCGTCGAATGCTCCACGCCAGGTTTTCCTTTCTACATCTGAAGCGAGAAAGTATCTGGAAGAGAACTTCCCTACAGCCATAGACACTAATCTCTGATAAATGAGTGATTCTGATCGTGTAAGATGGTTTTCGATTCCTCAAACCAGAGTTAGTCTCTGGTTATTGGTGTAGGTTTATCCTATACTTTATATTTAAGTTAAAGTGTGTTTTCGTTATATTAATCGCTCTGTTTTATACACTTTAACCATTATACTATATTTTTGACTATTATTTTTGTTCCCTCGAAGGTATATTTTTAACCTTTCGAAGGGAAATTCTTTTTTATTAAGATGGTGGTTTTTTGGAAAAATATTCTTGGTTTTGTTTAAGATGGCATTATTTTTTCTTTTCTCGTCTTCTTCCTATAATGCATCGCTTATCATAGTTTAAATATTTCTTGATCTGTTTGGGTTATAACCCGATTTATAAGCTTTTAGTGATTATATTCTTTTTTTTTAACAACTAAGTATATTAAGAAGCGTGGTTTTTAGTTTAGTGATTATCATTTTAAAGTTGGGGTGTTTTTTTTTAATATATATCCTTTATATAAGGAGTGGTCTTCCGCTGATATGGGGGTAGAATTAGTCTCATTTTTTCCTTTTTCTAGCCATATTTTGGCTTTTTTTCTTTTTCTTGTGGGGGTGGGGGATGGTCTGTTTTCTAATTTTATTTTTCTTTAACCAGTTTGTTTTAGTTTTTTCATTTGGGCTGTTTCTGAACTACAAATATGTCTACGATGTCATCACTTCCGGGTCCGCTCTTTATTTTTGTTCCTCTTCCGGGTGCATGAGTTTATAATTTGGTTAACCCTTTCTATACCAAAGGGTTGACTTTAGAAGCATGGCTCAGACCATTAATTTTGTGTCTTGGAATACTAATGGTTTAAACCATCCGATTAAACGAAAGAAGATTTTCAAAGTATTCCAAAGACTTAATGCTCATATCATTTTTGTACAAGAAACTCATGTGAGGAAGGAGGACAAATATCGCTTTTTTAGGTCTTGGCGGGGTCAACAGTATCATTCGAATTCGAATGCCAAAGTTAAGGGAGTTTCAATTTTTATTGACTCCTCTATTGCATTTGTTCAACACGATATCCTTTCGGATCCGAATGGTAGATTTTTGTTAATTACGGGTTTACTTTGTAATAAAAAGGTTGCTATGATTAATGTTTATGCTCCAAATGTGGATTGTCCTGATTTTTTAAAGTCCTTATTTACTTCTTTACCTAATCTAAATGAATATAAGTTAATAATGGGTGGTGACTTTAATTGTTGTTTAAATCCTTTGACGGACAAATCTATATCTATTCAGACTTTACCCAATAAGTCGGCCACTTGTATTAACTCCTTTTTGATTGATAATGGAATTTTTGATATTTGGAGATTTCGGCATCCTAACGACAAAGAGTTTTCTTTTTTGTCACATGTTTATCATTCCTATTCGAGAATTGATTATTTTTTTATTGACTCTTGTTTTATTCCTTCGGTAATTGGTTGTAATTATGATATTATAGCTATCTCTGACCATGCTCCATTAAAATTTTCTATTAAATTTATGGATACAGCTTCTAATGTTAGACAATGGCGATTTGACTCTACCTTATTGCAAGATCCGGACTTTATTAAATTTATAAAGGAGCAGATTGATTTCTTCTTTTCAACTAATTCCACGGATGATATTTCTTGTGGAACACTTTGGGACACTTTTAAAGCGTATATACGTGGACAGATTATCTCTTACTCTGTTGGTCTGAGAAAACGCATTAAGAAGGAAACTCTTTTATTGGTTGATAAAATTAAAGAGATTGACAAGAAATATTCGATCACTCCTAGTAAGGAGCTTTACAAACAAAGGGTTGAACTTCAAATGGAACATAGTTTATTACTTACATCTCCGATTGAAAATCAATTAATGAAAACCAGATCTGATTTTTATATACATAGTGATAAATCGGGTAAACTGTTAGCTAGTCAGTTGAAGAATGTTTTGGTTAAACGTCAAATCACTAAGATTCGTCAGCAGAATGGGGATTTGACAGTTAACCATGATGAGATAAATAAGTCATTTCAAGACTTTTATACCTCCCTGTATCAATCTGAATTCCCTCAGGATCATAATACCATGTGTGATTTTCTTGGGAAATTGAATTTTCCAAAATTATCATCAGATGATCTCTCAATATTAGATACTCCGATTACGGATGCAGAAATTAAAGGGGTTATTTCCTCAATGAATTCTGGGAAAGCACCAGGTCCAGATGGGTATACAGTAGAATTTTTAAAATGTTTTTCCGCTACTCTTTCTCCTTGGTTATGCAGGGTTTTTGAAGAAGCAATTAGATTGGGGAATTTGCCACAATCTTTTTATAGAGCTTCCATTTCTTTAATACTGAAGAAAGATAAAGACCCGACTGACTGTGTGTCCTATAGACCAATATCTTTATTGAATGTGGACTCCAAGATCTTTTCCAAATTACTGGCTTCCAGGCTGGAGAAGGTATTACCCCAAATTATTTCGGAAGATCAAACCGGTTTTATTAAAAATCGCTATTCTTTTTCAATGTTAGGAGATTACTAAATATTGTTTATACTCCTTCACATAGCACTTCAGAATGTGTTATTTCATTAGATGAGGAGAAAGCATTTGATAGAGTTGAATGGCCTTACTTATTTTATGTGTTGGAGAAGTTTAATTTCTTGGATTTCTTGGACATTCATTTCTTGGATTAAACTGATTTATCACACTCCAGTAGCCTCGGTGTTTACTAATAATCAAAGATCTCCCATTTTTCGTTTATTTCGGGGCACTAGACAAGGTTGTCCTCTTAGCCCATTACTATTTAACATTGCTTTAGAACCTTTGGCAATTGCTATCAGAGAATCACAGGATAGTTCGGGTATTAATCGTGGGACAGATATTCATAAGGTATCTTTATATGCAGATGATTTATTATTATTCATTTCTAACCCTGAGAAATCTATTCCAGCAGTTCTATCATTGTTGGCTCAATTTAGTGAGTTTTCTGGGTATAAGTTAAATCTTAATAAGAGTGAATTGTTTCCTTTGAATAGACAGGTCCCAAGTTATGGAAATTTACCTTTTAAATTAGTTAATGACTCTTTTATTTACTTAGGGATTAAAATCACAAAAAACCTAGGTTTAATTTTTTACCCTTAATTGATCAGATTAAAGGCTTGTTTACTAAGTGGTCACCATTATCTTTATCTCTGATAGGTAGAATTAATGCTATTAAGATGGTTATTTTACCTAAGTCTTTATATATTTTTCAAGTGGTACCAATTTTTATTCCGAAATCTTTTTTTACTAATGTTGATTCAAAAATTTCCTCATATATATATATGGCAGAATAAAAATCCCAGGTTAGGTAAAATATACTTACAGAAGACAAAGAAGGAAGGTGGGTTGACATTACCTAATTTCAGATTTTATTATTGGGCAGTTAATATTAGATATTTGTTATGTTGGTTGAAAGACTGGGATGGTTCTTTTGGCCCTCATTGGGTGAGTTTGGAAATTAAATCGCTACCAGGTTATGCTCTGGGTTCTATTTTAGGGACTTCTCTCCCTTTTGCTCTTTCTAAATTGCCGAAACGAATTGACAACCCGATAGTTAAATATACCTTACGTATATGGTTTCAATTTCGGAAATTTTTCGGGTTGACTCAATTCGTTTTAAATATTCCTATTGTATCTAATTGTTTTTTCCACCCTTCAATTATAGATCAAGCTTTTTTGGCTTGGAAAACTAAGGGTTTACTAAGATTTTCTGATTTATTTTCGGACAATTGTTTTATGTCTTTTGAGCAATTATCTAATAAATATAATTTGCCTAGATTTCATTTTTTTAGATATTTACAGGTTAGGCATTTTTTAAGTACGGTACTTCCTACGTTTCCAAATTTTGTCTCTTCAGATATTTTGGAGAGTTTGTTCGAATTAAACCCTTTTCAAAAAGGGCTTATATCAAAACTTTATAATATAATTATGAAGATACGTTCAGAGCCCCTTTATAAGACAAAAAATGATTGGGAAAGAGAGCTTAATCTTATTATTCCTATTGAGAATTGGGATAGAATTCTTCAATTAGTTAATACATCATCTATATGTGCCAAACATTCATTAATACAATTTAAGGTCGTACATAGGGCCCATATGTCCAAGGATAAATTAACTCATTTTTATTCTTATATAAACCCTATTTGTGATAGATGTCAATTTGAAATCGCGTCTTTAACTCATATGTTTTGGTCATGTCCGCTTTTGAAAAAATATTGGAAAGATATTTTTGATATTATCTCTGCGGTATTGAACATCGATTTACAACCCCATCCTATTACTGCAATTTTTGGTTTACCAATGATGGACTCACTTCATTTATCTTCTTCTGCCTGTCGAATGATTGCATTTCTCACTTTGATGGTTAGAAGATCTATTTTGTTGAATTGGAAGGAAATTAATCCTCCCACTGTATTTCATTGGCTTTCTCAAACTATGTTATGTTTAAATTTAGAAAAAATTAGAAGTGGTGTATTCGATACTTCTATTAAATTTGAAGAGATATGGAGACCATTTATTCAATATTTTCATATGATGTTATATGACCCTGTTCCAAGCTTATTGGATTTTCCAGCTTTAATCTTATTTATGTTGAGAGGATCGGAGTTGACGCCACTGATGATTATGTATTCTTGTGAGATATTATAAACAGCCCTTTTTTTCCTTTTTAGTTTTTCTTTTTTTTTCTTTCTTTTTTTTGCTTTTTTCTTCTTCATTAGTTATTAGATTAGTAGTTTAGTCAATTTTGCAAACTTTTTTTTTCTTTTTTCTGTTTTTTTATATCATATATTATGAAATACCTAGATTTACCTTGTTCATACATATACTGTATGGACAATGTTTTGGGAAAACTCATTTATACTGTAATCATTGCTTATGTATTCTTTCATGTGTAATGGGAATTTGTATGTTTGTAATCCCTTTATTAATATATCAATTGTATTTTGTTCATAATATTATTAATAATAATAAAGAGATTGAAAAAGAGGAGCAAGCTCTAGGTTTTGCCATGGCCCTCCCAGTCCCCCGACCTAAACGTCATCGAAGATCTGTGGATAGAACTCAGAAGAGCAGTGCATTCAAGACAGCCCAAGAATCTCACAGAACTAGAAGCCTTTTGCAAGGAAGAATGGGTGAAAATCCCCCAAACAAGAATTGTAAAGACTCTCAGCTGGCTACAGAAAGCATTTACAAGCTGTGATACTTGCCAAAGAGGGTGCTACTAAGTACTGACCATGCAGGGTGCCCAAACTTTTGCTTTGGGCCCTTTTCCTTTATTGTTATTTTGAAACTGTAAAAGATGGAAATAAAAAAGTCATCTTGCTTAAAATATTAAAGAAATGTGTCATCTTTAATTTTATGCCTTTTGGAAAGCAGATCATCTTTTACTCAGCTATTCACAGTAACAGAAATTTTGACCAGGGGTGCCCAAATTTTTGCATGCCACTGTATGTAATTGATTTACTTGTTTATTTATTATTAATTATTTTAATTTTCTTTTTCTTATTATTTTTTCTCTGCTAGATTATGTATTGCAATGAACTGCTGCTGCTAAGTTAACAAATTTCATGTCAAATGCCGGTGATAATAAACCTGATTCGGATTCAGTTCAGAGATTACCACTACTACCAGTTATAGTTGTGAACTTGGATTGCCTCATGAAGTTTATCTGTTTATTGAGTCAGAGGTATTGGTGCTTGTTACCTACCTTTATAAATCTACTTCTATCTTTGAAGATAATAACCTTCATTGCTGGTCATTGTAATTGCACTATGACAAGACATTTGAAAAGAAAAGAAGCATTCAGAAGAACATCTTGATGAGAGCCCTTTTTAAATCAACAATGATATCTCTGTGACTTTCCTAATGTATTGTAAAAGCTTTTAAAAATGCCTGTCCCCACCCTTTCTGTGCTGGTGAATAAGTTGTCTCTTTGTAGCATAAGACTTGAATATGTTGTTTGCATTTAGTAGATGGGATTATGTGGTCATAGACATAGTTTAGAATAAACAATCTATTTATCATACCTTTTCCCTTTTAAAAGGCAACTTGATGATACCCTTGGTGAACTATGGAATTAACTGGTAAGCAATTTTCATTCAATGATATTCCATCTTCTTTGTATTAATGAATTAATTAGTAGTCTTTAATAAAATATGCTTTTTGTCAGTGCTTTTAAGTACATGCTGAATTTGTGCTTATTTTTGCCTCGGTAGCATGTCAATGGGTTTTCTGGTGGAGGAAACAGCACCAATTGTTTGGCGAGGTCTAATGGTGATGTCAGCAATAGAAAAGCTGTTGAGACAAGTGAGGAACAATCTTTTCTGATGTATTTTGATAAATACCTAAAATAATCTCTGCAGAAATCATATGAATCACCAGGCATCTTTTAAATTGCTACCACATAAACGTAATTCCTATTCAGGCATCAATCTTCCATGATAGCTGTTCTTTTATGTTTATTGAAATGTCTGTTTATCTTGGATTTTTCTAAGCATCAGAGTTGGTCAAAATCCAAAATCAGGAGTTCATGATGTGCAAAAAAACTGAGTTCTTACTAATTGGTAAAGTGGCTTGGTGTTATGTCAACAGTGCAAGACCTTTCATTTGATGATATGTTTTCAAATGTACTCATAAGTTGTTAATGTTGGTATACAGGTTTCCCCTGCTATCTGAAAGTAGAGCGTTCCCATGAAACCTTTCGTAAGCCGAAATGGTGTAAAGTGAAGAAGCAATTGCCATTAATTTGTATGGGAAAAAATTTTGGGTGTTCCCAGACCCAAAATATAACCTACCAAATCATACCAAATAACACATAAAACCTAAAAGAACACTAACATATAGTAAAAGCAGGGATGATATGATAAATACACAACCTATATAAAGTAGAAATAATGTATGTACAGTGTAGTTTCAGTTACCAGAATTGGGAAGACAGTGAGCTCACTGGAAGGTTCACGCATTTTTCTATCATACAGTTCTTTGTAAGCACTCAAAACATCCTGCAAATCTGCCCTAAACCTACGTGCCCATTTAAAATTAAAGTCATACTTTTCTGCAATCATTGCAGCACTGTCAATCGTAGTGAAAACCTCATGCAGTTCAAAGCTATAGCGGCTTGATGCTGAGTGTAGTTCCCAGAGAAGGGGTGTGCGCTGCCTCTATAACAGCTCGCTGCAAAACAAGCGCTGAATGCTATTTTCACTTTTCGCCTTTTTTCATAAAAGCGAAAATCCTCTTCAGATTTCTTTCGGTTAGCAAAAACGGGTACTAATGTAGGTCTTTCGTAAAAGCGAAGTGGTGTAAAGCGAACTTTTGAAAAGCGGGGGATACCTGTATGTATGATTTATTTCTTAAGTTACTGATCTTGCTATCAGTGTCTTTAAACAAAAATAATTTTGTGAATTTCTCCTTATTTTCAATTTGTGTTTTTTAGTTTGGCTTGGAGAATGAACTTTCTAATTTAGCGTCAAGTACTTTTGCAGATAGGCTATTAATTTAATTTACAATTTGTAGATCATTTATTTGTTGGGTGATTAAAAATTTTCAAAGTTCCTTGTTATAGATATCTTCTGTTCTGTAGGTTGACTGGGGTCAATTGGATTACCTTGTTATAGATATGCCACCTGGCACAGGAGATGTGCAGCTTTCCATCTCTCAAAACATACCTATTTCAGGTAGGTATAAGTAATTTCTTTATAGTGCAAAACTATCATTGTTATATCATGGAGTAAGTTGTACTTGTGACTGGGATTTGGTTGTTCTGCAAAACATTATAAGCCACACAATGGAACACTGACAAAATATTTAAAATACCAATTCCAGAAAACTGTTTTGGCTTGGCTGTCTGGTTTTGTATGATCAGATTTCTTTTACTTGGTTTCTATATTGCAGAGTAATTTTATATGTAAATTAAAATGTTCATGAAGTAAATTATTTTGATGTAACAGAAACAAGGCCGCAGATGTTTTTATCTCAATAATTTGGGTCTCAATAATTTAATATTTTTTCCAATTGTAAATCAAAGTAATTATTCCTTTCAACACACACAAAGTGCTGGATTTCGGATCTCCCCCTCCCCCTCCCACTTTCAAATCTCTTACTATCTCTTCTTTCAGTTAGTCCTGACAAAGGGTCTCGGCCCGAAACGTCGACTGTACTACTTCCTATGGAGGCTGCCTGGCCTGCTGCATTCCACCAGCATTTTGTGTGTGTTGTTTGAATTTCCAGCATCTGCAGATTTCCTTGTGTTTGCGTTAATGATTCCTTTCTCAATGCCACTTTCTAAAATTTGTATTAAAATTAAAGCCAATTAAATGTGGTACTTTCCTGTATTTTGTACCATACATCTGGTTTGGAGGCATTGCAACAAGGAAGAGGAAAAGTAGGAGACTTAACAATCTGGTCTCCACACACCACCATGTCTTTATTGGCTTGCAACATTCATCTGTTACCAATTAGATATAGGGCACTATAAAACATATCACAGAATGTCTTTGCTAGCAGGTATACTTTATTAATCATGATTAGTTCAGTCAACTTGAAAATTCATAAATATTTTAAAACAATTACTTAACTCTTTCGTTCTGCAACTCTTTACTTTCACAATTTTCAAATTCATTGCTTGTATTAAAATATTACCCACTCTTGATCAACTTGACATTGTTTTGATCTTGGTGAGTTATTTTCTAGTAGTTTCAGTCGTTAGCCTTAAGTAACTGCTGCTGGTCATCTCTTAAGGCACCTTTTTATTTCCTATTTCTTTACATACTCTACCTTCCAAACATGCCAAGTTTTTTTCGTTGCTATTTACACAAATCCTTAGTTCAAATCCTTATTCATCTGTAAATTTTTTATTTAAATTCAAATTCCTTGTAGTTCCATTTGACAATTCCTTCAACCATTTGGTTTCTCTATTTTCAGAATGTTTCTTTGAGCTTTTGTAACTTAACAAACCATCCTTTCCATGAGATATCAGTTCCCAAAACATTCAAATTTACTTGTTTCATCCCCTAAGTTTTAGTGAGATGGTTTATATTAGGATAGTTCCCATGGCTGTAAGACTTTTTTAGTTATGTTCTCAATTGTCTGAACGGCTGGAGTCCTGTCGCACTCACCTCAATAATAAGTAAATGCTTTGAGAGGCTAGTCAAGGACTACATCTGCAGCATGCTACCAACCAAACTGGACCCTCTACAATTCGCCTACCGACACAAACCGATCAATAGGTGACACAATAGTCACAGCTCTACATACCATCCTTACAGACCTGGAGAAGAAGGCTGTCTATGTGAGAATGCTGTTCTTGGACTACAGTTCAGCATTCCCTCCAGGCTCGACAAGAAGCTCAGAGATCTTGGCCTTCACTCTGCCTTGTGTAGCTGGATCCTGGACTTTCAGTCAGATCACTGGCAGGTGATAAGAGTGGGTTCCCTCACCACTGCCCTTCTGACCCTCAACACAGGTGCCCCTCAGGGCCTTTACTCTTTGTATACCCATGACTGTGTCGCCACCCACAGCTCCAATCTGCTAATTAAATTTGCTGACAATACTCCATCGATTGGCCTGATCTCAAATAATAATGAGGCAATTTACAGAGAAGAAGTCATCACCCTGGCACAGTGGTGTCAAGAAAGCAACCTCCCCCTCAATGTTGCAAAAACAAAGGAGCTGGTTGTGGTTTACAGGAGGAATGGAGACAAGCTAACCCCTATTGACATCAATGGATTTCGGGTTGAGAGGGTGAACAGCTTTAAGTTCCTCAGGATACAAATCACCGAAGATTTCACGTGGTCTATGCATACCGGCTGTGTGGTGAAAAAAGCACAGCAGTGCCTCTTTACCTCAGATGGTTGAAGAGGTTTGGCATGGGCCCCCAAATCCTAAGAACTTTCTACAGGGACACAATTGAGAGCATCCTGACTGGCTGCATCACTGCCTGGTATGGGAACTGTACCTCCCTTAATTGCAGGACTCTGCAGGGAGTGGTGTGGACAGCCCAGCACATCTGTAGATGTGAACTTCCAACTATTCAGGACATTTACAAAGACAAGTGTGTAAAAAGGGCCAGAAGGAATATTGGGAGCCCAAGACACCCCAACCACAAACTGTTCCAGCTGCTACCATCCAGGAAACTGTACCACAGCATGAAAGCCAGGACCAATGGGCTCTGGGACAGCTTCTTCCACCAGGCCATCAGACTGATTAATTCATGCTGATGGAATTGTATTTCTATGTTATATTGACTGTCCTATTGTACATGCTATTTATTACAAATTACTTAAAAAATGCACATTGTTCTTTTAGATGGGGACGTAATGTAAAGATTTTTACTCCTTGTGTATGTGAAGGATGTAAGTAATAAAGTCAATTCAATTGGTACTGACAATGTGTTATTGCATCACCCTCCTTCACTGTGCTGCTTTGTTCTGTGATTTCCAACGCCTCAGCCTGACCTGGCATCGATCTGGCTACTATACAAAGATCTGCTTTGTCATCACATCTCTTTTTCAGTCAATTGATAAGCAAATTTAAAACAAGAAAGAAGCTACTGGAAATTTTTAATGTTCAACCAACATTTCTGGACTGTGAAACAATTGATGTTTCGGGTCGATACTCTTAAATCTTTCATCTTATCTAGGAAAAGTTAGAAATCAATATTGCAGGAAAATGGACCAGTGCATAAAATAAAGGAAATTGACACCAAGATCGATTGTCCTAAATTACGATGACATTGGCAGAGAAAGGTTAGTAACCCAAAATTCAGGAGGAAAAAGTACTTCACCTTCCATCTGGACAAGTTGTAATCCTCAGGCCAAATTCCAAAATTTCAGAGAACCAGTCTTTTTGGTTTCATCAGTATTGGGCAGTCCTGATGAAGGCTTATCAACCCATAATTTTAAGACATCTTTTTACCCTCCACAGTGCTGCTTGTACTTTCAGCATTCACTTTATTTCCAGTTTCTTGCAGCTGCAAGGTGTTGTACTTCACAGTTTCAGCATTATTGCGTTACAACATAAGATATAAGAAACGGGAGAAGGAGTAGGCCATCAAGCCTACTCTGCCATTCAATAAGATGGCTGATCTGGCTGTTGGCTCAGCTCTACCTACCTAAATTCTCCTGCTATGCAAAAATCTATCTGTGTCTTAAATGTTTTTAATAAGGTAGTCTCTACTGCTTCCCTGGGCAGAGAATTCCACAGATTCACTATTCTCGAAGAAAAGCAGTTTCTCCTCATCTCTGTGCTAAATCTATTCCTCTGTATCTTGAGGCTATGTTCCCTAATTCTAGTTTTCTAGCAGAAAGAACTTTCCTGACTCATCCCTATCTGTCCCTTTCATAATTTCAT
Organism: Hemitrygon akajei; assembly: GCF_048418815.1. Lineage (NCBI taxonomy): Eukaryota > Metazoa > Chordata > Chondrichthyes > Myliobatiformes > Dasyatidae > Hemitrygon > Hemitrygon akajei. Next base: position 65,968,960 of record NC_133126.1, on the reverse strand, counting down.
ATGGTCTTTTAAGATCCCCTCTCATTCTTCTGAATTCCAATAGACATAGTCCCAAGTGACTCGGTCTCTCTTCATAAGCTAAACCCCACATCTCAGGAATCAACCTGGTGAACCTCTTCTGCCCGGTCTCCAAAGCCAGTATATTTTCCCTCGGGTAAGGAGACCAGAAGTGCAGACAGTACTCCATGTGTGGCCCCACCCTGTACAGTTGCCACGTGAGCTTCCTGCTCTTAAATTGAATCCCTCTAGTAATGAAGGCCAATGTTCCTTTTGCCTTCTTAATAACCGAGAAGAACATGGTAACCTTCCTCAGTGACTATTGTCCAGTAGCACTTGTATCCACTGTGATAAAGTGCTTGAGAGGTTGGTCATGAAGCATAGCAACCCCACCTGAGTGACCTGGATTCACTCCAGTTTTTGTTTATTGTCACAAGTTAATAGCAGATGCCATTTCATTGGTTCTGGAATTCCTGGACAATGAAGATGCATACATCAGGATGCTATTCATTGGCTACAGCTCAGTGTACAATACTATCATTCCCTCAAAACTCATCACAAAGCTCCAAGACCTGGATATCGATACCTCTTTGTGTAAGTAGATCCTTGATTTCCTCACTTGCAGACCCCAGTCAGTACAGATTGGCAATAACATGTCCTCCACAATCGCCATCAGTACAGGTGCGCAAAAAGGCTGTGTGCTCAGTCTCCTGCTCTACTTGTGTAATACTTAAGACTGTGAGGTTAATTACAACTCCAACGCCATAATAAAGATTGCTGATGACACCACTGTTGGCCAAGTCAAAGGTGATGACAGATTGGTATTTGGATGAATATTGAAAATCTGGTTGAGTGGTGCCACAACAACTTCTCTCTCAACATCAGCAAAATCAAAGAGATAATTATTGGCTAGTAGGAACCAGTCTTTATTAGGGGATTGGAGGTGAAGAGGGTCAGTTGCTTTAAATTCCTTGGTATTAATGTATCAGAGGATCTGTCCAGGGACCATCATGTAAGTTCTATCATTAAAGAAAGCACGACAGTTCCTCTACTGAGAAGTTTGCTTAGATTCTGCATGTTACCAAAAGCTCTGACAAACTTTTCTAGCTGCACAGTGGAGAGTCTCCTAACTGGTTACATGGCCTTGTATGGAAACACCAATGACCAGGAATGGAAATGACTACAGAAAGCGGTGGACACCCCAGTCCATCACAGGCAAAGGCCTCTCCATAACTGAGTATATTTACATGAGCACTGCCACAAGAAACCAGCATCCATCATCCAAGACCCCCACTATCCCGGGCATAATCTCTTCTCGCTACTACCATTGGGCAGGAGGTACAGAAGCCTGAAGTTCCATACTACCAGGTTCAGGAATGGTTATTACCCTTTTACCACAAGGCTCCTAAACCACTGGATATTTTCACCCACCACAACTTTGAACTGATTTTATGACCTCATACTCATCTTCATGTTCTCCTTATTCTTATGTTCTCAGTATTTTTTGAATTTTTATAGTTCCGAATGTTTTGCACGTTGTTTGTTTGTAAGTCTTTGTTTATGTATGGATTTTCATAGTTTCCGTTTTACCTTTTTATTTTTCATGTAAGTGCCTGCAAAAAATTGAATCTCAAGGTAGTATATGGTAACGTGTATATGTACTTTGATAATGTTGTTGAGTGGCTTGCCGAACTGGCTTGTTAGCTTACAGACATTTCATTACTCAGCTAGGCAACATCATCAGTGCGACTTTGAATGAAATGTTGGTAATCTACATTGTTCATCTTTTATGTGTCCCGTTATTAGTCCGCGTGCGTGTGTGTGTGTGTATATGCCATTTCTATTGATTATCGATTATGTAATCTGTGATTGGTTCGTTAAAATCTGGTTAGGTGATAATTGTTACCTGGGCTATGTTAGTCGACCGTTATGTTGTTGTGTGTATATATGTATGTATACACACACACACGTGCTAATCGCAGGACACATAAAAGACGAACAATGTTGATCACCAACATTTCATTCGAAGTTGCATTGACAGTGTTGTCTAGCTAGGTAACAAAACGTCTGCAAGTTAACAAGCCAACTCGCTGAGCTACTCAACAACAACAACAACATCCCCAACCTGAGCTACAAATCTTTTCCAACATCTTAAATGTACTTTGATTATAAATTTATTTGAACTTTCAACCTAATGCACCTGTGAATCAATCTTTTGCGATTCACGTACAATCACTCCCAAGTTCCCCTGCACAACAGTGTGGTACAATCTTTCACAATTTAAAAAACAATCTGATCTTCTATTTTTTCCTTCCAAAATGGCTGCTCTCACGTTTACCAGTGTTGTGCTCCATATGCCAGACCCTTGACCACTCACTTAACCTGTCTATATCTCTCTGCATCCTCTGCACAGTTTGCTTTTCCACTCAGTTCACTGTTATCAGCAAACTGAGAACACCTCACTTGGTCCTCTCTTCCAAAGCATTAACGTAGATCATGAGTATTTTCAGGCCCTGCTCTGACCCCTGTGGCACTCCACTCACAGCTGTTTGATTTCTAACATTTCCATATTCCAATGGAAGCTTTTCAACATAAAACATCAGCTCCTTTTCTTTTTCCATATATGCTAGCCTGGCCTCGTGTATTTTTAGCTTTTTCTTATTTTTACTATTCAATAAATACTGCTTGAAATATGAATTATCATTATCATTACCTTGACAAAAAAATGAAGTAAAATATTTAGAACCGCAAACAGCCTGCTAGAAAAACTCAGTGAGTCAAATGGCATCAGGGAGTAGGAATGGTGGGGAGGAGAGGGAGGAATTGTTGATGCTTTAGGTCAAAACCTTACCTTGAGAAACCACTGGCTTCCTCCAGCAGATTTTATTGCTACAGGTTCAAAAATCTTCAGGCAATTTCAAAGTACTCAGCTGTAGCTTTACGTAGCTGGAGTGGGTAGAAAAGAAGCATTTTTTAAACCATGACATTGCTAAAAATGCCCATACTCGAGACTTCATAATTGAGAATTCATTTTATGCAGTTTCTGAAATGCTTCATTTATAATGCCTTGTATAAGAATTAGCCCTCAACCCTTTGTTCACATAAATGGGTATTACAACTAGGGATTTTTAACTGAGATTTTAATTTGTGAATTGCATGCTCCTTGGATAAATTGTAAAGCATGAAAAAATAAAAATTCAAAACCTGAAATGTCTGCAGCTCAAAAGTATTCACTATCCTTTGCTGAGAACTTCAGTTGAACCACATCTTGTAGCTATTACAACCAATTGTCTTTTTAGTTAAGTCTGCATTAGCTTTGCACAATGTGATGGAGCAAAATTTGCCCATTCCACCTTGCACAGTTGCTCAAAATTGCTTAGATTTACGCCAGTTTAGTGCACAGTTTAGTGTTGAGACCGAAAAGTTCCACTTTAGTCTTATCCAGCCACAGGACTTTCTTCCACATCTTTACAATATCTTCTAAGTGACACTGGAAAATCTTGATGGGCAAGGGTATGTTTCTTTTAGCAGTATGTGTGGCGTAAATCTTACACTGCACATCAGCCGGGAAAACCATCCCAACTATAAAGTATGGTGCTGGAAATCTGGTCAGGATTGATGAGAAAATGAATGCTGCTAAATGCGGAGAAATCCGGGATAAAAGCCTGCCAGCCTCTCGTAGAAAGCTTAATCTGGGGAGATAGTTTGTCTTTCAGCAGGACAATGACACACTGCCAGAGCAACCATGGTGCTGCTTCAAATGAATAAAATTTGATGTCCACGAGTGGCCAGTAAGAGCCCTGACCTTAGCACGTTCGAACATCTCTGGCAAGACCTCAAGATTGCTGTCCACTGCCACTGCCCAACTAACCTGGCACAGCTTGAGCAATTTTAGAAGGAGGAATGGGCAAATTTTGCTCCTTCACATTGTGCAAAGCTAATAGTCTTTTCCAAAAAGACTACTGGCTGTAATAGCTACGAGGTGGTTCAACTAAGTACTGAGGAAAGGGGGATGAATACTTTTGAACTGCAGACATTTCAGTTTTTGAATTTTTAATTTTTCATGCTTCACTATTTTACCTTTTTTTTTGGACTCTGCTGTGAAAAAGGGAGCATGTGATCTACAAGTAAAATGTCAGTTAAATTGATCAAAATCCCTGGTTGTAATGCTCATTTATGTGAATATATGGTTGGGGGCAGAATTCTTCTACAAGGCACTGTAGCTTCAGAAAGATGGCACTCTAATGGAATTTACTGTACTTGCCTTTAGGAGCTGTTATTGTTTCTACTCCCCAGGACATTGCTTTGTTGGATGCACAGCGAGCAGCAAAGATGTTTCAAAAAGTTAGTGTTCCTGTAAGTACAATCTATGGAAAATATGTCTTAAGTTCATGATTAAAACTGTATTGGGAATAAATTATTTTATTCATATTGTTGCATGATATTTAATTTCTGTAGCAGCTAAAAATTAGAATTTTTGAAGTTGGATTATGAAGCACTTTCTACCTTCTAATTGCAAAAAAATTTGTTTGCAGAGAAAGTATTTAGAAATGGGATTCTCTGATATGAATAATTTTTCAGATGGAACCCATGGATTTTTTTCATTTTGCTATCAAGTTAATTGTAAGAAAGGAGTAGTAAAATAAAGGAAAAACCAGCATATGTGTAGAGAAAATGGCTGCAGAGACTTGATGGACTAGATCTTTCACTGGATAAGGCAATTGGTATTGTTATGAACCCCATAACTGGGTCACTTACCAGCAAAGATAGAGAGGTCCGCTGAAGTCTGATGGTACTATTTTTAAACGTTTTTATTTATAAAGAGGCACAAAAGTAAGGTTAATACAAACATTCAGATAATATATGTCATCAATACTCAATCTAAAGCGCGGGTATAGTAATAATCAACAATAAGAAGTAGCTCTATCGTTTGTCTAGGGGTAAAACGATTGTCCGATGGAAATATAAAAGTCTCGCCAGTTCATGAAGGCTTTTAGCCGTTTTATGGACCGCTGGGTGTTCACGGGTTGGAGAGAGAAAATAAACTTGCCAGCCTTTTGGACTCAAATCGTTGAGTCGGGAACGTGAGTTCCCCGTTGTCAGTTCGGAATCCTTTTCGGGGTTATCAGCCACGCGTTTCCCAAGCTAGGGGAACCAAATCACACGTGGCTCCCGAATAGCTTCCCGTCCTTACGGGAGCGATGAGTGATGGTGTCTCCGTCCAGTGCGTCGCTGGGGTACTGCCTCCTGCAGTCTCCTTTTTATCATGACTGGCAGATTTGTAAATGTCAATCAAGGTAGGATGATACAATCCCCAACCCACATTGCCCGAGGGTGTCCGTGTCCCTGATAGCTGGCACGTACTATAGAGTTGCAATTCACACAGGTGTCTCTAAGAACAATGGTCAAATCCGTTGCATTGTCTCTCATTTCCTGGGTCCAAGACCTGAATTAATAGCGATCTTGTGATTCTCCGGAAGGAGGGGGTTGGTCCCGCACCCTTCGGCCCCTCAGAGCTGTGGTACATTCATAACAGTATGAAATTGAATAAGACAAATTCTGTTATAGTTTCTCTTTCTACCAATTTTCTATATTTCCTCTCTTAGAGGAAACATTAACTACTGAATGTTGCACAATTCCATAGCAGCTTAGAAACTGTAAAGGACTTTTTCTAAGCAACCAATCCTGATATACAGTATACTGTAAGCTAAGACACAAAGAATGAGGACACAGCTAGTTGGAACATTGTAACCCATCTTAATCTTGTCACTCCAGATGTAGTAATTATTTGATAACGATCTGTAGTTACAACTTAATGTCTGACTTTATGCAACCGATGTCTGAGAGAAACTTAATTTACTTATGACCTTGAATTGTTACTCCTGTAAACTTTTTGTACTGGAACTAATTCTGGATTGGCAATGTAATGCCATGAGTAATCCACTACTGTAAATGTTATGACATTTTAGTCATTATTGGAGATTGCAACATACAGCTCAAGTGTATTTTTCTGTGCTATTGTGTCACTAATAGTAGAAAGAAGAAAAGCAGCTTTAAAATTTTATCCAAGGTTGTAATTTGAAACTAACAGTGGATTATGTGGAAAGCACCTGCTGCGTTCTTCAAATTTGTATAGGGGTTCCAACCGTTTTGAGGCATACAGCAAGGTAACTGGCCCTTCAGTCTACCTAGTTAGTACTAACTTCTTACAGTTCCCTCCAGATTCTGCCACTCACATACATGTTTACAGCGACCAATTAACCTATCAATCTGTACTTTTTTGGATGTGGCCGAAAACTCACATGGTCACTGGGAGAAAGTGCAAAGTACAGACAGGCAGCATCTGAGGTTGGGTCTGAAACTCTGTTCAGTAATGCTGTGCTACTCCACTGTACTGCCCATATGACTATAAACCTATTCAACAAAACCACAGTTGTATCTATTTAAATAAGATAGTTACATTAATAGATACAAAATTGAGAAATCCAACTAAAATGAAATGAAACAAACTAGGATGACAATATCTTTAACTGTTTAAACTATAGAATTGATCAGTTCATGAATGGTATTCCTGTTTATTATTCCAGTTAGAGCTGCATCATGGTAAGCTTGCTTCGGGCTCTGAATCACACCAATAAGATGTAATATAGAAGCTGCATATGATTCAATATGCACAGAATGCTGGAGGAACTCAGCAGGCCAGGCAGCATCTATAGAAAAGAGTACAGTACACATTTCGGGCCGAGACCCTTCAGCAGGACTGGAGAAAAAAAGACGAGGAGTAGAGTTAAAAGTTGGGGGGAGGGGAGGGGCAGACACAAGGTGATAGGAGAAACTGGGAGGTTAAGGGGTGAAGTAAAGAGCTGCGAAGTTGATAGGTGACAGAGATACAGGGCTGGAGAAGGGGGAATCTAATAGCAGAAGACAGAAGGCTATGGAAGAAAGAAAAGTGGGGAGGAGTACCAGAGGGAGGTGATGGGCAGGCAAGGAGATGAGATGAGAGAGGAAAAAGAGGATGGAGAATGGTGAAGGAGAGGGGTGCGGGGGGCGTCATTACTGGAAGTTTGAGAAATCGATGTTCATGCCATCAGGTTGAAGGCTACCCAGACGGAATATAAGGTGTCGTTCCACCAACCAGAGTATGCCATCATCAGGACAGTAAAGGAAGCCATGGATAGACATATGGGAATGGGAAGTGGAATTAAAATGGTGGCCACTGGGAGATCCTTCTTTTTCTGGCGGATGGCACATAGGTGCTCAGCAAAGCGGTCTCCCAATCTACATCTGGTGTCACTGATGTACAGGAGGCCACACCTGGAACACCGGACATGGTATATGACCCCAACAGATTCACAGGTGAAGTGTCGCCTCACCTGGAAGGACTGTTCGGGGCCCTGAATGGTGGTGAGGGAGGAGGGGTATCATTCCCTCATTAGCATTCAGACCCATACCTGCCCTCCCCTCCCTTCCCCCTACCTTTTAACTCTACTCCTCATCTTTTTTTGTCCAGTCCTGCTGAAGGGTCTCAGCCCGAAATGTTGACTGTACTCTTTTCCATGGATGCTGCCTGGCCTGCTGAGTTCCATATAAACATATAACAATTACAGCACAGAAACAGGCCATCTTGGCCCTTCTAGTCCATGCTGAACACTTACTCTCACCTAGTCCCACCTACCTGCAGTCAGCCCATAATCCTCCATTCCTTTCCTGTCCAAATACCTACCCAATTTTTTTTTTTAAATGACAAAATCGAACCTGCCTCTACCACTTCTACTGGAAGCTTGTTCCACACAGCTACCACTCTCTGAGTAAAGAAGTTCCCCCTCGTGTTACCCCTAAACTTTTCCTCCTTAACTCTCAACTCATGTCCTCTTGTTTGAATCTCCCCTACTCTTAATGGAAAAAGCCTATCCATGTCAACTCTATCAATCCCTCTCATAATTTTAAATACTTCTATCAAGTCCCCCCTTAACCTTCTATGCTCCAAAGAATAAAGACCTAACTTGTTCAACCTTTCTCTGTAACTTAAGTGCTGAAACCTAGGTAACATTTTAGTAAATCTCCTCTGTACTCTCTCCAGTTTGTTGACATATTTCCTATAATTCGGTGACCAGAACTGTAAACCAGGAACTGGAGTTCCTCCAGCATTTTGTGTGTGTTGCTTGGATGTCCAGCATCTGCAGATTTTCTCTTGTTTATAATTCAACATGAATTTGACTGGATGAGTATGTGATCTTCCTGCCTTCAAAACTTTGCACTAAATATTATTTTTATTTCATTTGCTTCCAGAATATTGGTGCTGTAGGATGTGGATTTGTTACCTCTTTTGGGCATAGATGCTCATTCAAATTTCACATTTTATAAAATCAGAATCAGAATCAGACTTTAATCGCCAAGTACCTATGCACATACAAGGAATTTACTTCCGGCAGATGTTGTCTCTCTGCTCATAACAATAATAATAATGATAAATATAAATGAAAATATAGATTATACATACAGGTACTATTAATAAAAAATACAGTACTATTATTTTCTAGTGATTAGTAGAGTGCCACAGGGACTCAGTGCAGTGTTGAGTCCATTGTTGTTTGTCATTTACATCAGTGATCTGGGTGATAATGTGTTTAACTGGATCAGCAAATTTGTGGATGATCAATGTATAAGAAGTTGTATAAGGCATGGTGAGGCCTAATTTGGAATATTCATATTGGTGCAGTTTTGGTGAGTTATATTCAGGAAAGAAAAAAAAAGGTTCAAAGAGTACAGAGAAAATGTACAAGTAATTTTCTGGGTCTGGAGATCCTGAGTTACAAGGAAAGAGTGAATAGGTTAGGACTTTATTCTTTGGAATGTAGAAGACAGAGGAGATTTGATAGAGATGTATAAAATTATGAAAGGTATAGATAGGGTAAATGCCAGCAGGCCTTTTCCACTGAGGTTGGGTGGGACTAAAACCAGTGTTCATGTGTTAAGGGTGAAAGATTAAAATTTTAAGGGGAACTTGAGGGGAAGCTTCTTCATTCAGAAGATCATGAGAGTGTGGAATGAGCTGCCAGCGCACGTGCACAGAAGCTTGATTTCAACTTTTAAGAGAAGTTTGGATAGGTCCGTGGATGGTAGGAGTATGGAGGCTATGTTCCCAGTGCAGATCAATGGGAGTAGGCAGTTTAAATAGTTTGGCATGGATCAGATGAGCCAAAGGGCCTGTTTCTGTGCTGTTTCTATGACCCTATAACTAAAAATGCTACATTGTGACAGTGAAGTTAAAAGGCCTTATTTTAAATATGGTCAAAATTTGTTTAGAAGTTGAGAAAATATTAAGAAAGAAATCCAAACTTTGATTTACTTTGAGACTTTCACAACCAAAGGATTTGGAGCCAATAAGTCTTCAACAGAAGTAGGGACAAGAATTCTAACCAAGAATTTTAACCAAGTAGGGACAAGAAATGCACATAAGCATTTAGAGCTCACAAAATTAAGTGCTCCTTGTACAACGTATAGCAAGGTTCAGATTACTGAATATTTTGAAGGATAGATGTTTTGAAGTTTGCGATGTTGACAGGAAGGGCTTACAGCATTGTTGTCTCAAGTCTAGTGATGTAATATTGTAGAATTGTTAGTATGCCTTCAGCAGGATATTGGATCCAAAACTATTCAGTTTAAGAGAATGCCAAAATTTTGCATTCTGGGTCCCAAGGTAACTGGTTGACAAGGATGTCTGGATCATAGATAGAGTTGACTTCTTCTGGGTTAGAGTTGAAACATAGTTGAGTTTAGTTCTCCTGATTTTCAGAGTAAATTGCGGGAACATTACCTTCATGTAAAAGAATGGCCAGTATTCGGAACGATTATGAAGAGACCAAATTGGGATACTGGCTATGTATGAATAAAGAATTTCTGTTGATTCCTTGTATCTCTAGATGATCAGGAAACAGCATATAATTGATAAATCTTTATAGAACAAACTTGAAGGGAATTGGAGTTACCAGTGAAATATGAAAATAAGATTGCTGGTGATGCTTTAACCACAGTTGGATGGGGGAGGGGTGCAGTAGAGTTATAATTCAAGGTTATTCTCAGAAGTTAAATAAGAACTTGATGGAGAAGGATAGCATTTTGTCTCTTCAAAGTCTCAGTGGATTTAAAAAATAGATCAAAAATAGGCAACGTACCTTAGTTATGAAAGACATCCCCAGGAATGAAGTTTGCAATTTTGACTAGGGTATTGACGAGGACAGAAGCAGGATTGCACATGAGTAAGGAATTTTAACCAAGTGAATGAAAGAACTGCGAAACAGCAATACTTCACAAGTTATGAAAAGATTGGGCAACAGCTGGTGAATCTGGATGGATTGATGTTGAGTTTTGTGATGATGTAGGTTGGGGTGAAAAGAGAATGCCAATCCCTAAAGAAGAAAGCATTAATTAAATCTGTTAGAATAGAGGTGAAAAGAGGCACTGTATGACTAAGAAATTAAAATGTTAGGCAGTGAATTTAGAGGACATTTGACCTTTGAGTAGATGCTTCAAAATTGGATGATTAAGGTATGAGTGGGAAGGTCTCTGAGAGAAACTAACGAAGTAATGGCAGCTGTTGCATATGGAGACTCAACCTGGAGACCAAAACATATATGAATTCATAGCAGTTGAGGTCAAAAGAGTGGGCGGATTTGGCAAACAGAATATTAAGAAAGTAGGGTTGGTATTGAAGTGACACAAATTTATTTCAACATGGAATCCTAACCACAGACACAGAGGCCCTTCATCCCATGAATCCATAATGAATTTGAACCCTAAACAATTGTCTTCGTTTATCAAAGAGAATTCTTGTTTCAGAATTAAGTAAATCCACTTTTAGAGCCAGGATTATTTTTTGGACAATTGTGTCCAATTAATTTTATTTTTAAAATGTTTTTGATGTTCCCTTGTGCAAAGTCGGAGGAAATATTTTTCTAGAGAAAGATAGTAAATTGGCTTGTAATTAAAGTTATACAATACATTATGGTCACAAATCTACATAAAGCAACAAGCATGTGCTAAATGTAAATGGAAAGTTACTGCAGTCTTGAATCATCAATTATGTATCAATAGTGAACCTGCTGAGGTATAAACAAATTCTCCACTATCAACAATAATCACTGAAGTGTACTGTGGCTGCAAATGATCAATTGATCAAGTTTAGCTTTGTGTGTATCCAATACCATACCCTTTTCATAAATAAATATATGTATATTAGAACTTCAACATCTCTAAAACTTAGCACCTCTTTCTTTTAACAGGTTCTTGGTATTGTTCAAAACATGAGTGTTTTCCAGTGTCCGAAGTGCAAACATGAGACTCACATATTTGGGGCTGAAGGAGCAAAAGAGCTGGCAGCAAAGCTTCAATTAGATGTCCTAGGTACAAAATTAACATACCTTTCATATTAAGTTGATTGAGGTGCAATGTGAATCTAAAAGCTGTTATGATCTTGCAACAGATTTCTAACCATACAAGATAACGTTATTTTGTCTTAAGAATTATGTTACATCATGTCTAGAAAATAAAACTGATTTATCTCTTTTTAGGTGATATTCCACTACATATAAATATAAGAGAAATGTCAGATAAAGGCCAACCTATTGTTGTATCTCATCCAGACAGTCCAGAGGTATGGTGCATTTTAATTAGAACTTTTTAATATTTTATTTCCTCCAATTAATCAATGCCAACAAAATCTCAATACTTAATATAGTACTATAATGTTTTTAGTATTGCATATCTCATTTAAACTTCAGAGAAAATTAGCAAATTATTTTGTATTTTGTGCTGAGAAGTTTAATGCTGAGAAATGCAGTGATACACTGTGACAGGAAGAATGAGAAAACAAAATGTAAACTAGAAGACAATTCTAAAAACATTTCCAGAACAAAAACCTGGGGTCAGTTTGCACAGTTAATTTGAAAGGGATTGAGAATTTTGAAAAGGGGTTAAAAACCATATGGCATACTGGTATTTAACAAATAGAGGCTCAGATTTCAAGAGTGAGAAAGTCTTGATGAACCTATATAAGACACGAGTTCAAGTAAAACTGGAGTATTGCATCCAGTTCTGGGTTCCACAGTTTATGGAAGATGGTAAAGGCAGAAAGGATTTACTAAAATTATGCTGGAGATGATGGGCTTTATTTATGAATAGAGACTGGAAAATCTGAGATTGAACTGAAGCAGTTATAAGGGGTTCTGAAAAGTAAAAACTAAATGGAGATAAACTGTTTCTGTTGGTGGAATGATTGAGAACCAGAGGTTGGGGAATGAACGTGGTTGACTGTGGTGGGGGGGGGGGGGGGTGTCTATGGAACATGTTGCTGAAAGAAATAGGTTGGATTGCTCTTATATGGAGCCAAATGGCCTTCTGGACTGTGATCAAATCAAGAAACATGGAATGTTAAAAGCTTCTATAGCCATAATTTCTGTGCCAAGTTCATCTCTATCAGTGAGACTACATAAAGTGATCTCTATCTAGCTCTGGAGTGCGCAAGGTGCTGGGTCTGTCAGGTTTGACTATACAGTAATAGCATGCTTGAAATAGAAATGTCAAATATTGATTGTCATCATCAAGATACATTCATCTCTAGACTTCCATAACAAAACAATGAGTAATACTCGAAGCCTAAGGAACACCATTGGTACAATGTACAGAGGTTTGTGACTTCTGATTAAAGGCATATGCTGCTTTGATGATGACAAATAATACATTGATTAACAATGCAGGACTCTTACAAAGACAGGTGTGAAGAAAGGGCCCGAAGGATCATTGGGGATCCGAGTCACACCAACCACAATCTATTCTAGCTGCTTCCATCTGGGAAACAGTACCACAGCATAAAAGCCAGGACCAACAGACTTCGGGACAGCTTCTTCCACCAGGCTATCAGACTGATTAACTCACGCTGATTTGAGTGTAAACAAGGTTAATTTTCTTAGATTAAGACATTTGAAAGATTGTAGGTTTAGTTTGATGACCTGTTCATTATTTCACAAACCATTTGCTTTTTTATTTATTCACTTATGGAATGTGGGCATCGCCAACCAAGCCAGCATTTATTGCCCATCCCTAATTGCCCTTGAGAAGGTGGTGATGAGCTGCCGCCTTGAACCGCTGCAGTCCAAGGTGTAGGTACACCCACTTTCCAGAGCTGGGTAAATACTCATGGCTCTGGAAAGTGGTCAAGTTGTGCAGCAACATTTTATTTCTGAACTACAATAATGTGCAAAAGTTGTCTGTGTGTGTGCGCGTGTGCGTATGTATACATAGTACTGTATTACTGTATTTGTCAATGTGAAGCAGAGAGCAAGTTTGTAAATCTAGCGGGAACAAACACTGTTGGGAATGATGAGGGTGGAATGCCACTGGAGGGTGGTGGCACAGATGCAGATAAAGAGTGCCAGGGGTGGGGTGGTGGCACAGATGCAGATAAAGAGTGCCAGGGGTGGGGGGGTGGCACAGATGCAGATAAAGAGTGCCAGGGGTGGGGGTGGTGGCACAGATGGCAGATAAAGAGTGCCAGGGGTAGGGCTGGCACAGATGGCAGATAAAGAGTGCCAGGGGTGGGTGGCACAGATGGCAGATAAAGAGTGCCAGGGGTGGGGGTGGTGGCACAGATGGCAGATAAAGAGTGCCAGGGGTAGGGCTGGCACAGATGGCAGATAAAGAGTGCCAGGGGTGGGGTGGCACAGATGCAGATAAAGAGTGCCAGGGGTGGACGGTGGCACAGATGGCAGATAGAGTGCCAGGGGTGGGGGTGGCACAGATGACAGATAAAGAGTGCCAGGGGTGGGGGTGGCACAGATGACAGATAAAGAGTGCCAGGGGTGGGGGTGGTGGCACAGATGGCAGATAGAGTGCCGGGGTGGGGGTGGCACAGATGGCAGATAAAGAGTCCTGGGGTGGGGGTGGCACAGATGGCAGATAGAGTGCCGGGGTGGGGGTGGCACAGATGGCAGATAGAGTGCCAGGGGTGGGGGGTGGCACAGATGCAGATAAAGAGTGCCAGGGGTGGGGGTGGTGGCACAGATGGCAGATAAAGTGCCAGGGGTGGGGATGGCATAGATGCAGATAAAGAGTGCCAGGGGTGGGGGTGGTGGCACAGATGCAGATAAAGAGTCCCGGGGTGTGGGTGGCACAGTTGGCAGATAAAGAGTCCCAGGGGTGGAGGTGGTGGCACAGATGCAGATAAAGAGTCCCAGGGGTGGGGGTGGTGGCACAGATGGCAGATAAAGTGCCAGGGGTGGGGATGGCACAGATGGCAGATAAAGTGCCAGGGGTGGGGATGGCACAGATGCAGATAAAGAGTCCCAGGGGTGGGGGTGGCACAGATGGCAGATAGAGTGCCGGGGTGGGGGGGGTGGCACAGATGCAGATAAAGAGTGCCAGGGGTGGGGGTGGCACAGATGCAGATAAAGAGTGCCAGGGGTTTGGGTGGTGGCACAGATGGCAGATAAAGAGTGCCAGGGGTGGGGTGGTGGCACAGATGGCAGATAAAGAGTGCCAGGGGTTTGGGTGGTGGCACAGATGGCAGATAGAGTGCCGGGGTGGGGGGGTGGCACAGATGCAGATAAAGAGTGCCAGGGGTGGGGGTGGCACAGATGCAGATAAAGAGTGCCAGGGGTTTGGGTGGTGGCACAGATGGCAGATAAAGAGTGCCAGGGGTGGGGTGGTGGCACAGATGCAGATAAAGAGTGCCAGGGGTGGGGGTGGCACAGATGCAGATAAAGAGTGCCAGGGGTTTGGGTGGTGGCACAGATGGCAGATAAAGAGTGCCAGGGGTGGGGTGGTGGCACAGATGGCAGATAAAGAGTGCCAGGGGTTTGGGTGGTGGCACAGATGGCAGATAGAGTGCCGGGGTGGGGGGTGGCACAGATGCAGATAAAGAGTGCCAGGGGTGGGGGTGGCACAGATGCAGATAAAGAGTGCCAGGGGTTTGGGTGGTGGCACAGATGGCAGATAAAGAGTGCCAGGGGTGGGGTGGTGGCACAGATGGCAGATAAAGAGTGCCAGGGGTTTGGGTGGTGGCACAGATGGCAGATAAAGAGTGCCAAGGGTGGGGTGGTGGCACAGATGGCAGATAAAGAGTGCCAGGGGTGAGGATGGCACAGATGCAGATAAAGAGTGCCAGGAGTGGGGGTGGTGGCACAGATGCAGATAAAGAGTCCCGGGGTGTGGGTGGCACAGTTGGCAGATAGAGTGCCAGGGGTGGTGGGAGTGGTGGCACAGATGCAGATAAAGAGTCCTGGGGTGGGGGTGGCACAGATGGCAGATAGAGTGCCGGGGTGGGGGTGGCACATATGGCAGATAGAGTGCCAGGGGTGGTGGGAGTGGTGGCACAGATGCAGATAGGTCCAGCCCTGAGACACCAGGCAAGGTCATTTGAGTCCAAACAATTGGTTGATTGATCATTACAAAATGTTTCTCAGGTTCTTCCCTTCTCCCTTCCCCTTTTTCCAACCATGATTCCCCTCTCCCTGTCCCTTTCCCACTCTCAGTCCACGAAAAAACCCCACATCAGAATCAGGATTATCATCACTCATGTATGCCATGTTTTCTTTTGTGGCAGCAATACATAACATTACTATTAAAATATCCTAGCTATATAAATGTGTCTAAGACTTTTGCATTGTACTGTTTGCTATCCTAGGGGTGTGTGAGCATTGATTGCTGAAGCACTCTGGTGATTGTCTTTCACAGTTCAGTCAAAATTCACCAATCTTTACTTCACACTTGCCCCTCCCAGTTTCACCTATCTTCTTTTGTTTCTTCCTCCCTTTCCCCCATCTTTTGCATCTACTCCTCATCTTTTTTTCCCCCAGTCCTGCTGAAGGGTCTCAACCCAAAATATCGACTGTACTCTTTACATAGTTGCTGCCTGGCCCGCTGATTTCTTCCAGCATTTTGTGTGTGTTCATTGAATTGACTTTATTTCTTACATCCTTCACATACATGAGTAAAAATCTTTACATTACGTCTCCGTCTAAATGTGCAGTCATAGTAATTTATAAGAAATAGAACAGTCAATGTAGCATAGAAATACACTCAAATCAGTCTGATTTAATCAGTCTGATGGCCTGGTGGAAGAAGCTGTCCTGGAGTCTGTTGGTCCTGGCTTTTATGCTGCTGTACCATTTCCTGGGTGGTAGAAACTGGAATAGATTGTGGATGGGATGACTTGGGTCCCAATGATTTTTCGGGCCCTTTTTTCACATATTTCTTTGTAAATGGCCTGAATAATGGGAAGTTCACAACTGCAGATGCGCTGGGCTGTCCGCACCACTCTCTGCAGAATCGTGCAATTAAGGGAAGTACAGTTCCCATACCAGGCAATGATGCAGCCAGCCAGGATGCTCTCAATTGTGCTCCTGTGGAAAGTTCTTAAGATTTGGGGGCCCATACCAAACTTTCTCAACTGTTTAAGGTGAAAGAGGCGCTGTTGTGCCTTTTTCACCACACAGCTGGTGTGTACAGACCACGTGAGGTTGTCGGTGATGTAGATGCCGAGGAACCTAAAGCTGTTCACCCTCTCAACCTCAGATCCATTGATGTCAATAGGGGTTAGCCTGTCTGCATTCCTCCTGTAATCCACAACCAGCTCCTTTGTTTTTGTGACATTGAGGGAGAGGTTGTTTTCTTGACACCACTGTGTCAGAGAGACAACTTCTTCCCTGTAGGCCACCTCGTTATTGTTTGAGATTTAGTGTCTTTGGCAAATTTAATTAGCAGATTGGAGCTGTGGATGGCGACAGAGTCATGGGTATACAGGGAGTAAAGGACAGGATTTAGTACACAGCTCTGAGGGGCTCCTGTGTTGAGAGACAGAGGGATGGAGGTGAGAAAGCCCACCCTTAACACCTGCCTGCGATCTGACTGGAAGTCCAGGATCCAACTACACAACGCAGAGTCAAGGCTGAGGTCTCTGAGCTTCGTGTTTAGTCTGGAGGGAATTATGGTGTTGAATTCTGAACTCTAGTCCAAGAACAGCATTCTCACATAAGCATCCTTCTTCTCCAGGTATATATGGATGGTACGTAGAGCAGTCGCTATTGTGTTGTCTTGTCGATCAGTTGTGTCAGTAGGCAAATTGTAGGGGGTCCAGTTTGGGTGGCAGCATGCTGCAGATGTAGTCCTTGATCAGCCTCTCAAAACGTTTAAAAACGCAAACACGAGAAAATCTGCAGATGCTGCAAATTCAAGCAACACACACAAAATGCTGGTGGAACACAGCAGGCCAGGCAGCATCTATAGGGAGAAGTACAGTTGACGTTTCGGGTCGGGACCCTTCGTCAGGACTAAGAGAAAAAAGAGATAGTAAGAGATTTGAAAGTGGGAGGGGGAGGGGGAGAACCGAAATGATAGGAGAAGACAGGAGGTGGAGGGATGAAGCTAAGAGCTGGAAAGCTGATTTACAAAAGGGATACAAGGCTAAAGAAGGGGGAAGTATCATAGGACAGAAGGCCTTGGAAGAAAGAAAGGGGGAGAGGAGCACCAGAGGAAAATGGAGAACAGGCAAGAAGTTATTGTGAGAGGGAAAGAGAGGGAAAAAATTATTAAAAATTAAAAATTAGGGATGGGGTAAGAAAGGGAGGAGGGGCATTAATAGAAGTTAGAGAAATCAATGTTCATGCCATCAGGTTGGAGGCTACCCAGACGGAATATAAGGTGTTGTTCCTCCAACCTGAGTGTGGCTTCATCTTGACAGTAGAGGAGGCCATGGATAGACATATCAGAATGGGAATGAGATGTGGAATTAAAAAGGTCCTACTCTAGATCCACAAACCTGCCTGTCTAGGTAGACCCATTGTCTCAGCTTGCTCCTACCCCATTGAACTCATTTCTGCATACCTTGACACTGTTTTATCCCCCCTTGTTCAGTCTCTTCCCACCTATGTTCAGGACACTTCTCACGCTTTGAATTTTTTCAATGATTTTAAGTTCCCTGGCCCCCACTGCCTTATTTTCACCATGGACATTCAGTCCATATATACCTCCATCCCCCACCAGGAAGGTCTCAAAGCTCTCCGCTTTTTTTGGATTCCAGACCTAACCAATTCCCCTCTACCACCACTCTCCTCCGTCTAGCAGAATTAGTTCTTACTCTCAATAATTTCTCCTTTGGCTCCTCCCACTTCCTCCAAACCAAAGGTGCAGCCATGGGCACCCACATGGGTCCCAATTATGCCTGCCTTTTTGTTGGCTTTGTGGAACAGTCCATGTTCCAAGCCTATACTGGTATCCGTTCCCCTCTTTTCCTTCACTACATCGATGACTGCATTGGCGCTGCCTCCTGCACACATGCTGAGCTTGTTGACTTCATTAACTTTGCCTCCAACTTTCACCCTGCCCTCAAATTTACCTGGTCTATTTCTAACAGCTCCCTCCCCTTTCCTGATCTTTCTGTCTCCATCTCTGGAGACGGCTTATCTACTGATATCTACTATAAGCCTACAAACTCTGACAGCTACCTGGACTGTTCCTCTTCCCACCCTGTCTGTTGCAAAAATGCTATCCCCTTCTCACAATTCCTCCGTCTCCGCTGCATCTGCTCCCAGGATGAGGCTTTTCATTCCAGAATGAAAGAGATGTCTTCCTTTTTTAAACAAAGGGGCTTCCCTTCTTCCACCATCAACTCTGCTCTCAAACGCATCTCTCCCATTTCTCACACATCTGCCCTCACCCCATCCGCCCGCCACCCCACTCGGGATAGGGTCCCCCTTGTCCTCACCTACCAGCCCACCAGCTCCGGATCCAACATATAATTCTCCGTAACTTCCGCCACCTCCAATGGGATCCCACTACCAAGCACATCTTTCCTTCCCCCCTCTTTCTGCTTTCCACAGGGATTGCTCCCTACACGACTCCCCTATCCATTCATCCCCCCCATCCCTTCCCACGGATCTCCCTTCTGGCACCTATCCTTGCAAGCGGAACAAATGCTACACCTGCCCTTACACTTCCTCCCTCACCACCATTCAGGGCCCCATACAGTCCTTCCAGGTGAGGCAACACTTCACCTGTGAGTCGGCTGGTGTGGTATACTGCGTCCAGTGCTCCCGGTGTGGCCTTTTATATATTGGTGAGACCCGATGCAGACTGGGAGACCATTTCGCTGAACACCTACGCTCTGTCCGCCAGAGAAAGCAGGATCTCCCAGTGGCCACACATTTTAATTCCACGTCCCATTCCCATTCTGATATGTCTATCCATGGCCTCCACTACTGTCAAGATGAAGCCACACTCAGGTTGGAGGAACAACACCTTATATACCGGCTGGGTAGCCTCCAACCTGATGGCATGAACATTGACTTCTCTAACTTCCGTTAATGCCCCTCCTCCCCTTCTAACCCCATCCCTGATGTTTTTAGTTTTTTTTTTCCCCCTCCCTTTTTTCTCTCTCTGCCCATCACTTTGCCTGTTCTCCGTCTCCCTCTGGTGCTCCCCTCCCCCTTTCTTTCTTCCTAGGCCTCCCGTCCCATGATCCTTTCCCTTCTCTAGCTCTGTATCCCTTTTGCCAGTCACCTTTCTGGCTCTCAGCTTCAACCCAACCCCTCCCGTCATCTCCTATCGTTTTGCATTTTCCCCTCCCCTTCCTACTTTCAAATCTCTTACTATCTTTCCTTTCAGTTAGTCCTGACGAAGGGAGTTAGCCCAAAACGTCAACAGTGCTTCTCCCTATAGATACTGCCTGGCCTGCTGCGTTCCACCAGCATTTTGTGTGTGTTGTGTGGAATTAAAATGTGTGGCCACTGGGGGATCCTGCTTTCTCTGGCGGACAGAGCGTAGGTGTTCAGCAAAATGGTCTCCTAGTCTGCGTCGGATCTCACCAATATATAGAAGACCACACCAGGAGCACCGGACACAGTATACCACACCAGCCGACTCACAGGTGAAGTGTCGCCTCACCTGGAATGACTGTCTAGGGCCCTGAACGGTGGTGAGGGAGGAAGTGTAAGGGTAGGTGTAGCACTTGTTCCACTTACAAGGATAAGTGCCAGGAAGGAGATCGGTGGGAAGAGATGGGGGGGAGGGGTGGGTTTACAAAACAATTGCTTATTATTGAGGTGAGTGTGACAGGATACCAGTTGTTCAGGCATTTTACCTTGGTCTTTTTTGGTACAGGGACAGTCGTGGATAATTTGAAGCAGTAGGGAGAGATTAAAAATGTTGTGCTGCGCACATCTTGAGTACACGCCCTGAGATGCTATCTGGTCCCGCAGCCTTGTGACTCATCGGAAACATCTGCGTACCTCAGCCTCAGAGATGACCAGGTTGCAGGTTGTAATGGTGGCTTTCCTTGGAGGCTCAGAGTTAATGACATTGAACTAAATATAAAAGCGATTGAGCTCATCTGGGAGAGAGGCCGCGATGTTGGCAGCACCACTGCGTTTGGCTTTGAAGTCTGCAGTGGTATGCAATCCTCACCACAAGTCAGATGTGCTATTGGTTGTGAATCTTGACTCAGTCTTGTCCCTGCATTCATTAGAAGAATGTGCTGTTTACATGAGACTCTGACTCGTTAATAGCTGATTGTCCTCTGAGCTTGTCCACACTAAAGACTGGAGTATCATTGATAATCAGTGTGTTTTTTCACTTCTTTTGTGGTAAATACGCATTTTTTACACTGACTTCTAAATGAATCTTTCAATCTAATTTGGACCCAGTAAGGCTGTTTAGCTGGTTAATGCACTGCATTTGCTACCTGAAGAACAGTATGTTCTTGACTGGAAGATGTTTGGAAGTTATGATTGGCCTCTGCAGTTGAATTGGTCATGGTTGTGAGAAGCCATTCAGTGAGGCATAACTTCTTGGTGGAGTACAATCTGAGCAACAGAGTACTGTCACTTTGGTTCCTTGGCCATTGAACCACATGGTGTGTGCTCTTCTCATGGCACGGTTATGGAGAATGCAACAAATAAAGAATTCAGCCTTCTCCTAGGTGTAGACACTGTAATCTTATCTTAATGACCCTAGTTCATGACATAATTACAACAGTGCTCAGAGAAATTGGGAGCAAAGGAAGGAAGAAATGTTGTAAACAACTTTGTGAGCTTTATAAATTGTGTAAACTGACAATTTCTGCGATTGCATAAAAACATATATATTTGCCTATTCAGCATACAATGTTGAACAGTGCAAAATGATTTCAGGGGCTTATTGTTTGCATTTTGAATTAAGCTTTTCTTAGTGTAGATGTTCTAAAGTTCTTTTGTCCAACCATGAACAAAGTTGAACTTAGAACTGTTTATCTGCTGAGCTTGCAAGTAGAATATCCTTGAATTACAAAAAGGATAAATGTTCTAAAAGCTGGATGAACTCAGCAGGTCGGACAGCATCCATTGAAAGAAGCAGTCAGCGTTTCAGGTCGAGACCCTTCGTCAGCTTTTTTGTACGTCTTGATTTAACCACAGCATCTGAAGTGTACTTTGTGTGGATAAATGTTCTCCTTCCACACATTTTGGGAAAATTCTCTTTATTTTCATTTCAGAAAGTTACATAAGTAGTGGATAGTTATAATAGAGATACAGTATTAATCAAAGATGTTATCTTGGAGAGGATTAAAAGTTAAATTCAGAAAATGCTAAATCTTTGACTGCCAGGGCAAATGTTAAAAACAGTATTTATCTAATGGCCAAACAGTTATGAAAGAACTGTTTAAACGTGTGATTTTAAGAATAATTTGAACGAAAACCAAAAAAACATGCTGCTTGAAATTAGAATTATCAGTACTTTAAGGCGAGAGTATATAGGGTTAATTTTTTTGTTGTTGGAGATGTCTCAAGGACCCAATCCTAAGACCATTGAATCTCTGTTTAAAGTAAGTTTATGGTGACTGATGACCAGTGATTTAACTATAACATTTTCATTATTCTTTGCCCTCCTATTAATAACTAATAAAATATAGCTTGTCAATTGGTGAATCAATGGTGCTGAATTTTCTATGGGGAATTGCATTTTGAGATGTGTTCAGAATTGCATTCTTTTTAATTGATGAGCTTGACAAATGATTGCCACAAGGAGTTACTTTTCAGAATATTTTCTTTGTGGCAGAAATGCATATCTGTAGTTTACCTAGCATGGTAGACTTAGCAGCTACTCTGCCCAATCTGCTGATAATAGTTTATTCACTTAACCATAGGCAAATTTTGAAGAATGTGTAGCTGTATGTACCTTTCAATTTTGCACTTAAGAAATAACCATCAGTACTGAATACCTAAATAAATCAAATAATTTTGTCTGATTTTTCTGTTACAGGCCAGTGCCTATCTGAAGCTTAGCGCTGAGGTGGTGAAAAGACTGCCAACACCTCTTACATGATCAGTGAGATGTTGCAGGCTGCAACACAATGTGTTTGAAATTGCTTTTTGTCTCAATTAGGCAAGTTAAATTCCTGCTGTGAAGACAGCTGCTGGACCAGATTTTAGCAGGTTAATGAAAACTGGAACACATGATGCCAACAGAAAATCTTGTGACGTTATAATGAATGTACTTGGAGCTATTAGGTTTCTTATCAAAATCGAGATTTAATTGTTGGTTCTAATGTGAAGTCACACCTTTTACTGACTACAGTCAAATGTGTATATTGTGTTATCTTAATAAATATAACATGTATTGAGAGTGCTATTTTTCAAAGAAACTCTGCAAGGAATTAATTAAATATTGCAATTTGTTTTCCCTTTTACCGATAGTTAACAAGAGTTAGATGACTTAAGTTCACTTCACTTGCTTAACTAAATCGTGTCCTTTTGTTGGTCTATACAACTTAATATGTTGATATCGTTGACTGCACAAACATTATCTAATAGTTATGTCCTAATAATTATTTCTGAAGACTTTTGATGAGAAGTTTTAAATTCACATTTCAGAATTAAGGGTGCATTTTCTGACTTGGAATACAAATCATTGAATAATGGGTATTATTTTAAATTTCCCCCTTTATATTTCTACCTTTGTTACTTTGTCTCTTTATAATTGATACCATTTTTGTTTTTTTGTTAATAAAGCATGTAATCTGTGGTTTTGTGAATTGCTGCAGAATGCACAATAAACTGGATGTTAAGCCAATTTAAATAACTTTTGAGTTCTAGGCACCATATTTTTTAGCAAAACTTAACATTTTGACAAAATAAAATGTATGATGAAATTGTATGTTACAGTATACTACCTTGAGATTCACTTGCTTATGACATTTACAGGAAAATAAATTCAATAGAACTTTATCAAAATTTATACATAAATGAAATTGTGCAAATAAAAAAAGCTGTAAAGTGAGTCTGTAGCTTGTGAAATCAGTTCAGTGTTGTGGGGAGTAAAGTTGTGAAGACTGGTTCAGGAATGTGATGGTTCTAGGGGAAGAATTGTTCCTGAAGCTGGTGGTATAGGATCTAAGGCTCCTGTACCTCCTGCTTGATTGTAGTAGTGAGAAAAGAATACGGCTTGGATGATGGGGTCCTTGATGATAGATGCTGCTTTCTTGTGGCAGCGCTTTGGAAGTTTGCTCATTGTTAGGAATGTTTTCCTTATAATAGATTGGGCCATATCTTCCACTTTCTGTTGTTCTTTTTGTTCCTGGTCATTGGTGTTTCTAATCCAGGCCATGATGCAACCTGTTAGAATACTCTCCACTGTGCATCTATAGAGGTTTGTCAAAGTTTTCCGAAGTGGGAATATTATTTTCTTTCTCTGTACACTAATATGTTAAAGAAAAGAACAGAATCAGAGTCATGTGTTTTTGTTAGATGAGTTTTTGCACATTGAGTATGATAATTCACAATACAATCTTCACGGATCATCCTAATTTGAATTAAACCTGCTAGATAAAGATAGTTATCCGTCTCCAAGCTTACTTCTTTGACAAGGACTCTCCTACCCCCACCGATGACCCCTTCTCCCATCTTCAACCCTCCTCCTCTTCATGGACACCCTGCTCTGGTCTTTTGCCTGCTCTGGATCTCTTTATTGCTAATTGCCGACGGGACATCTACCGTCTTGACTTCACCACACCCTGTTGCAATTCCAACCTCACTCCTTCCGAACACTCTGCTCTCCACTCCCTCTGCACCAATCCCAACCTCACTATAAAATCTGCTGATAAGGGGGGAGCTGTTGTTGTCTGGCGTACTGACCCCTACCTGGCCGAGGCACAGCGACAACTCTCTGATACCTCCTCTTATTTACCCCTTGATCATGACCCCACTAAGGAGCACCAGGCCACTGTCTCCTATACCATCACCAACCTTATCAGCTCTGGGGATCTCCCATCCACTGCCACCAACCTCATAGTTCTCACACCCCGCACTTCCCGTTTCTACCTCCTACCCAAGATCCACAAACCTGCTTGTCCAGGTAGACCTATTGTCTCAGCTTGCTCCTGCCCCACTGAACTCATTTCTGCATACCTTGACACTGTCTTATCCCCCTTATTCAATCTCTTCCCACCTATGTTTGTGACACTTCTCATGCTTTGAATTTTTTCAATGATTTTAAGTTCCCTGGCCCCCTCTGTCTTATTTTCACCATGGACGTCCAGTCCCTATATACCTCCATCCCCCACCGAGATGGTCTTGAAGCTCTTCGCTTTTTTTTGGATTCCAGACCTAACCAATTCCCCTCTACCACCACTGTCCTCCGTCTAGCAGAATTAATTCTTACTCTCAATAATTTCTCCTTTGGCTCCTCCCACTTTCTCCAAACCAAGGGTGTAGTCATGGGCACCTGTATGGGTTCCAGTTATGCCTGCCTTTTTGTTGGCTTTGTGGAACAGTCCATGTTCCAAGTCTATACTGGTATCCATCCCCCTCTTTTCCTTCGCTACATCGACGACTGCATTGGCGCTGCCTCTTGCACGCAGGTTGAGCTCGTCGACTTCATTAACTTTGCCTCCAACTTTCACCCTGCCCTCAAATTTACCTGGTCCATTTCCGACATCTCCCTCCCCTTTCTTGATCTTTCTGTCTCCATCTCTGGAGACGGCCTATCTACTGATATCTACTATAAGCCTACTGACTCTCACAGCTACCTGGACAAAAGGGCTTCCCTTTGTCCACCATTAACTCTGCTCTCAAACGCATCTCTCCCATTTCCTGCACATCTGCCCTCACCCCATCCACCCACCACCCCACTCGGGATAGGGTTCCCCTTGTCCTTACCTACCACCCCACCAGCCTCCAGGTCCAACGTATAACTTCTCCGTAACTTCCACCACCTCCAACAGGATCCCACTACCAAACACATTTTTCCCTCTCCCCCCCCCTTCTGCTTTTTGCAGGGATCACTCCCTACGCGACTCCCTTGTCCACTCGTCCCCCCCATCCCTTCCCACTGATCTCCCTCCTGGCACTTATCCTTGTAAACGGAACAAGTGCTACACCTGCCCTTACACTTCCTCCCTCACCACCATTCAGGGCCCCAGACAGTCCTTCCAGGTGAGGCGACACTTCACCTGTGAGTCGGCTGGTGTGGTATACTGCGTCCAGTGCTCCCGGTGTGGCCTTTTATATATTGGTGAGATCCGACACAGACTGGAAGACTGTTTTGTGGAACACCTACACTCAGTCCGCCAGAAAAAACAGGATCTCCCAGTGGCCACACATTTTAATTCCACGTCCCATTCCCATTCTGATATGTCTATCCATGGCCGCCTCTATTGTCAAAATGAATCCAAACTCAGGTTGGAGGAACAACACCTTATAGACCAGCTGGGTAGCCTCCAACCTGATGGCATGAACATTGACTTCTCTAACTTCTGTTAATGCCCCTCCTCCCCTTCTTACCCCATCCCTGACATATTTAGTTGTTTGCCTGTTCTCCATCTCCCTCTGGTGCTACCCATCCTCCTTTCTTTCTCCTGAGGCCTCCCGTCTCATGATCCTTTCCCTTCTCCAGCTCTGTATCACTTTCGCCAATCACCTTTCCAGCTCTTAGCTTCATTCCACCACCTCTGGTCTTCTCCTATCATTTCGCATTTCCCCCTCCCCCCACTACTTTCAAATCTCTTACTATCTTTCCTTTCAGTTAGTCCTGACGAAGGGTCTCGGCCCGAAACGTCGACAGCACTTCTCCCTATAGATGCTGCCTGGCCTGCTGTGTTCCACCAGCATTTTGTGTGTGTTGTTTGAATTTCCAGCATCTGCAGATTTCCTCGTGTTTGCAGATAAAGATAGTTGCTTACTTTTATTTTTGAAACTCTGTCAGTTCTATATTTCTTTTGGCATCCTTTTGTCTTCTGGTTATTTTGGCACATGATCTGTTCTTTTAAAAACCTTCTGCTGTTAATGTTGAAGTGTCTGACTCCGTGACATTTGTGAAAGGTCACAAGGTTTTCCAAAACTCTCAATAGGTTGTCTTTCTGTATTCATTAAATTGGTTTATTTCCTTTGTTTTTCTGTTCAAAAGGCAATCCATTCAATGGAAACAACCAGTGAAATATACTGTATCCTTTCAAAATAAGGTTTGGTTCCTCTTCAAGGCTGCCTTGGAGCAGATCGATACCCAAACAAAATTAAATAGCCAGTTTATTTTAAGAATACTTGTCTATCTTTTGTTCCATAGTTTAATGAAGTGTAATATAAAAACTATACAGGAAATATTTTCAGCACTCAGATAATAGATACTGGCTGGCAATTAAAAAAATAACTTATTCATTATTCCTTGTGGTAAATTAAGGCAAACTATTGTTAGTAAGCATGAAATTATAAACATTTCTTAATCAGCTCCCATTGCTGGCTGGCTGTTTTTAGGAACAAAACTAGAAAGTACTGGTAGCACTTAACAGTCCAAGTGAGATCGGTGGAAGGAGAAACAGAGTTAATGTTTAAGATTGAAGGCCCTTCATTGGAACAGGAGAAGTGAGAAAATGACTTGTGCAGGGAGAGGGAGGAAAGAATGAGAAGAACAGAGGGAATGTATGTGATGGATGAGATAAGGATAACCCAAGATATAAATGACAATTCTTCTATGGATCAGTCTGCATGAATGCTTTGGAATTAATTTCAGCCCTTCTCTATTAGTATGTTCTAAGGATATCATATTCATTACGTATAATTTCTGTTCCAAATTATACTTTTTTTAAATGATACATGTCCAATTGTATGTTTAACTAGAGCAGTGTACCATCTAGTCTGTGATATCCTTCAGCTGGGGGATAATTATTATTGAAGCAGAAAATGCTGGAAGTGTTCAATGAAGTTAGACTCACATTTTGGACTCTGTTTTCCTTCCAATTAATTTTATGTTTCGGAGTTACATAACAGTGGTGATGATTTTTTAAAATGAACCCAAGATGATGACCTTCCTGCTGAAGCACAGTGAGACGTTTAAGTTCTTGTTTTTTAAAAAAAAACACATCAATTTGGCTTTGAAAAAGGAGATGGTTGAACTTTTTTTTTAAAAAAGGCAGAAAACAGACAAATTTGTGGGTTCATACTGTGAGTACCAGGTGATAATAATTATGAATAAAAATAAAGCAGAAATGGCCAGCTACATCAGAAAGAGATGCACTTGATTGCTCATTGATTACTGGGTCATGTATACTAATTCTGCTTCTATGTCTTATGGTCTAATTGAGCAGTATTTTGAAGCAAATGAAATAACCAAGGAGAAGTGAGTGCCAGCTTGGCTGAGTGCATTGTGTTTAAAGGCATACAGTTTGCTTGGAAGTTTTACTGCTCCAATTAATCCAGCTGAAATGAGCTTTTCTAATATTAAAAGTAATGCAGGAACATTTAGATCTAAAGTGATTGTTGATTGCAGAATGCTTTAGGTTTCATAAGTGGAATCACAAGGAAGAGGAGTCCATTTCAGTGTACATGGCTGAATTGAAGAAGTTGAGCATTGTTGGTTCAGTGATGAGCTTAATGATCATTGAGAGATCATTTAGTTTGTGGAATCTTACAAGAAAGCATTCAACCATATTCATGCAGCTACAAAGAAGGCACAACAGTTGCTATTTTTCATTTTGAGTTTGATGAGTTTTGGTATGTCACCAAAAGATCCTCACAAACTTCCACAGATGTACTGTGGAGATTATTTTAACTGGCTGTATCACTGTCTGGTTTGGGGGACAGGGGGTGGAGAGGTCGGCATCCACCATAAGGGACCCCTATCACCCTGGATGTACACTGTTCTCATTGCTACCATCAGGAAGGAGGCACAGGAGAATAAAGACACACACTTGATAATTCAGGAACAACTTCTTCCCCTCTGCCATTGATATCTGAATGGACATTGAACCCATAAACACTACCTCACTTTTTTTTTGCACTACTTATTTCATTTCTACATATTTACTGTAATTCAGTTTTTTCTCTCATGTATTGTACTGCTGCCAAAAAGACAACAAATTTCACAACATATGCTGGTGATATTAAACCTGATTCTGTTTCTGATTTAAAAAATAGCTCCTAACTGAAGCATAACTGACATTTAAAACAGCAGTTGAAATAACTGTTTCAATGGAAACAACAGACAGAGACACAATTGAGTTTCAGTCAGAAATGAAAGTGAGCATGAACAAAATTGCAGGGTCTGAATAGAAACCAACCTGGCCAAACAAATTGTGTTACTACTATGGCAGGGACTGGCATACACCAGAACAACGCAGGTTTAAAGGTGACACTGGCAGAAAATGTAACAAAGTAGGACACATACAAAGAGCATGTTGGGCAGACAAGAATAAATTACACAGGGCAGAGAAGATGAAAAGCCAAGTTGCAATTTCAAAAAGAGTGCTAATCTGCATGAAGTTGATAAAAAAAAAATCTGATACTGATAAATGTGACTCAGGACTGGTTAGCTTTAAGATTTACAATGTGAAAATAAACAATAGATAAACAATATGGCTTACAGCAGAAGTGAATGGCAAATTAAAATGAAATTGGACACTGGCTCAGTTGTTTCAGTCATTCCACAAAATACATTTGAACAGCATTTTAAAGATGCTGAACTGAAATCTGTAGATACCCAACTAAGAATTTATACTGGAGAAAAGATAATTCTTGTGGAAATAACATAACAGTGAAATACAGCAACCAAAATACCTCATTAAGCTTGTATGTGGTAAAAGCAAGAGGGCCAGCATTGTTAGGACATGATCAGCTGAGACAACTACAAATTGATTGGCGATTGATTCAGAATTTGCATGCCATATCCCCTGCAATCGAGTCAACTGAAAATGAATTAAGAAAGGTAATGGATGCTGCCACAACTGTCTCCATGCTGTACACCATTAACTATTGCCCAATTGAGGGCAAATAGGTGTTACTGCCTCTGTGCCTCTGGTTGGAAAACAGAGGACTCATGAAAATGATGAAAGCAATGGTCCAACTACAACAGATCTTATAGACAAGGTATCTGAGAAAGCTTCTGATATGTTAATTAGGCAGTTACTTGTGAAATGTGGCTTGGTTTTAAGCTGGAAGAGAGTTCAAGGAGCTTCAGGAAAGTTGCATCCATTATAGTTATTGCATGAATTTCAAGTGGGAATCAAAAAACTGTTCATAAGAGAAGATACAAAGACCAAAACCCAGCTGGATGAATGAAAAACCAAAAAGAAAGGAGTCAATGGATATACAAAAACAGGATTCATCAGATGATGTTGAGGATGTGGAAACCAAGAGGAGACATCAAATTGTAAAGGGACTAATAAAAGGGTTAATAGAGTACTCCAGGGAACTAAATGGACCTTCACAAAATCAAGATGAACATCCTAGAAAGAAAAAAAGGTAGAAGAAAGAGAAAGCAATGAAAGAGAGAAGGAACATAAGAAAGAAAAATAATAGGAACAAGAGCAAAATCATGATACGGATCATAAGTGAAACAAGGATTGAAATAGATCATGAGAGAAAAGCTGAAAAAAGGAGAAGAAAGGTGACCAGAGCTGTCAGAACCATTTCCTGCAGTCACAGGAGTTAACTCCTACAATGACCACAGAGAAGGTCCCAAAGGATGAAATTGTTTTCACAGCCACAAATCGTCAGACATCATAAATGGCAAATATCATTACACCACCACGTGATACATGTGCGCCTCACTTAAAGTAAAAGCAAAGTTAGACTCTCATCCTTCCAATTAGTTTTATGTTTTAGGGTTATAAAATGTAACTATTTGAATGTCCTAATGTGGGAATGTGGAATTCTTTGCCAGGGACAGCTCTGAAGGCCAAGTCTTTATGTATATTTAACGCAGAGGTTGATAGATTCTTGATTGGTTAGGGCATGAAGGGTTACGGGAAGAAGGCAGGAGACTGGGGCTGAGAGGAAAATTGGATCAGCCATGATGAAATACTGGAGCACACTCAATTCAATGGGCCAAATAGCCTAATTCTGTTCTATATCTTATGGTCTTATTTTCATAGTGTGTCACAACTCAGTAGGAAGCATTGCAGGAAAGACTTCTCTTAAAGTGGCACTTACCATGAATATTCTATCTCTTTTACTTCCTTGAACAATAAGATCTCTTGTCCAAGGAACAAGTTATTGTGAAATTATAGGGTTTCTAAGATGAAGACTTTAAAAAAAATCTTTCTAGATAAAAATAAAGAAAAATTTCTCAGGTGGAGAGATGTTGCCCCACCCACTCATGCTCAATGGCTTAATGATATTATGTCCTGTTTAGACCTTGAAAAGATTCATTATTCACTTCTCAATTCGGACATAAAGTTTCATAAGGTGTGGGGACCTTTTCTTGAATACTTCCATAAGTCCTCTTTAGATTAAGTTTATTCTTTTTCTCTGTACCATAACCCCTTACTTTCAGCTTTCTCTTTCTGTAAGTTTTACAGTTTTTTTGATGGGAATTACATTACAGTTTTGGTAGTAGTCATTATATTTTATATATATATATACAGCTCTGTGGGGATGAATGCTCTGATTAACTTTTCTTTTACATATTGTAATGGTTGGCCTGGAGTTTTGTAGTGGGAGGGTGGGGAGGATACTAACTTTATATGATTTTATTTTGGGTGCTTTTTCCTTTTTGTTATGAATTATATATTAGATACATTTGTTTTGCACTGTATTAATCTTCATTTTGTTGATGGTTTTTTTGTAGTTGTACTGTAGAAACATAAAAAAATTAATTTAAAAAAAATAAAGAAAAACTATTCTAAGAAATGTAAGCTTGAACTTTAAATTCTGGGGAAAAGTGAATAATTTGTACTGGTAATTGCATCAGCTTTTTCTTAGGCAATCTCATGGGCTTAAGGAGAATATGTTTCCATTCCAGTAATTTTTTTTTTTGGTTCCAAGAACTCTTCCACAACTGAGTCAGAAGTTATCTCACAAGACTGGCAGTTGGGTAATTTGTGAAGTGATGAATTTTTAAGCAGAGGTGTGGACTGTTGATTCTCAAAACCATTCCAAAAGTTCCTCCTTCATTTCTGTGGTCATGACCCAGGGATCACCAGGATAAAGTGATTGCTTGGAAGAGTGGGGTCAGATGTTCAAGCAAAATGGCCTGCCAAATGAAGTTGATATGTACTTAAATCCTCTTTGCTGGGGATGTTGGCTTGTGAAGAATACTAATGCTGGTTCACTTATCCTCCTGGTTATCCTGGTGTAATTGTTTTTCCATTTGAATGGTTTTGGTGAATTGATTCTCCAGCAGGAGAAATGCCAACTGTGATTCTTGGTCTCATTAACACAAAGTCAGTGGAGCCATGGCAAACCTTTGAATAAAATAGAGGTTGACTTAAATCCTTTTAAACATTTAAGTATGTTTCAACCACCTACCATCCTTCATCGCCAAAATTATGTTTGCACCTCTATTTGCTCAGATGATAAAGTGGTTTTCAATGTTCCCTTCAAGTTCTCATGCCTTAGAGTGGAATGATAGATGCTACTCCATTAAAGTTATTCATGGAATTAAATTGTACAAAGGAGAAGTTTTTCAACCTCCTCAACCAATTCCACATATGCTCTTCTTCAACATTTTCACCTGATGGTCCAATTGGACTTTCAGTGAGAAAGTTGAAGTACATTTTATTAGCACTGGAATAAACTAATTAAATTTACAGTTAGAAGTTCAAAAACAACTATGCTTTAAACATACATTGCAGTTTTTAAAATTGCAGAAATCCTTTGTTTTTACCATCTAAGTTTTTAGAGTTTTATTTCCATTTTTATGAAATCTAATTCTGTTTATTTGCTATTGTCATAGCCATTTAAGGATTGATTAGTGTTCTTGACAAAAACCTATTTGTTAGCCTGTTTCTTTGTAGCCTTGAGTAATAAATCTAAAATAGGGACTAAAGCTAATAAATTGAGTATTTACAAGCAGAAGAAAATCTGCAGATGCTGGAACTCCAAGCAACACCCAAAATGCTGGAGGAACTCAGCAGGCCAGGCAGCATCAATGGAAAAGAATAAACAGTCGACATTTTAGGCTGAGACTCTTCATCAGGACTGGACAAAAAAAGATGGGAAGTTCAAGCAAGAAGATCGAGGGGAATGGAAAAGGAAGTGCAAGGTGGTAGATGACAGGTGAAACTGGGAGGGGGAGGGGTGAAGTAAAGGACTGGAAGGCTGATAAGTGAAAGAGATAATAGGCTGGAGAAGAGGGAATCTAATAGGAAAAGGTAGAAGACCATGGAAGAATGGGAATGGGAAAGAGCACCAGAGGCAGCTGAGGGCAGGTAAGGAGATGAGGTGAGAGAGGGAAATGGTGAAGGGAGGGTAAATTACCGAAATGTTCAAGAAATCGTTCGTGCCATCAGTCTGGAGGTTACCCAGACGGAATATATGGTGTTGCTCCTCCAACCTGAGCGTGGCCTCAAACTGAATGTGAACTGTCTGGCCTGCTGAGTTCTTCCAACATTTTGTGTGTGTTACATGGATTTCCAGCATCTGCAGATTTTCTCATCTTTTTTTGCTGAAGATATCTGTGACTTTTTGAAATGTTAGTACAGAATGCAGAAATTTCCTTCAGAATAATAAAGGAGAGAAGTGGATGAGAAGTTACCTTCATTCCACCATTTCACATTTCAATTTACTAACCTAAATTTCTTCTCTCATAAGATGCAATTGTGTATTTACCTGGGTAGTGTGAATTGCAGACTTTTCTGCATCAGGATCCAGTGATCAGTTAAGAGATTGCAATTCAGCTGATGTGTAGCCATCACGATTTAGCAATGTGCTCTTTAATAGCAATCTATTTTTCACAGTAATTGTATGGAAAATGGTGCTGGTTCTCATCCTTCACATTTATTCTCAATTCCGCACCATGTGTGGGCTAATCCTCTCCCAATGAATGCTCTCATTTATTTCATATGAGCCACAATGGCAAAGTTAATTCCCCATTACAAGACTATATACGTGACTCACCTCTTTCTTTGCACAGAAGCATTGAGAAGAGAATTCACGGATTTTGATCCAGTAAGAGGAAAGGAGCATTTCCGATGTGTTCAGGTATGAATGGTGTGTCACCTGATGAAAGATTT
This sequence comes from Hemitrygon akajei, assembly GCF_048418815.1. NCBI lineage: Eukaryota > Metazoa > Chordata > Chondrichthyes > Myliobatiformes > Dasyatidae > Hemitrygon > Hemitrygon akajei. Next base: position 65,935,500 of record NC_133126.1, on the reverse strand, counting down.
GTAAGTACAGCTATTCTTGTATTGTAACTGTTCTTCCCATTCTTGGTAGCAGGATTGATGGAGTTAGTATTAATAAAAACAATTGTAATTACTATTTACTCCTTCCACGATGCACTGATCTTCGGCTGAGTCAAAGGTGCCAGGATTGAAGAGTTGTCTGAGCAGCTGCAGAGCTTCCTCAAGTGGGAGGGCGAGAGGGTGAACGGCAGCACTAATAACACAGAACAAGGAAAGAGGACTGGCGCAGTGAGTTGGGAAAGAGGCTCAAAAGTGGAACATCGAAGTTAGTCATCTCTGGACTACGCCGGGTGCCATGTGCTAGTCAGGGTAAGAATAGAAAGCCAGAAATGCTGAACATGCTGTGGAACTGGTTTAGTTTCAGGGTTTCAGGTTTCTGGATCATCAGGACCTCTTTTGGGGCAGGGGTGACCTGTTCAAGAGAGATTGGCTGCTCCTTAACTGGAGGGAAACCAATATTCTAGCCAGGAGGTTTGCTAGTGCTAATCGAAAGGATTTAAACTAGTTTGGCAAGGGAATGGGAACCAGAGCAGCATGTCTGAAAGTGGAGGGAATGAGAGGAAAGTTGACCAGTAGGTGTGTAAGAAAGAACAGGCAAGAGCAACGGAATAGGCACGATGGAACAGATGGATTGAAGTGTTTTATTTTAATGGTGGGAATATTAAGGGTAAGGGTAATGAACTTAGAGCATGAATCAGTACATGGAAATATGTTGTGGCCATTACAGAGACGTGGTTGAGAAGGGGACAGGATTGGATACTTAATGTTCCAGGGTTTTGATGTTTTAGAAAAGAGAAGGAGGTAAAAGCGGGAGGGGGTGTGGATGTGGGGGGGGGGGGTAGTTGTGCTTCTAATCAGGGGCAATATCACAGCTGCATTCAGAGGAGATGTAATGGAGGACTCATCTATAAAGGTAAAACTCAAAAATAAGAAAAATACAATTACTCTGATGGGATTATACAAACACGTTTGTACTACAGATGCACTAAATAGCCACACAGACATTGAGGAACAGAATTGCAGGCAGAATAAGATTGTCATGAGTGACTTCGACTTCCTTAATATAGACTGGGACCTCTTTACTGCAACAGCTTTAAACGGGGCAGAATTTTATTGGATGTGTCCAGGAGGGTTTTGTAAATCATTATGTAGATAGTCCAATTAAAAGAGGGGTTATATGAGTTCAAATTTAATTGTCATTCAACATATACATGTATACAGCTAAACAAAACAATGATCCTCTGGGTCCAAGGTGCAAAGCACAGAAAATGCAGTCACACACAGCACATAGCACATACAGTTACAAAATAATATTAGCACAAGTCCTTAAGTGGCATAGACTGAAGATTAATGGTGCATGGAATATTGTCCAATAGCCATGTTCCTGCAAGAACAAGCACACAGCAGTTCCTCATCTCACTTTGAGTCAGCTGCAAATGAAGGCAATCCAGCTTGTCTTCCAAGGAGTGAACACTGTAGAGCAGCAGCTACGGGAGAGCTGACCACTGGGGACAGCTCCCAACCCAACACAGATTCTAGCATGCCAGCCACACTTCTGTTCTCTCCCACACCGCCTGCATACCTCCTCCCCTGGGTGGCTGTAATAGGCGATGCTGCGGCATGACGTCCTGGTCTGCTCATCAACTGAGGCCACGCAGCTCTCCCATCATTGGTCTTGAAATGACCTTGTAATATTTAGCATTACCTATGTCCAACAGAATCTTGCTACAAAAGAAAAATGTTTAAGATAAACATTTGCCCCATTTGTGAATCTGCAGATGCTGGACATAAATAAAAACACAAAATGCTGGCAGAACTCAGCAGGCCAGACAGCATCTATGGGAGGAGGTAGTGATGACGTTTCGGGCCGAAACCCTTCATCAGGAGTGAAGTAACATGGGATGGTCAAGAGGGGATAAGAAGTGGGGGGAGGGATGAAGTAGACAGCTGGGAAGTGATAGGCTGAAGGGAAATGGGCTAGGGGAAGGTGGAGAATTATGGGAAATAAAAGAGTAAGAAAGCTAGGGCTGGGGGGAGATTATAGTGAGGGGGGAAAAGAGAGAAAAAGAGAACCAGACTAAAATTATAGATAGGGATGGGGTAAGGGGGGGGGGCAGGGGTATCAATGGAGATCTGTGAGTTGAATGTTCATGCCGGCAGGTAGGAGGCTACCTAGGCAGGAGATAAGGTATTGCTCCATCGACCTGTGTGTGGCCTCATCTTGACGGTAGAGGAGGCCATGGACAGACATATCGGAGTGGGAGTGGTCTGTGGAATTGAAGTGTGTGGCCACAGGGAGATCCCGCCACTGCTGGAGGACTGAGCGCTGGTGTTCGGTGAAACGGTCCCCCAGTCTGCGGCGGGTCTCCCCAATGTATAAATGGCCACATCGGGAGCACCGGATACAGTATATCACCCCAGTTGACTCACAGGAGAAGTGGTGCCTCACCTGAAAGGACTGTTTGGGGCCTAGGATGGTGGTGAGGGAAGAAGTGTGGGGGCAGGTGTAGCACTTCTTCCATTTGCAGGATGAGTGCCTGGAGGGAGGTCGGTGAGGAGGGATGGGGGGGTTGAATGGACAAGGGAGTCACGTAGGGAGCAATCCCTGTGGAAAGCTGAGAGTGGAGGGGAGGGGAAGATGTGTCTGGTGATGGGATCCCGTAGGAGGTGGCGGAAGTTACGGAGGATTATACGTTGGATCTGTAGGCTGGTAGGGTGATAGGTGAGGACCAGGGGGACTCTATCCCTGGTGGGCTGGCGGGGGGATGGGGTGAGGGCAGAGGTGCGTGAAATATGGGAGACGCGATGGAGGGCAGAGTTGATAGTGGACGAAGGGAAGGCCTTTTTTAAAGAAAGGGAAGGAAGACATCTCTTTGTCCTAAAATGAAAGGCCTCATCCTGAGAGCAGATGCAGCGGAGGCGGAGGAATTGAGAGAAAGGGATAGCATTTTTGCAGGAGACAGAGTGGGAGGAGGAGTAGGGTGATAAGTGAGGCTCTCACAGCTACCTAGACTATTTTGATGCCCAGGAAATTGAAGCTGCTCACCCTTTCTACCACTGACCCCTCAATGAGGACTGGTGTGTTCTCCTGACTTCCTCTTTCCTAAAGTTCACTGTCATTTTCTTGGTCTTGATAACATTGAAACTGATGTTATTGTTGTGACACCACTCAAACAGCCAATCTACCTAAATCCTGTATGCTTTTTGTTGCATCTAAGATTCTACCTACAATAGTGGTATCACTGACAAATTCATAAATGGTGTTTGAGCTGTGCTTAGCTACACAGACATGAGTGTCGATTCGCAAATTGGACGGTGATGACAGACTCAAGGTCAACTGGTTGTTGCCCAATTGCACATTACTTATTTGTTATTGTAGGCCAAGATGTTGAAACAATGAAGATAATGCTCTTTGGACCTCCATCTGGAATATCCCTGAGTGATGATAACTGATATCCAATAGCCTGGTTTATTGAAATATTCTTTAATATATGCCGTAACCCCTGGTTTTCTAAATTATCTTAGTTTTGTTAGAATGTCATCATGACATACTGCTTGATTCTTTTAATGCCAAAGATAAAATTCTTGTCTGTAGAATTGTACTTTTATTGTTATTTTATGTTTATATCCAATAATTAGTCACCAAACCGCACCTTAGATTTGAAAATGAAATGAGATCATTTTTTTAAGTGTGGCTGCCAATATACTACAAATGTTATTACATACATCAGCTGTTTTTCTGTCCCTGTTTCTTTCTTCACTTTGATGATTTGTATGAATGGCAATACTAAAAATACTTAGCGGTAATGTTTACAAATTCTGCTGAGAAAAGGTCAATGAATACGTTGCAGGCTTGAGTCCAAAACAACTTGGAAACTCATCAGAAATTTAATAAGATTGTGTTTTACTTTATTTTTGCCAATTACTGTATCCAAACTAGTTTCTAATCTCCACCAGGAGGCATAATTTGCAGTTTAATTGCATAGGTTTTCACACAAGATGGTGATTGCCTCCATAAAGTACAACATATCAGGGTATAAAGGAGGACTCTGAAGACTACAGTGAGGGATGCAAACTTGGAACTGTTTCTATATGGGTCAGGAATGGTTGAATTAAATGATAGAATTTAATACTTGATACTCGGAAAAAAGTTTTAAAAGAAGAAAATAGATTTATTTAATCAAACTTTAATATATTACTATATTATATTGAGATTTTAAACAAATTTCCATTCAATCAAAGGAGACGATATAGGAGAAAATTCAATTTCTAAGAGCTTATTTCATTATGTCATCACAGTTATATCACATAATGTTATTCTATCAATTTTCACATCAGGCCACCCTAAACCCTCTGTGTGTTTGAAAAATTTACCTTTGTTAATAGAGTCAATTGATACCAAATTGCTAACAAATAAGTTTTAGATTTTAGAGAGAAGATCCCTGAATTCCAAACAGGAAGATTGCTGGCTGGATGATCAGTTCAAAACAAATAAAACATAAAGGTTTTTCTCTCTGTTTGGATACAAACAAGGGAAATTGGATTTCCTGTTGAATGTTTTGCTAAACAAATTGGCATTACTGTACAAACATTTGCTTATGGGTTGCTTCCTTAAAATAAGAAGCCTGAAATCCCTAATTTGCCTACTGCCCAGATGTACAATTTGACTAAGGCCAATACAATTTTTTAATAACTGCAGATGCTGCAAATCTGAAATAAAAACAGAGAATGCTGGGAATACTCAGTGGTCAAGCAGCATGAGTAGAAAGAGACAAATTTAACATTTCCGGTTGAAGACCTATAATTAGAACTGGGGGGGGGTGGGGAATGAGAAAACCAGCTTTCAGTGAAGTCAGGGTGTGGGAACTGCAGGAGATATTGGTGACAAGGTGAAGCTAGGGTTGCCATAGAGAGAAGATGTAGATGTTCTACAGCCCTGCGTTTTTTTTGTTTCTATTATTAACCTCCATGTTAAAATATTGACTCAAAGACTCTATCTGACAAATCTTTTGATGCTATTACAGCTCAGGGCATCAGAGTTCAGAGTTTAATTCCGATGTAATCTGTATGTCCTCCCTGTGGAATGCGTGAGTTTTCTTCGGATGCACTGGTTTCCTCTCTCAGTCCAAAGACGTACCAGTTAGTAGGCTAATAGTCCCGTGATTAAGCTAGGGGTAAATCAGGGCTTGAAGTGGCTGAATGCTCCATTCCATGCTGTACATCTAAACAAATAAATAAATTAATATTCTCTTTTACCCAAAAGTTTTCCTTCACTCAAACTCATTTCTTCTAATCTTGGCATCCTTGTTATACTTCTTAATCCTGACTGGCTGTATCACTGCCTGGTATGGGAACTGTACCTCCCTTAATCACAGGACTCTGCAGAGTGGTGCGGACAGCCCAGCGCATCTGTAGTTGTGAACTTCCCATGATTCAGGACATTTACAAGGACAGGTGTGTAAAAAGGGCCCGTAGGATCATTGGGGATCCAAGCCACCCCAACCACAATCTATTCCAGCTGCTGCCATCCAGGAAGTGGTACCGCAGCATAAAAGCCAGGACCAACAGGCTTCGGGACAGCTTCTTCCACCAGCCCATCAGACTGATGAACTCATGTTGATTTGAGTGTACTCTATATTACATTGACTATTATAAATTACTATGATTGCACATGGCACATTTAGATGGAGACATAACATAAAGATTTTTACTCCTCATGTATAAGAAGGATGTAAGAAATAAAGTCAATTCAATTCAATTCAATAATTGTGGCCTGTGAATTTAAATCTACATCATTCAAAAACAAGGGGCTAATCCTGACTTCTCTCTGCACAGCGTCTCTGCCTGCATGCAGTCCTTCAGTGTCTGATTATTACACTGAACTTTTTTTGTCAATGAGGCAATTGTTAATACAACTTTCCACTTCCCCTTAGATCCCGACAGCTTTTACTTTCTTTGAACTTTCCAAAATCTACGTACACTAATCAAGGCTCTACCCTCATTGACCCTCTTTGTTATCACTACTCGCCAATCAGTGTCAGCAAAACCAAAGAGCTGATTATTGGCTACAGGAGGAAGAAACTGAGGGTCCATGAGCCAGTCCTCATTAGAGGGTTGGAGGTGGAGCAGGCCAGTGACTTTAAATCACTTGGTATTATCATTTCAGAGGATCTGTCCTGGAATCAGCTCATAAGTACCATTTTAAAGAAGGCATGGCAGGGCCTCAAAGTTCTTAGAAGTTTGGGCAGAATTGGCATGTCATCTCATACTTGGACAGACTTCTACAGATGAACAGTGGAGAGTATCCTGACTGGTTGTGTCATGGCTTGGTACGGAAACACCGATGCCTAAGAACAGAAAATGCCCGCAAAAAGTGGTGAATACTTCCCAGTCCATCACAGGAAAACTCTTCTCTGCCATCTACAAGGAGATCTACTACAAGAAAGCAGCATCCATCATCAAGGGCCCCACCATCCAGGCCATGCTCTCTTTATGCTGCTCCCATCAGGAAGGAGGTACTGAAGCCTCAAGTCCTACACCACTAGGTTCAGGAACAGTTATTATCCTTCAAGCATCTGGCTCCTAAGCCAGCACGTATAACTTCACGTATCTCAACACTGAACTGATTCCACAAACTATTGACTCAATTTCAAGGACTCTTCAACTCATGTTTTCAGTATTATTTATTGCCTTGTTTATTATTGTTACTATTTGGATTTTTGTATTTGCAAAGTTTGTCTTTTTTTGCACATTGGTTGTCAGACTTCCTTTGTAGTTTTTAATTGATTCCGCTGTTTTTTTTTGTTCTACTGTGAATGCCCACAAGAAAACGAACCTCAGGGTAGTATATTGTATAAAATGAATCTCAGGCTAGTATATTGTATATGCATTTTGATAATAATTTTTCTTTGAACTTTTAAACTTTGAAATTAACTGTTTGTAATTAACCAATCCTTCTCTAAATGCTGATTTATGCTGTAACTCGCAAAATTTTTCAGCAATTTGAACCTTTCAATGGCAAATTGACTGACTTGTTATTCAATCTAATTCTTTCCCTTTTTAAAAATAATGGTATCACCTTTACAGTCCCCGAGCTACTTAAGGGTTCTGCTTTGAGTAATGTCAGCAAGCCTATTTCTCTAAGTCAGAAACATCCATCTTCGATAACTATAGCTACCTTTATTGTCTTGCTGTACATGCTGTAGTTCTTTAATTTCATCAAATCTTCACCCTAATACTATCCAGACTAAAACTAATGGAATATATGCTTTTCAAATCATCAATGAATAATTTTTGTTATTACTTTCTTGAAAAGTGCCTTAAAATGCAGTGGAGAATTTGTACAAGGTCGGATTTCCATAGTCAGGTCATCTGTAACCAAGGGAACCATTCACTCATTTGCACATCATGTCCAGAATGATGTGAAGAGACAAATTAATTCAACAATCTAATTTGTAATGCAGAATACACAATCTATTACTTAATCAAATAACTGCATGATTAATTTGAAAAATAATCATTATTTACAGGTAAAGCAGAATTAACTGTTATACAAATAGTAGATGTAGGTAGAAGCCATTTGAGGGGTTTGTTACCACTGAAGTGTACAAATAAAATGGGAATCTTCTTAGAGTCATAAAGCACTCCACAAAGAAATAGGCCCTTTGGCCCATCTTGTCAATGCTGATCTGTTATTCTGCCTAGTCCCATTGATGTGCATCTGGACCAGTGCATTCCATATCAGTTCCTTTCATATACAATACTTCTACAAACTTCTTTTATATGTTGTTGTCAAACCCACATTCACCATTTCCATTAGCAGATTGTTCCACTATTGCACCACCCCACTGTGTGAAGATGTTCCTCCTCAGAGACCCACCAGTCACTCTTAACCTATGATCTTTAGTTCTAGTCTCACCCAACTTTAGTAGAAAAAGCCTCTTTCATTTACCTTATCTATACCCCTCATCATTTTGTACAAATCTCTCCTCATTCTCCGATACTCCAAAGAATAAAGTTGTAACTATTCACCCTTTCCCTCTAATTCAGGTCCACAAGTTCCAGCAACATCCTTGTTAATTTTCTCTATATTTTTAAAATCTCATTGATAGACAATATTTCATGCACATAGGTGACCAAAACTACACAAAAAACTCCAAAGTTGGCCTCATCAAAATCTTATACAACCTCAACAAAACATTCCAATTCCTGTACTTGATACTTTGATTTATGAAGGCCAATGTGCCAATAGCTCTCTTTACAACACTCTCTTCCTGTGATGCCACTTTCAAGGAATTATGGATCTGTACTCCCAGATCCCTCTGTTCTACAGTACTCCTCAGTGTCCTACCATTCATTGTGTTAAGTCCTACCCTGGTTTGTCCTCACACTTGTCTGCATTAAATTCCATCTGCCATTTGTCAGCATATGGTTTAGATACTGCTGCAAGTTTGATAGCTTTCCTCAATGTCCAATATGCCCCCAGTACTGGTGCAATCCACAGATTTCCTGATCCTGTTTACGATATTCATAATCCAAATCAGTAATATAGGTGATAAACAACAATGTACCCAGTACCAATCCCTGCATCCCACCACTGGTCACACGCCTCCAGTCAGAGAGGCGACCATCTACTACCACTTTTCTGGCTTCCCCCACTTAGCCAAAGTTGAATCCAATTTACTACTTCATCCTAAATGCCAAACAACTGAACCTTTGGGATCAGCCTCCCATGTGAGGCTTTGTCAAAGTCTTTTCTAAAATCCCTGCAGACTAAGTCCACTGCCTTTCCTCCATCAACTTTCCTGACAACCTCCTTGAAAACCTCTAAGACTGGTTACACATGACCTACCAGGCCCTGTTTATATATCCTGTCCCTTAGAATACCTTCCAATAATTTACTGACTCCTGATGTCAGGCTCACTGGCCTATGATAGTCTGGCCTATTCTTAGAGCCTTTCCTGAACAACAGAACAACATTAGCTATTCTCCTGTCCTCTGGCGCCTCACCAATAGCTAAGAATGTTTCAAAATATCTCTGCCAGGCCGCTGCAATTTCCGCAGTAGCCTCACACTGGGTTTAAGGGGTCACCTTGTCAGTCCTAAAGAGCTGGCCATCCTAATATTCCTCTTCCGTAACCTGGAAATTTATCTATTTGTTTGATTTTGGGAAACATCGCTGAGTAGGCTATTCCGACCCCTCAAGCCAGGCTGTGCACCCTCCGACAAACCCAATCAACCCTAACCTAATCACAGGACAAATGAACCTACCCAGTGTGTCTGGACTGTGGGAAGAAACTGGAACGCCCAGGGAAAACCCACACAAGACACAGGGAGGATGCACAGACTCCTTGCAGAATGGCATGGGAATTGAACTCTGAACTCTGGGAACACCCTGAGCTGTAGTAGCCTCGCACTAATTGCTAACTACCGTGGCGCCTGGTCCATGACCTCACTGCTTTTTTCTCTCAGTTCCACAGACTCTATCACCATCTCCCAAGTAAATACAGAGGCAAAAATACCATTTAAGATCTCTGCCATCTTTTTCAGCTCCACGTGTAGACCACCACTCGGATCTCCCAGAGGACTGATTTTGTCCCTTCCTATCCTTCTGCCCTTAATTTATCATCCAAGATGATATGCATCTAATTTTTCTACCTCTGAAGAAAATGCCACCAAGCACACCCCCACCTCCACCCACTTTGTGTGGGAATTTGCAGTTTGAAGCCAATTCTCATTGCTTTAAGGATAAAAATGTTAGTTTGAACTTCGGTTCTGCACCAGATGACCAGGGAATTTGTGGGATAGTCCTTGCCTTTTACAAATAATTCCTTAACAGTCAATTTCACTTTGTATTTTGTTTTATCTATTGCCACCCTGTCAGTCGTTATTTTTAAAGTAGAATTTTTTCTTTCCTCTGTACAATTATCTTTGTGACTGTCCATTTTCTCTGTTTCCTGTTTAGAGCTGATCCCAGTAACAATCTTCCTACTCACCATGATAAGTTCCTCTGTGGTCAAGCGTTTGCTTACTCTTTTCCTCTTCTTGTATTACAATTAGCCAGTATAAAACTCTGACATGATAGCCATGTCCTATCCCAGACCCTTTCAAAGTGGCATGCCTTCCTCTTTATTCCATATTAAATGTGATAGTGAGCATTAAGAAAATTATCCTCTTTGACCAGACAAATTGTAGTACCATATGGATGGATATGTTACATTAGTTTATCGCCTTTGTCTTTAATCACTAAGATTGTATAAAGATGCAATAATTATTTTACCAAATTATTCCATTTCTTGATCATTTCTTGCTCATCTCTCAATTATGTTAAAAATAGAGTTAAGATTGAAAATAAAAAAATGTAAAATTCAGTAAGATTTTGCCTTCTATGTAAAGCTTACCCTACACTTACCTTCCATAAGACGAGCAATGCAACAATGCCAACAAGTTATTAAAACAAAATCATTCCGTATCTCAGGGACTTAGCTTGTCCTCAAAAAAACAGAAGCAGGAGAAGATTCCTGCAATAAATCCATATCCATTGATTGCATTGCAGATGGCATGCTTGCTACTCATTTCAATGACTTCTGTGTCCAGTCAACTCAAACCAGACACTCATTGACAAAGGCTGAGAATCTCATCAGCTCAATATTGGGGAAGTCCAGAACGAGGGGTCACAGTTTAAGGATAAAGGAGAAGCCTTTTAGGACCGAGATGAGGAAAAACTTCTTCACACTGAGAGTGGTGAATCTGTGGAATTCTCTGCCACAGGAAACAGTTGAGGCCGGTTCATTGGCTATATTTAAGAAGAAGTTAGATATGGCCCTTGTGGCTAAAGGGATCAGGGGGTATGGAGAGAAAGCAGGTACAGGGTTCTGAGTTGGATAATCAGCCATGATCATACTGAATGGCGGTGCAGGCTCAAAGGGCAGAATGGCCTACTCCTGCACCTATTTTCTATGTTTCTCCGTTTAATACCAGTTAAAGCTGTCCTGCAGTGTTTGCAAAGCTATGCGAATGCAAAAAGTAGCTCCCTTTTTGAGGGAAAGACTGGACTCCTCAAGAAATTATACACTTCAACATTTAAAAAAAAACTAATTCTGGAAATCTGAAATAAAACAGAAGCTGCAAGTCAGGCTGATTTTGTGGAAAGAGAAGCAGATAACTTTTTATTGAAAGCTGTGTACTTCACCTGTTGCTCTCTAGCAAAAGGGTTGGATGTGCTAAGCTCTGTTGGAATTGAGTGTCTCAGTGTCCTAACTCACAGTGGAAGGTGAATTACGGTATTCTGCAGGCAGGATTGTGAAGCAGAAATATTTATTGCAAAGATCACCTTGACAAACACTGCTAAAGCAATCCCCATGCTGCTCTGAGTTGGAATATTTCAATGACAACTTGCTGCCAGAAGCAAAGTTGTTTCATGCAGTATACCTTGCTGATTTTCAAATATGAACATTATGCCTTCCAGATCGTGGACAATATGTCCTCCTGCTCAGAGCCATTCTTGTTATGTGTTTTAATCCAGAACATAAAACCTGATTGAAAGGAAAAAGATGGGAGCCCAGGAGAATGGGTCTTAGTTTTTTGTTTACAGGTCTTCTACTCTAAGTGAGGTGCATACATACGACGGGGCAGCATAATGAGGTATGTCTTTCATGTACCATTACGTATAAACCGTAATGAAGCATTTAAACAAACAATGCCCAATCAAACAATATATTCACAATATTACTGAAATATTAAATACACAAAAATTCGCCCCCAAGGTTTCCACATTTTCTCATTCTTCCCCTTTGCCTTTCTTCCATCTGCTTGGCTTGTTCCAAGGGCCCTCTGCTCAACCTTCCAGTCATGTGCACTTCAAGGAAAATGTCAACTGATATGCACAATCTGCAGATTCGTGATATAATTTTGTGGTCAGTAAGATCTTTCTATGCCTTCCAAACCTGTAGATTTTGGCAGCATGTAACTACAGAAACGATTAAATGCTTGTAGAAATTCCTGAGCAAATGCAACTGTTTCTATTAATCTGTAAACCTCAAATTAATGTTCCATAATGAGTAGAACAGTGCATCACAAGCTCACGGACCCATGATGTTTGCATCAATCATGATATGAATTAATGTATACCTTTTCTACCTGTTATTTACCTATGTTTTCTACCTATATTTCTGCTGTATCCTTTGACTGCCCTTTACACTGTCCACAAAATCCACTGGTATTTGTGTCATCTGCTACCTTACTAACCCAACCATCTACATTATCATCTAAGTCATTCATATGCATCACAAACAGGAGAAACCTCAGCACTGATCCCTCCAGAATACCACGGGTCACTGGCCTCCCGGTAGAAAAAGAACCTTCCACCACTAACCCCTGTCTCCTCTGGACAAGGCAATTGGAAATCCAAACTACCAAGCTACCTAGGATCTCATGCTTCTTAACCTTTAGGACCAGCCAACCATGAGGGACCTTATCAAACGCCTTTCTGAAATTCATGTGGATACCACTCAATGTCCTACTCTCATTAATCACCTTCAACACCTCCTCAAAAAAACTCAGTCAAAGCCATGCCGTCTGCCCATGTATTTTCCAACTGTGTATGTACAATGGTCTGCAATTTTTAGCAAGGGTTATGCAAATCATAAATAGAATCAAAATTTATTTTTGATGATTTTGTGAAAGGGAATTCATATTTGACTGATCTATTTTTGTTCCTTGGAGAGTTAAGTGCGGTGAAAAAAAAAGGGAAATGGGGATGTCTTGTACTTAGATTTACAGAAGAAAGATAAATGTCACATCAAGGATTATCGAGGAGTTCTGTGTACATTATTTGCCTCTAGATCAAAGGAAATATGTACATATGTGTGGTGAACTACATATACCTGTCTGGACACGCCCCCCCCCCCCCCCCGCTGTCTGCTCCTGTGGCTCCTCCCACAGACCCCGGTATAAAGGCGATTGGAGCCACAGACCCTTCCTCAGTCTCCAGGATGTCGTGTGATGGTCTCTTGCTGCTTGTGCTTTCTTCCAGCCAATAAAAGCCTACCTTAACCCACGTCTCAGAGTTATTGATGGTGCATCAATATGCTGAAAGCATTTCAAACTAGATTTACCAAACCAATTCCTGGCAACTTGCCTTATGAGGAATGGGTGGACCGGGTAGGCTTGTATCCATTGGAGTTTCGAAGGGTAAGAGGAAACTTCATTGAAATGTATGAAGAGTCTTGACAGTAGATGTGAAGAGAATATTTCCTCCTGGGAAAGAACCTCTGTCCCCTTCCTTTCCAGTCCTGATGAAGGGTCTCAGCCAGAAATGTCGACTGTTTATTCCCCTCCATAGATGCTGCCTGACTTGCTGAGTTCAGCATTTTGTGAACTGGAGCTCACTATTTCAAAATAAAGAAATGCAAGTTTTAAGACAGAAATAAAAATTTACTGTTGGTAAATAGGAATGCAGACTTTGGTTACATGCAGATCAGTTGAATCTTACCAAATGAGAGAACATGCCCTTAATAAAATTATATGTACATACTGTATGTAAATTATTTGGATAAGCTGAACAGACATCTCTCACTGTAACAGATTTAACAGACATGTTCAAAATCATTGTGTGATTTTAGATATAGAGTGGTAAAAGAGAAAAGGTTTCCAATGGCAACCGGTCATTGCCCAGAGGGTAGAGTTAAGGTGCCTGGTGAACAAATACAACCCAGAAATGACCTGGAGAGGATACACAATTTGGATGTGTAATGCACTGCTTAATTTAGTGGGGAACTCTGGTTCAATAGCAGGTTTCCAAAAAGATCTTTTAATGTGTAGTTCTTTTCTTCACAGAGGACAAACAATCTATGAATCATCATTCTGGCAGTGGAACAGGACAACCATTACTTTAGTCCTTCATGACAGTACAGATTTAGTTTCACAAAACAACAGGATCGTGGTGGAGATAAGATGTAATTTGGGTGATGTCCCATGACCTGGGACCTTATTTCTTAACTTTCGTTTAGATTTGGAGTTTAAAAATTGGCTAGGTACTTGATGGATTACTAATATTCAAGGTGAAAGCCTATAAAAGTCAGCAAAGTAAATTGTGGTGTCCTTTGGCCAGGCTAATGGCAGAACATCAAATTTTAAATTTATATTGCATTGGGAAAATGGGTTTCAGCTGAACTTTGAACCTAATGTGATTCATTACTTAGGGTGTTAAAGCCAAAGTGCATTTGTTCAATTTCAATTCACACATGTCATTAATAGAAATCTGATGATTATAAGTATGATTACAGATAAGTATTTAGTAGATTTCCTGCTGCAACTTTAAAAGTCCTTCAGCTTTTAAACACATTTTATTTTCATGGTTCACTGCCTTATGTGAGAAAAACCCCGTTTTGTGCTATATTCACTGTGTATTTCGTAGGAGTAGAATGGTTCATCATTTTGTAATTTCACTTTCCAACTTAAGTCAAAAGCCATGGTGTCTCCTCAGGGTGAGGCATGGAAATCTGAAGGAACGGCATACTGTCTGTCTGAGTACAAACAATGAATTAGCATATCCACAGCTGCTTTAAATCTCTTTTAGGTCGAATGTAGCAGGGAAATATGGGGGCGGGGGGAGAGGGCAAAATAAATGGTTGTAGGAAAACAAATTAATCGCTTGGCAAAATTGTTTAATAACTTAGCAGATAGGGAGACAGATTCTGGAAAGGTGTAATAATTACAGGGTTGTCGTGGTGGGAGATTTTAATTTCCCAAATATCGATTAACGTGTCCCTAGAGCGAGGGGTTTAGATGGGGTGGAGTTTGTTAGGTGTGTTCAAGAAGGTTATTGACATAATATGTAGATTAGCCTACAAGAGGAGAGGCTGTACTTGATCTGGTATTGGGAAATGAACCTGGTCAGGTGTCAGATCTCTCAGTGGGAGAGCATTTTGGAGATAGTGATCACAATTCTATCTCCTTTACCATAGCATTGGAGAGGAATAGGAACAGACAAGTTAGGAAAGTGTTTAATTGAAGTAAGGGGAAATATGAGGCTATCAGGCAGAAACTTGGAAGCATAAATTGGGAACAGATGTTCTTAGGGAAATGAACGGAAGAAATGTGGCAAATGTTCAGGGGATACTTGTGTGGAGTTCTGCATAGGTACATTCCAATGAGACAGGGAAAGGATGGTCTGGGTACAGGAACTGTGGTGTACAAAGGTTGTTGAAGAACTAGTCAAGAAGAAAAGAAAAACTTACAAAAGGTTCAAAAAACTAGGAAATGGTAGAGATCTAGCAGATTATAAGGCTAGCAGGAAGGAGCTTATGAAAGAAATTAGGAGAGCCAGAAGTGGCCTTGGTGGACAGGATTAAGGAAAACTCCAAGGCATTCTACAAGTATATGAAGAGCAAGAGGATAAGATGTGAGAGAATAGGACCAATCAAGGGTAACAGTGGAAAAGTGTGTATGGAACCGGAGGAGATAGCAGAGATACTTAATGAGTACTTTGCTTCAGTATTCACTATGGTGAAGGATCTTGGTGATTGTAGGGATGGCTAACAGTGGACTGAAAAGCTTTAGCATGTAGATATTAAGAAAGAGGATGCTCTGGAGCTTTTGGAAAGAATCAAGTTGGATAAATCACCGGGACCGGATGAGATGTACCCGAGGCTATTGTGGGAAGCGAGGGAGCAGATTGCTGAGCCTCTGGCGATGATCTTTGCATCATCAATGGGGACGGGAGAGGTTCTGGAGGATTGGAGGGTTGCGGATATTGTTCTATTATTCAAGAAAGGGAGTAAAGATAGCCCAGGTTATTGTAGACCAGTGAGTCTTACTTCAGTGTTTGGTAAGTTGATGGAGAAGATCCTGAGAGGCAGAATTTATGAACATTTGGAGAGGCATCTTATGATTAGGAATAGTCAACATGGCTTTGTCAAAGGCAGGTCATGCCTTACGAGCCTGATTGAATTTTTTGAGGATGTGACTAAACACATTGATGAAGGAAGAGCAGTAGATGTAGTGTATATGGATTTCAGCAAGGCATTTGACAAGGTACCCCATGCAAGGCTTATTGAGAAAGTAAGGAGGCATGGGATCCATGGGGACCTTGCTTTGTGGATCCAAAACTGGCTTGCCCACAAAAGGCAAAGAGTGTTTGTAGACGGGTCATATGCTGCATGGAGGTCGGTCACCAGTGAGGTGCCTCAGGGATCTGTTCTGGGACCCTTACTCTTTGTGATTTTTATAAATGACCCGGATGAGGAAGTGGAGGGATGGGTTAGTAAATTTGCTGATGGCACAAAGGTTGGTGGTGTTGTGGATAGTGTGGAGGGTTGTCAAAAGTTACAGCGGGACACTGATAGGATGCAAAACTGGGCTGAGAAGTGGCAGATGGAGTTCAACCCAGATAAGTGTGAGGTGGTTTATTTTGGTATGATGACAGTATATAGTATTAATCTGTAAGACTCTTGGCAGTGTGGAGGATCAGAGGGATCTTGGGGTCCGTGTCCATAAGACACTGAAAGCTGCTGTGCAGGTTGACTCTGTGGTTAAGAAAGCATACAGTGCATTGGACTTCATCAATCGTGGGATTGAGTTTAGGAGCCGAGAGGTAATGTTGCAGCTATATAGGACCCTGGTCAGACCCCACTTGGAGTTCTATGCTCAGTTCTCGTCACCTCAATATAGGAAGGATGTGGAAACCATAGAAAGAGTGCAAAGGAGATTTACAAGGACATTGCCTGGATTGGGGAGCATGCCTTATGACAATAAGTTGAGTGAACTCGGCCTTTTCTCCTTGGAGCGACGGAGGATGAGAGGTGACCTGATAGAGGTGTATAAGATGATGAGAGGCATTGATCGTGTGGATAGTCAGAGGTTTTTTCCCAGGGCTGAAATGGTTGCCTCAAGAGGACACAGGTTTAAGATGCTGGGAAGTAGGTACAGAGGAGATGTCAGGGGTAAGTTTTTTTACTCAGAGAGTGTTGAGTGCGTGGAATGGGCTGCCGGCAATGGTGGTGGAGGCGGATACGATAGGGTCTTTTAAGAGACTTTTGGGTAGGTACATGGAGCTTAGAAAAGTAGAGGGCTATGGTTAAGCCTAGTAATTTCTAAGGTAGGGACATGTTCGACACAACTTTGTGGGCCAAAGGGCCTGTATTGTGCTGTAGGTTTTCTATGTCTCTGTGTTTCAATGCATTGCCATTAATTGTTCCTGCCTCTTCAGTTTATGAAAGTTTAAATCTTAGTTTGTGACTTTCCTTGTACTCCCCAATGTATGTTGCATGCTTGGGACTCATATTGAATTGTCAGGTAACTAATCATTCCTGTTTGCATAGAAATGACCAGTTCTGTGACAGGGTTATTAACTCAGATTTTTTTTTCTCTCCACTGATACTGCCTCATCTAATGGGTATTTCTAGCATTATCTTTTGTTTCAGATTTCCAATGCTGCTACATTCTACACCTCTCAGTTCCCAATATATTCTTTATTTTTCTTCTTCCTACCTGCCCTCGTTGACTAGACATGACTGAGGAAAAACAAATGATCTGCTGAAGGAATTTGATGAGTTGAGCAGGACATAGGTGAGGAAAAGAATTTGTTAATGTTTCAGGTCAAAACGCTCACGCAGGAAAATTATCTCATGGATTAGCTTAGTCTCCACCTTATCACAAATATTTCTTTTGTTCCCTCCACCCCTTCTACTTGCTGCAAACACACACTTCTTTTGTCATTTCTCCACTTCTGATGAAGGATGATTGATCTGAAACAATGACTCACTTTCAGTCTTCACAGATGCTGCCTGACCTGCTGCACTCATCCAGGCAGCTGCCCCTATATGCCTCAAATCAGGCACCATCATCCCTTTACCGAAGAACCTACATCTTCAGAACTAAACGACTACCACCTGGTGGCACTGACGCCAGTCATCATAAAGTGCTTGAAATGGCTGACGTCAAAAACTCCACTCCTGCCACAGTGGAAACACATTAATTTGCTTACTGACCAAACCACTCTACCACAGGTGCTGAGGCATCTGTCGTGCACACCAAGAAAACAAGGACACTTACTTCAGAAAGCTGTTTCAAGAACTCAGTTTGACATTCAACACTATTGTCCCACAGACTTCAGTGAACAAACTCCCACTCCTTGGTCTAAATACACCTCTGTGCAATTGTGTGTCAGACTTCCTAACCAACAGACCTCAAATAGTTCAGATGCACAAGTGCTCCTCCCTCCCCATCATCCTCGACACCGATGCTGCCCAGGTCTGTGTGCTGAGCCCATTGCTGTACACTCTGCTCACATATGATTGTGTGGCCAAACACTTGAGTAATTACGTTGTCAAATTTGCTGATGTCATGATGGTGGTGGGGCTCATCACCAACTACGATGAGATGGCCTAAAGAGGGGAGGCAGAAGAGCTCGAAGACTGGTGCCAGGCAAATAACCTCTTCGTCAGTGTCGACAAGACAAAGGAGATGGTTATCGACTTCAGGGAAACCTGCACAACTCACACCCCTCCTTATATCGATGGCACAGCAAGCAGTTTCAAACTCCTGGGAGGGCACATCTTGCACAACCTCTCATAGTCCCGGAACACACCCTACACTATCAGGAAAGCTCACCAATGCCTCTTCTTTCTGAGGAGGCTGAAGAGAGCTGGTCTATGTACATCTGTATTCACATCCTTCTACAAATGCACAGCAGAGAGCATCCTAACATGCTACATGGTACGGAAACTGCACTGCGGTGGACAGGAAGGCTCCACAATGGGTAGTCAGAACTGCCCAATACATCACTGGCACCAGCCATCAAGGACATATATACTGAAAGGTGCAGGAAAAAGGCCAGTAATATAGTGCAGGACCTCACCCACTTAACATCCATGCTAGGACCAACAGACTCAAAAACAGTTACTTCCCCAAACAGTGAGGCTGATCAACACTTCCACCCATTAACTCACCCCTCCACACCCCCACTTTATCCTTTCCCGTCAGTCACTCTATGTACAGACACTCCTGTGCCTATTGTTACTTTATGAACTTACAGATGCTATCTTATGTATTTATATTCATTATGTTATCTTATTGTATAAGAAAGAGAGGAACCTTGCTCCAAGTCTTCAACCCTGTATCTCTTCGTGAATCAAGCCTCCCTAGTCCTGACTCAGCCTGGTCTCGATTCTGCGCTCGCTACGGAGATTCTGCCTCCTGATCCTGCCTCCGTGTCAGAGTCCTGCACTTGGGTTTGTTCTTCCTGCCACGTCCCTGTAACAGTTCTCCTTCACACTTGTGTAATGGAAATGACATTAAATAATCTTGAATCTTGCATGTTCCCAGCATATTATTCTTTTGTATCAGATTAAGCCCTATCATTATTTAAAAATAAACTTTGAACCAAATATTATTAATTTCTCATTACTAAACTGAGGTTGGGCTGTCTTGTTATGGTATTAAAATATATTGTGCTTAAAAATCAATTCGATCATCTTAACAAAATTCCCTTTATACTTGAGCTGCAGGGCTTCTTGGGGTCAACTTGAGAATTAAGCATATCATTTTTGCTTTCCTGATTGTTTTTGTATTTCAATTATAGCTCATTTCCAATCCACATCAGCATGAATCTGAATAATGTTATGTTGTCGTCCTTAGCTGTGAAGATCGCTGCTGCACCTGATGACCCTGTGATCTCTGTCTCAGAGGCCAACGTTAGACTGTCTTTAAAGAGAGTGAACCCTTGCAAGGTGGAAAGTCCAGATGGAGTACCTGGTAAGGCTCTGAAAATCTGTGCCAACCAACTAGCAGGAGTATTCAAGGACGTTTTCAACCTCTCAATGCTACGGGTGGAAGTTCTCACTTGTTTCAAAAAGGCAACAATTATACTAGTGCCTAAGAATAATAATGTGGGCTGCCTTGATGACTATCACCCAGTAGCATTCACATCAACAGTGACGAAATTCTTGGAGAGGCCGGTCATGAATAGTCTGAACTCCTGCCTCAGCAAGGACCTGGACCCATTGCAATTTGTCTATTGCCACAATAGGTCAATGGCAGATGCAATTTCAGTGGCTCTCCACATGGCTTTAGACCACCTGGACTACACAAGCACCTACGTCAGGATACGTCATTGACTACAGTTCAGCATTTAATTCCATCATTCCCACAATCCTGATTGACAAGTTGCAGAGCCTGGGCCTCTGTACCTCCCTCTGTAATTGGATCCTTGACTTTCTAACTGCAAGACCACAATCTGTGCAGATTTGTGATAACATATCCTCCTCGCTGACAATCAACACTGCTGCACCTTTTGTTATGGTATTGGGCTAAGCAATGTGTGCTTAGCTCAATGCTCTACTCTCTATATACACATGACTGTGTGGCTAGGCATAGCTCAAATACCATCTATAAATTTGCTGACAGGAGCATTCAGGAGTGAGATATGCCAACTAGTGGAGTGGTGCCGCAGCAACAACCTGGCACTCAACGTCAGTAAGACGAAAGAGCTGATTGTGGACTTCAGGAAGGGTAAGAGGAAGGAACACATACCAATCCTCATAGATGGATCAGAGGTGGAGAGAGTGAGCAGTTCCTGGGTGTTAAGATCTCTGAGGATCTAACCTGGTCCCAACATATCAAACACGAGGAAATCTGCAGATGCTGGAAATTCAAACAACAACACACACAAAATGCTGGTAGAACACAGCAGGCTAGGCAGCATCTATAGGGAGAAGCGCTGTCGACGTTTCGGGCCGAGACCCTTCGTCAGGACTAACCGAAAGGAAAGATAGTAAGAGATTTGAAAGTAGTGGGGGGAGGGGGAAATGCGAAATGATAGGAGAAGACCGGAGGGGGTGGGATAAAGCTAAGAGCTGGAAAGGTGATTGGCGAAAGTGATACAGAGCTGGAGAAGGGAAAGGATCATGGGACGGGAGGCCTCAGGAGAAAGAAAGGAGGGGGGGGGGAGCACCAGTGGGAGATGGAGAACAGGCAAAAACAACGAAATATGTCAGGGATGGGGTAAGAAGGGGAGGAGGGGCATTAATGGAAGTTAGAGAAGTCAATGTTCATGCCATCAGGTTGGAGGCTACCCAGCCGGTATATAAGGTGTTGTTCCTCCAACCTGAGTTTGGATTCATTTTGACAATAGAGGAGGCCATGGATAGACATATCAGAATGGGAATGGGACGTGGAATTAAAATGTGTGGCCACTGGGAGATCCTGCTTTTTCTGGTGGACCGAGCATAGGTGTTCCGCAAAACGGTCTCCCAGTCTGCGTCGGGTCTCACCAATATATAAAAGGCCACACCGGGAGCTCTGGACGCAGTATACCACACCAGCCGACTCACAGGTGAAGTGTCACCTCACCTGGAAGGACTATCTGGGGCCCTGAATGGTGGTGAGGGAGGAAGTGTAAGGGCAGGTGTAGCACTTGTTCTGTTTACAAGGATAAGTGCCAGGAGGGAGATTGGTGGGAAGGGATGGGGGGGACGAGTGGACAAGGGAGTCGCGTAGGGAGTGATCCCTGCAGAAAGCAGAAAG
This sequence comes from Hemitrygon akajei, assembly GCF_048418815.1. Lineage (NCBI taxonomy): Eukaryota > Metazoa > Chordata > Chondrichthyes > Myliobatiformes > Dasyatidae > Hemitrygon > Hemitrygon akajei. The sequence goes on along the minus strand of NC_133126.1, from coordinate 65,913,957 downwards.
AGGGGGGGAGGGGAAAAATGTGTTTGGTAGTGGGATTCCGTTGGAGGTGGCGGAAGTTACGGAGAATTATATGTTGGACCTGGAGGCTGGTGGGGTGGTAGGTAAGGACAAGGGGAACCCTATCCCGAGTGGGGTGGTGGGTGGATGGGGTGAGGGCAGATGTGTGGGAAATGGGAGAGATGCGTTTGAGAGCAGAGTTGATGGTGGATGAAAGGAAGCCCCATTGTTTAAAAAAGGAAGACATCTCCTTCGCCCTGGAAAGAAAAGCCTCATCCTGAGAGCATACGAATGTAGTTATAAAGAAGGCAAGACAGCGGCTATACTTTATTAGGAATTTGAAGAGATTTGGCATGTCAACAAATACACTCAAAAACTTCTATAGTTGTACCGTGGAGAGCATTCTGATAGGCTGCATCACTGTCTGGTATGGGGGCGGGGGTGCTACTGCACAGGACCGAAAGAAGCTGCAGAAGGTTGTAAATCTAGTCAATTCCATCTTGGATACTAGCCTACAAAGTATCCAAGACATCTTCAGGGAGCAGTGTCTCAGAAAGGCAGCGTCTATTATTAAGGACCTCCTGCAACCAGGGCTTGCCCTTTTCCCACTGTTATCATAGGGTAGGAGGTACAGAAGCCTGAAGGCACGCACTCAGCAATTCAGGAACAGCTTCCTTCTGCCATCTGATTCCTAAATGGGCATTAAATCTTTGGACACTACCTCACTTTTTTTTAATATACAGTATTTCTGCTTTTGCATGTTTTTAAATTTATTCAATATACATAACTGATTTACTTTTTTATTTATTGTTATTATTATTATTATTTTATTATTATTTTCTCTCTCTCTGCTAGATTATGTTTTGCATTGAACTGCTGCTGCTAAGTTAGCAAATTTCACGTCACATTCCGGTGATAATAAACCTAATTTTGATTCCGATTCTTACGCATGGCTAAGCGCACTTACCAGATCACCCATCCTGGGCCCAGCTTTTAAATTAAATCATAAAGAAAGTGTGCCAGTGTCTTTGCTATCTTAGGAGGTTAAGGAGGTTTAGCGTATCACCGAACACTCAAACCAACTTCTGCAGATGTACTGTCAAAAGAATCCTGACTGGTTGCACACGGCCTGGTATAGCAATTCCAGTGCACAGAAACACAAGCAGCTGCAGAGAGAAGTGGGTTCTGCCTGATCCATCACGGGTACAGTCTTCACTACCATCCAAAGAATTTACTGACTGCATTACCTCAGGAAGGAAACATCTATCATCATAGCTCCCCACCATCTGGATCATACCATCTTTTCACAACTACCGTTCAATAGGAGGCACAGAAGCCTCAAGCCCCACACCATCAAGTTCAAGAACAATTACTTCTCTTCAACCTTTCACTTCTTGATGAAAGTACAGTGCAATATATAATAATAAGATAGGTACTTTATTGATTCCAAAGGAAATTTGTACCACAGTAGCATTACAAGTGCACAGATATACAAATACTAAAAGAGAAGTAAGAAAGAATAAAAATGAGCTGTACAAGATTTACAAGTCAAAGATTGCAAGATCACATCCCTGGCTATAGGTTGATTCATTAAAGAACCTAGCAACACACACAAAATGCTGGAGGAACTCAGAGGCCAGACAGCAGCTATAGAAAAGAATGCTGTACAGTTGACATTTTGGACCAAGACCCTTCAGCAGGACTGGAGAAAACAAGATGAGGAGTAGATTTACAAGATAAGGGGAGAGGAGAGAGAAACACAAAATGATTGGTAAAACCAGGAAGGGAAGGGGTGAAGTTAAGAGCGAGGAAGTTGAATGGTGAAAGAGATCCAGGGCTGGAGAAGGGGGAGTCTGATAGAAGAAGACAGAAGACCATGGAAGAAAGAAAAGGGGGGAGGAGCACCAGATGGAGATGATGGGCAGGCAAGGAGATAAGGTGAGAGAGGGAAAAGGGGATGGGGAATAGTGAAGGGGAGGAGGTGGAGGGTTTTACTGGAAGTTCGAGAAATCGATGTTCATGCATTCAGGTTGGAGGCTACCCAAATGGAATATAAGGTGTTGTTCCTCCAACCTGAGTGTGGCCTCATCATGACAGTGGGAAATGACATGGATAGACATATTGGAATGGGAATGGGATGTGGAACTAAAATGGATGGCCACTGGGAGATCCCACTTTATACATATCGGAATGGGATCTGTCGTGATCAGGCCAACTCAGGTTGGAGGAACAACACTTCATATTCCATCTGGGTAGCCTTCAACCTGATAGAATGAACATCAATTTCTCAAACTTCCAGTAATAGCTCACCCCCTCCTCTCCTTCACTATTCCCCATCCCCTTTTCCCTCTCACATCTTATCTCCTTGCCTGCCCATCACCTCCCTCTGGTGCTCCTCCCCTTTCCCTTTCTTCCATGTCCTTCTGTCCTCTCCTATCAGACTGCCCCTTCTCCAGCCCTGTATCTCTTTCATCAATCAACTTCCCAGCTCTTTACTTCATCCCTCATCCTCCCGGTTTCACCTATGACCTTGTGCTTCTCCCTCCCCTCCCCCCATCTTTTAACTCTACTCCTCACCTTTTTTCTCTCCAGTCCCTCTGAAGGGTCTCAGCCCAAAACATCAATTGTACTCTTTTCCATAGATGCTGCCTGACCTGCTGAGTTCCTCCAGCATTTTGTTTGTGTTGCTTGGATTTCCAGCACCTGCAGATTTTCTCTTCACTATAGGTCCCAATGGCCGAAGTTAAGAATTACCTCATGTAGTGCGCTTTGGAGCAGCTCAGTTGCCTTAGTCTACTATTGAAAGTGCTCCTCTGTTCAGCCAAGGTGGCGCGCAAAGGGTGAGAAACATTGTCCAGAGTTGCTAGATATTCCGGAGGGTCCTTTGTTCTACCACGGCCTCCAGTGTGTCGAGTTTGATTCCTATAATAAAGCCAGCCTTTCTAATCAGTTTATTGAGCTTGTTGGCATCACTATAAATTACAATAAGTATAATTAAAAAAGAAGAAAAGATAAATTAAGTACGTAGTGGAAAAAGAGAAGGAAAAGTAATGAGGAAGTGTATACGGGTTTATTATCCATTCAGAAATCTGATGGTGGAGGGGAAGAGGCTGTTGCTGAAATGTTGAATGTGTGTCTCCTGTACCTCCTTCCTGACGGTAGCAATGAGAAGAGGCATGTTGTGGGTGATGGCATCCTTCTTTAATCGTGGATAACGCCTTTTTGAGGCATCGCGTCTTGAAAATGTCCTGGATGCTGACGACCGGTGCTCATCATGAAGCCACCTGCGTTTACACTTTTCTGTAGTTGTTTTTGATCCTGTGCAGTGGATTCTCCAAGAACTTTGAAGTTCTTTGAATTGTAGTGATGGTGCTGAACTGCAATGTCCATCGCTGTCGTGCCTCAACCTTAGTAGTGTGTTTTTTTAGGTTTGTAGGGCTGGTTTTGGGCATTGCACTGAGTGTTAGGGTTAAGGGACATGGAAGAGGGGGAATTCAAAGTTGGGGCAGTAAATGAATAGTCTCGGCATGAGCCTGTGTTCAGAGTCCAGGTCAAATGCTCCATGGTAGAAAGTTAGCAATCCCGGAGGTCGGGTGCCGAGGAGACCAGTGATTCCCAAGTCCTGGAGGTTATCCACTCCCACCCCGGTCACCAGGGGTCGTAGGTCTGCAAGAGTCTGAAAGTCGAAATCCATGATAGGGAAGCCTTGGGTTCAATGCCCAGACGTTGATCTCTGGTGGTCGATGTCCAGAGGTAGAAACCTGAAGGTTGAAGCCCAAACTCTGCGATGCCTGAGGTAGGCACCCTGGAGGCTCGGAGGCGGCCTGTTCTGCTGTTGGAGACCTGTGTGTTAGTGAGTGGGTATGTATGTAAGGAGCTTGTTTTGTTGCCGTTGTTGGCTTGTGTTGCCCAGCTGACCATCGTGGGCATGCATCAGAATGTGTGGTGATATTTGTTAAAAAAAGAGATATTAGGTATGTTAGTTACACACACAAAATGCTGGAGGAACTCAGCAGGCCAGGCAGCATCTGTGGAAAAGAGTAGAGTCAACGTTTTGGGCCGAGACAGGACTGGAAAAAAGGATGAGGAGCCAGAGTAAGAAAGTGTATTAGTTGTAAATGCAAATGACGCATTTCACTTTGTTTCCATATACATGCGATAAATAAATTTGAATCTTTAATCTGGAGTTCTGAATTGATGTATACAATTGGCAAGTCCAACAAAAATGGTCAGTGATTTATGATTGGATAAAGATACTGGCGAAGGAGTGCAACTTCAAGATATTTTCATTTCAGTCTGGGATTGGTTGATAGGTGAGCTAAATGGTGGAAGAATTTAGACAAGCTCAATACTTGAGAGGGCAAGTGAGATGGTCTCCTACACAGACACCTGAACAATGTGAGGTTTGATTGTAGAGTGTGGGGCTTTTCTTTGTGCAAGAGGGAGGCAATGGCAGCAACCTCCACCTGTGCCCATTGTGACATGTTCTATGGTAAGAGAAGGTGTCTTCAGCTGTCGATCTCTGGGTCACAAGGAACTGAAAGACTGCAATAACCAGGCAATTATGGTGGAGGGTAACCATGGAGTATTTGAGACTTGGATGCTGCAAGCACTCAGCACACCTTTAGAAATGAATGGTGTCTTCACACTGTAGGGTCAGGAACTGGTGAGCTCTTACATGGTGCATTAAAGCTGTAGGCCACAGCTGCCCACTGCCCTGGTCCAAACATGGGAATGCCTTAGTTCACACCTTCTACTCCACTATTTACTTAAATACTTCTACATCATTAACATCCTTCTGTAAGGTTGTCAATTCAAATCCTATTAATACTCTTTCTCCCCAAGGGATTACCTGATTTGTACAGTACCTTAAGCATTTAGTGTTTCCTGTTAGGCCTGATCTCAGACCAAGAGAGAAAACAAACTAACCTTTTAGCTGAAACCCTTAGAAGACAAATTATATCATTTTTTAATCTTCTGTACCCTTGGAAATACCAAGCTGCTCTGTTATTAGCTCTCATAATTTAACCCTTCAAGGCCTGGTAACATTCTACTTTATATACCTCTCACGGTCAAAACATTCTGTCAGTTATGAAGGCCAGAGTAGTATGGATATGGCTGAAATTGAACTTTGGTGTTATGTATATATGTGTATGGCACCTTTGAGATTACTCGACACATCATACTCTGAGGTTGCTGATCAATTGAGAAGGTGTTTATTGTCTTATGCACCTGTACATGTATGCAGAGGTGCAATGAAAAACTTGCTTGCAGCAGCCTCGTGGGCATATGTTTGTTTGTTTAGTGAAACAATGTGGAGTGGGGCCTTTGACCCCTGCTGTCCCAGCAACCCCACAAGCCTAGTTAATCCTAACCTTATCACGGGACAATTTACAATGGCCAATTAATCTATGTGGTATGTATTTGGACTGTGTGGGGGGGGGGGGTGGAAGGACAGAGCATCTGGGGAAAACCCACAGGGAGGACGTATGGAGACGGTCTATAGAATAGTGCTGGATTTGACCTTTGAACTCTGGAATGCCTCACGCTGTAATAATATTGCACTAACTGCTATGCTGGTGTGGTTCCACGTATAATGTTATATCACCTCATATCAGCACCATTCACAAGTAAAGCAATTTGCACAATTTTTACCATAAAATTAAATAAAAAAGACCAAATCTATTTTAGTACAGAGTGTTGCTAAACTCGATTGTTTATAGCTTTTCCGGTTGGTTGCAGGCAAGTAGCTGTTCTTGAATCGGGTGGTGTAGGACTTAAGCAAGTATAGATCCAATTGTTGTGGTTCATCTGGCACCAATAACATAGGAAAAACAAGGAAAGAGGTTCTGTGGAGAGAATTTGAACAGCTAGGGACTAAATTAAAATACCAAACAAGAAAGGTAATCATCTGACGCCGAATTTGGAGTACTGTGTGCAGTTTTGGTCACCTAATTACAGGAAGGATATTAATAAGGTTGAAGAGAGTGCAGAGAAGGTTTACAAGGATGTTGCTGGGACTTGAGAAACTGAGTTACAGAGAAAGGTTGAATAGGTTAGGACTTTATTCCCTGGAGCGTAGAAGAATGAGGGGAGATTTGATAGAGGTGTATAAAATTATGATGGGCATAGATAGAGAGAATGCAAGCAGGCTTTTTTCACTGAGACTAGGGGAGAAAAAAAAAACAGTGGACATGGGTTAAGGGTGAAGGGGGGAAAGTTTAAAGGGAACATTAGGGGAGGCTTCTTCACACAGAGAGTGGTGGGAGTGTGGAATGAGCTGCCAGATGAAGTGGTAATTGCGGGCTCACTTATAACATTTAAGAAAAACTTGGACAGGTACATGGATGAGAGGTGTATGGAGGGATATGGTCCAGGTGCAGGTCAGTGGGACTAGGCAGAAAAATGGTTCGGCACAGCCAAGAAGGGCTGAAGAGCCTGTTTCTGTGCTGTAATGTTCTATGGTTCTATCTCTGGATTGTTACCTTAGCCACCTGCAGATTGGCACAGGGTTACTGAGATGAGAGTGCTGAATGCATGGCTCAGAGAGTGGTATGAGAGAAGTGGGTTTAAATTTATGGGATATTGGCAGCAGTTTTGGGGAAGGAGGAGCTATTCTGATGGGACGGGCTCTACCTAAACCATGCTGGGACCAGGGTTCTGGTGAATTGCATACAGTAACTAGGACTGCGGATGGTGTTTTGAATGAAGTACTACATAGGGTGGGGTTCACGCCTTGGAAAGGTATAGATAAAGTAAAAGGGAAAGGCAGTGCATGAGAGCTTAAGGAAGTCTCCATAATAATAAACAAGGTAAAAAGTTTAGGAAGGGTTAAGAATTTAACTTCAGGTAATGTGGAGCCAAATTGAAAAGGGTGGTGAAAACTGAAGGTGCTGTATTTGGAGTCATGGAGGCTGAAGGTGTTTTGTTTGAATGCACAAAATATACGTAATAAGGTAAATTATCTTCAAGCGCAATTGGAAATTTGCAAGTATGTTGTGAGAATAACTAGGCTGAAAAGATCACAGCTGGGAGCTTAACATCCAAGGATGCACATCATTTTGAAAGGACAGGCAGGCAGGCAGAGGGGGTGGGGTGGCTCTGTTGGTTTAAGTGACATGAGATCTGATTTAGAATCCTTGTGGATAGAGTTAAGAAACTGCAAGGGTTAAAAGACCTTGATGAAAGTTACGTGCAAGGCTCTGATAATGGTTAGGATGTGGGTTACAAATTACAATGGGAGATTGACAAAATATGTAAAAAGGTGTCATGGGGGATTTCATTAGGTACAGCAGATAGATTGGAAAAATCAGGTTGGTATTGGATCCCAAGGGAAGGAATTTGTAGAATGCCTACGAGAAGGCTTTTTAAAGCAGCTGATAATTGAGCCTACTAGGGAAAAGGCAAAGCTTGATTGGATCTTGTGTAATGAGCCAGATGTGTTTAGGGAGGTTAAGGTAAAGGAACCTTTAGGAGCCATAATACAATATAATTCACTCAGAGTCTGAGAGGGAGAAGCTAAAATCTGTTGTATACAGTGGAGTAAAGTGAATTAGAGAGACACAAGAGAAGATCTGGCAAAGTTGATAGAAAGGAGACACTAGCAAGGATGATGGTAGAGTAGCAATGTTTGGAGTATGTGGGAGCAATTGAGATTTGTTCATCCCAAAGAAGAAGCATTCCAAATGGAGGATGAGGCAACCATGGCTGACAAGGGAAATCAAAGACAGCATAAAAGCAAAAGGGACGGTATACAATATAGCAAAAATTAGTGGGAAGCTTGAAACTTTAAAAAAACTGACAGAAGGCAACAAAAGCAATAAAAAGAGAAAAGATAAAATAGGAAGGTAAGATAAATAATATCTTTTTAAAATAATAATAACTGTTTTTCAGATATAAAAAGAATAAATGACAGGCAAGAGTTGAATATTGGACCACTGGAAAATTATGCTAGGGAGATAGTAATGGGGAACAAAGAAATAAAAGACAAACTGAATAAATATTTTGCATCAGCGCTCATTGTAGAAGGCATGAGAAGCAGGCCAGAAACTTGAGTGCATCAGGGGTGCAGAAGTGAGTGCACTCACAATTGCTAAGGAGAAGATGCTTGTGAAGCTGCGAGGTCTGAAGGTAGATAAGTCACCTGGACCAGATAAAGTCCACCCTAGAGTTCTGAGAGAGGTAGATGGAAAGATTGTAGAGGCGTTAGTACTGATCTTTCAAGAATTGTTATACTCTGAAATGGTTTCAGAGCACTGGAAAATTGCAAATGTCACAACGCTCTTTAAGAAGGGAAAGAGACAAAAACAGAAATTATAGGCCATTTAGCCTGACTTCAGTAGTTGTGATGAAGTTGGAGTTGATTGTGAAGGATGTGGTTTTGGGTTACTTGGAGGCACATGATAAAATAGACCAACGTCAGTATGGTTTCCTTAAGAGGAAATCTTGCCTTGATAAATCTTTGGAATTCTTTGAGTAAATAACAGGCAGGATAGTCAAAGGAGAGTCAGTGGATGTTGTTTACTTGGATTTTCAGAAGGTTTTTGACAAGGTGCTGTACATGAGGCTGCTTAATAAGATAAGAACTCATAGTATTACATGGACAGAAGATGGGCTGACTGGCAGGAGGCAAAGAGTGGGAATAAAGGGGGCCTTTTCTGGTTGTCTGCTGGTGACTAGTGGTGTTCCGCAGGGGTCTTGTTGGGTCTGCTACTTTTCATTTTATATGTTAATGATCTGAATGATGGAATTGATGGCATTATATGCTGCTGTCCTCTGTGTGCTATTGAGAGGGTTCAATAAAGCAGAAACTTCCTTCCCATGATTCCTGGCAGTAAAGACCGGGCAGCTGCTGTCACAAATTATGCAGATCACATTTTAACACAACAAACAGTGAAATCAACCCAAACAATATTTCAAAGCTAATTTTTTCCTTCTTTTTTTGCTGTGTTTTGGGATCTGGGGTGTCGGATGGGACACTGGTACAAATTGCAGCAGCTATTCAGAGTGTGGAATCAAGATGAACAAGTTTTAAGCATCCGCCTATTTATTGTATGTATAACATACAGATGGATGTCTAATCAGGCGAATAATCTCCCTTAAATTCCTTAATTATTTCAGCTAACAATTTATTTTGTGGAATCTGTGGCAGGCATAAATACTCCACATTTTACTGCTTCAGTTAATCTTTCAAAAATTCAAATTTATTTGTTAGATACGGCCAATCTTTTAAAGTCTATGCTGACTTTCTAATCAGCTCATATTTTTCTCAATACACAGCCACCCTATCCTTGTAGTCAAAAGTTTATTTCTGACGAATGTTGGATTAACAGATCTCATGTTCTTGTTCTCATCCTCCTCACTTTTCTCAAATAACGTAATTGTCTGTATAATGGTAAAATCCAATTCTCAGATAAGTAAGGTTTTGAAACATTTTGGCTAAAGCATCTGCAACTTTCTAGACTATCTTCGGGACTGGTGATATGTCACTTTTGGTGCTTTTATTTAAAAATAAAAACATTAAAATAGTATTATATGGTTAAAATTGATATAATGAAGCAATCTGAATTAAGAAAAACAACGTTTCTTTACTATTCTACCAATAGCTGTTTCTTTCCATCCATTTCAATTGGTTTATTTAGTGTTCTCTTAATTTATTTGGGCCGGTCTTTTACTTGAAGCCAGCAGATTGTCTCAGATTTACCACCTTTTAAGCATTTAATTGAGTAGAAACTTGGGACTCCTCAGTGCGATCTATGCTCCAGTTAACCATAAGCCCCAGAACACACCTGTTACTGCCTTGAAATTATTGGAGCGAAACAGCTGTGGAGGGAGGAAATGGTAACTAGACACATTTAGTTTGTTTAGTTTTGTTAGTTTAAATATATCTACTTTTTTCTGTGTACTTCAATGTTTCAATTTTAAAAAATCTTACCAATTTATTTTTCCTTTATTGAAAGAAATTGTAGCAGTCTTTTAAAATTATGGTTATGAAAGATTTCCATTAACATATGGAGAAAAAAATCAGCTTTGACAGGCAGTGAACCTGGAGCAGGCTGTTACAGAATGCTGAAGCCTTTCTGGGAGTAAAGCTGCTGAGAGAGGCCCTGTGCTGTATACATGCTGGGACTCACTAATTGGCTGGGAGTTGACATCCCAATGGAAAACTATGCCGACACCATGCTGGAGTATGCTCTGGAGGATGGTCAATGCAAGATCTCAGCCATCAATCAGTTTCCTTGGGATTCAGACACATTTTGCTTTTTACTGACTGAAGAATGACATGATGTAATTATTCAGTAAGCCTGCTATTCCCTCTTTTCATTGCACAATAGTATCAATATCCATTTGTAAAAAGAGTCTGCACAAGCTGATTTATTCTTCTAGTTAAAAATAACTAAAATATTCATGAAAAGATTCCTCCCAAATTTTTTATTCCCTTTTCTAGCTATTGTCAATGTTTTTGTCTTCGTTTATAATTTATATAATTCAATTGCATACAAGCAAGCTATTCTGCTCAATATGCACATGCTGGAACTTTGAAATTGGTCTCTAACATAGTCCTACATCCCCACATCCTGTAAATTTGTTATCTTCAAGTAGATGTTCAATTATCTTTGCAAAGTTATTATGCCACTTTATATCACGTTCTCGCTATCTAAAGCCTCTTTGAGAGGAAATAAATCCCCATTTCCCTCCTTCTTTGCAGGTTGCTTTGTATTTATGATATTATAGCCACAGAAATAAGTTGGCTGTACTTGCTCCATCAAAGCTCAATAAAACATAGGAGCAGAATTAAGGCCATCAGGCCCATTGAGTTTAGTTCGCTATTCAATCACGGCTGATCCTTTTTTCTATCTTCTCCTCAACCCCTGTTCCTGGCCTTCTCCCTGTAACCTTTGATGCTATGTCCAATCAAGAACGTATCAATCTCAACCTTAAATACACCCAAGGACCTGGCCTCCACAGCTGCATGTGGCAACAAATTCCACAAATTCACCATCCTTTGGCTAAAGAAATTCCTCCGCATCTCTGCTTTGAAAGGGTGCCCTTCTATCCTGAGGCTGTGCCCTCTTGTCCTAGACTCTCCCACCATGGGAAACATCCTTACCACATCTACTGTGTGTAGGCCTTTCAACATTCAAAAGGTTTAATTGAGATCTCCCCTCATCCTTCTGAATTTCAGTGAATACAGACCCAGAGCCATCAAGTGTTCCTTATATTATAACCTTTTCATTCCTGGAATCATCTTTGTGAACCTCCTCTAGACCCTCTTCAATGCCAGCTCATCTTTTCTAAGATGAGGGGCCCAAAACTGTTCACAATACTCAAGGTAAGGCCTCACCAGTGCCTCATAAAGCCTCCAGTATCACATTCTTGCTCTTGTATTCTAGACCTCTTGGAATGAATGCTAACATGGCATTTGCCTTCCTCACCATCGACTCAACCTACAGGATAACCTTCAGGGTGTTCTGCACAAGGACTCCCAAGTCCCTCTGCATCTCAGATTACTGGATTTTCTCCCCGTTTATAAAATAGTCCACGTTTATTTCTACTACCAAAGTGCATGACTATGCATTTTCCAACATTGTATTTTAATTGCCACTTTCTTGCCCATTCTTCCAATCTGCCTAAGTCCTTTTCCATCCTTCCTGTTTTCTCAATACTACCTGCCCCTCCACCAGTCTTCGTATCATCTGCAAACTTGGCAACAAAGCCATCGATTCTATCATCTAAATCATTTATATACAGCATAATAAGAAGTGGTCCCAACACCAACCTCTGTGGAACACCACTAGTCACTGGCAGACAACCAGTAAAGGATCCTTTTATTTCCACTTGCTGCCTCCTACCAACCAGCTAATGCTCTAACCATATTAGTAACTTTCCTGTAATACAATGGGCTCTTAACTTGTTAAGCAGCCTCACGTGTGGCACCTTGTCAAAGGCCTTCTGAAAGTCCAAATATACAACATTGACTGCATCCCCTTTATCTATCCTACTTGTAATCTCCTCAAAGAATTCCAACAGGTTTGTCAGGCAGGATTTTCCCTGAAGGAAGCCATACTGACTTTGTACTATCTTGTCCTGTGTCACCAGATACTCCATCACCTCATCCTTAACAATTGACTCCAACATCTTCCCAACCACTGAGGTCAGGCTAACTGGTCTACAATTTCCTTTCTGCTACCTTCCTCCTTTCTTAAAGAGTCGAGTAACTTTTCAATTTTCCTGTCCTCTGGCACCATGCCAGAGTCCAATGATCTTTGAAAGATCATTTCTAATGCCACCACAATCTTTATCACTACCTCTTTCAGAACCCTAGGGTGCAGTTCATCTGGTCCAGGTGACTAATGTACCTTTAGGTCTTTCAGCTTTTTGAGCACCTTCTCTCTTGTAATGGTAACTGCACCCACTTCTCTTCCTTCACACACTACAACATCAGCCATACTGCTAGTGTCTTCCACAGTGAAGACTGATACAAAATACTCATTTAGTTCAGCACCCATCTCTTTATCCCGTTATTATTTTTCCTGCCTCATTTTCTAGCAGTCCTATATGCAGTCTCAATTCTCTTTTCTTTTTAACATACTTGAAAAAACTTTTACTATCCACTTTGATATTATTTGCTAGTTTGCTTTCATATTTCATCTTTTCCTTTCTAATATATTTTAGTTGCTTTCTGTAGGCATTTAAAAACTTCCCAATCTTCTACCTTCTCACTAATTTTTGTTTTGTTGCATGCCCTTTCTTTTGCTTTTACAATAGCTTTGACTTCCCTTGTCAGCCACAGTTGTACTATATTACCATTTGGTATTTCTTCATTTATGGAATATACATGTCCTGCACCTTCCTCATTTCCCCCAGAAATGCACACTATTACTGCTCTGCTGACATCCCTGCCAGCAGCTCCTTCCAATTTACTTTGGCCAACTTCTCTCTCAAACCACTGTAATTTCCCTGATTCCACTGAAATACTGCTACATCAGACTTTACTTGCTCCCTATCAAATTTCAAGTTGAGCACAATCATATTATGATCACTGGTTCCTAAGTGTTCTTTTACCTTAAGCTCCCGAATCACCCCCAGTTCATTATATAACACCCAATCCAGTACAGCTCATCCCCTAGTAGGTTCAACGACAAACTACTCTAAAAAGCCATCTCTTAGGCATTCAACAAACTCACTCTCTTGAGATCCATTACCAACCTGATTTTCCCAATCAATCTGCATGTTAAAATCTCCCATAACTACCATAACATTGTCCTTTTGGCTCGCCTTTTCTATTTCCTGTTGTAACCTTTTGTCTACCTCCCAGCTACTGATGGGAGGCCTGTATAGAACTGCCATCAACGTCTTTTTACTCTTGCAGTTTCTTAACTCAACCCACAAGGATTCAACATCTTCCTATCCTATGTCACATCTTCCTACTGATTTAATGACTTCTTTACCTGTAGAGCCATACCACCCCTTCTGCCTTCTTTCCTATCTCTCCGATATAACATGTAACCTTGGACATTCAGCTCTCAACTACAACCATCTTTCAGCCACAATTCAGTGATTGCCACAACATCATACCTGGCAATCTGTAATATTGCAACAAGATTATCCACCTTATTTCTTATATGACACACATTTAGATACAACACCTTGAGTACTGTAATTGCTTTCCTTTCTGACTCTGCATCCCTCATGGTTTGATACTCAGCCTGTTGGCTGCAACTAAGTCCCATCACCTGCCTGCCTTCCTGACCATCTGACTGCATGCTATCTTTACTTTTTTACCATCCGTCCTGTCCTGAATCCCTTCACTCCTGTTCCCACCCCCCTGCTAAATTAGTTTAAACCCTCCCCAACAGCTCTAACAAACCTGCCCGTGAGAATATTGGTCCCCCTCAGGTTCAGGTGCAACCCATCGCTTTTGAATAGGTCATACCTCCCCCAGAAGAGATCCCAATTATTCAAGAACCTGAAGCCCTGCCCACTACACCAACTTCTCAGCCACGCATTTGTCTGCCGAATCACCCTGCTTCTACCCTCACTGGTGCGTGGCACAGGCAGCAATCCAGAAATTACTACCTGGGAGGTCTTGCTTCTCAGCTTTCCACCTAGCTCTCTAAATTCTCTTTTCAGGACCTCATTGCTTTTCCTTCCTATGTCATTGGTAACAATATGTACCAAGACATCTGAGTGCACGCCTCCCTCTCCAAAATGTTGTTTTCTAAACACTTCCCACTTCTAGTCTCTCTACATATTTGATTTCTCTTAATTTTTTTATTCATTCATTTATGGAATGTGGGCATCACCAGCTAAGCTAGCATTTATCACCCATCCCTAGTTGCCCTTGAGAAGATGGTGATGAGCTGCCTTCTTGAACCGCTGCAGTCTCTGAGGTGTAGGTTCACCCACGGTGCTGTTAGGGAGGGAGATCCATGATTTTGACCCAGCGACAATGAAGGTACGGCGATATGTTTCCAAGTCAGGATGTTGAGTGACTTGGAGGCAGATTTCCAAGTGGTGCTGTTCTCATGTACCTGCTGTTCTCGTCCTACATGGTAGCGGTCACGGGTCTGGAAGGTGCTGCCTTAGGGGCTCTGGTGTGATGCTGCAGTGGATCTTGTAGATTGTACACACTGCTGCAACTGTTTGTCGATGGTGGAGGGATTAGATGCTTGTGGAAGGGGTGCCTTGTACTGAATTTTTTTTCATTTTGTATATATGTTGATAATATCTGGATAAACCCAACTTGTAACACTTTTGTATGCTCTATTCTTATGTAATCATTCACCTCACTTGTGGATCATGCCTGTTTCAATTGGTAACCAGGGCTCATGTGCAGTAAGTAGTTGCAATCCTGTGTTGACTAAAATTCTTTCTTGAACACCTTCCCATAATAAGTGGTAGGTTTTGATTACTTAAGCCTAGCATGATCTGGAGTATTTGTAATTTAGCATCTTAACCAATTTTACATTTAATTTGATCACCCTTTCATCACTAACAGATATTATTTTATTAATTAACTCTGGGTCAAGAAAAAATCTAATGTTGCCCATTTACAAGCTTAGTGACACATTTTCTTAGAAAAACCATTTGAAGTGTATTCAAGAAATTTAGGAAAAAAACTGTGTAATAACTTAAGTTTCCCAGTAAAACAATGCTGCTTGTGTTCTAAGCTTTTCTAATCAATATATATTGCCATCATGTTGTTAGCTGATGAAAATGTTCTTCAGTTTTGTCCTCTCTTACTCAAACATAACCACGGTTTTCTCTGATTACTTTCCCCTTATCTATATCTGTTTAAAGTGATATTGTAACAGTACTTTAAACAAGATTACTTATCCCTTCTACCTTCCAGATTCTCAACCCTTTCTAATGACCTTACACTCTGGAAAGTTTAACTCCCAGTCACCGTTAGTTCATCGACACTTAGTGGGGTGACTACTATGTTAGTCTCCAAAATGTATTTGTTCCCCTAATTTAGTAACTTTATATCCTGTACTCCTACTTGGTACACAAATCTCTTAATTGGAAAGGAAACTCTGACCCATCTTTCTCTCAGTATTGTCGATGGTACTTTAACTACTTCAATTTAAAAAAAAATTGCTACTACTACAGTTCTTCTGAAAATCATTAAAAAGTATGTCATCAATTGATAATATCAGGATTATGATCAATTTTTAGAAGTTATAAATTATAAATTTTTATGTTGCTTCTTTATAACCTTAGCTATCTTTATTAGCTAAATAATTCTACTAGCTTTCAGTTAGGTTTTTGGTCCCAATTCGGTTCAGGTGGAGCTCATCCCCAACCTGCAACCCCATATTTCCACATCAATTTCTCATGAAAAGGAACCCTGCTCAATACACCACTCCTTTAGGGTTATGCTGTTATTGGTGTCTTTGTTTCCATGTCAATTATTACTTAGTTTAGATAATTCTGACATTAGAACTTGCTTTTCAATTTATTTCCTAATCAAGGCCTCTATTTTTGCCATATTAGTTGGTCCAAACAAAATTCCACACGATTGGATCTTTCTCCTCTTTCAAAATCCCTTTCCAACCACATTGTGAGGCCCTAATTATACAACTCACCCTTAGTGGATAATTGTTGCAAGAGGACACTTTCTATCTCCTTCAACATTAACTCCACTATAACTTGTGTTTTTATTTAGCCACTGCATACTACTTTCTGTTAATTCATTTTCACAGATCTTGGCATTGTTAGCAAGGCCAGCACGCCATATGCTCCCATCCCTAAGATGGTTGTGGGAAGGTAACTTCTCAAACTGCTGCAGTCTTTCTGATGAAAATAATCACACAGTGCTGTTGGGAAGGATTTAAGACCCAGGAACGGTAAATTGCCAAGTCAAGATTCAATGTCATTAGAAGGGGAATCTGTGGATGATGGTTATCCCGAAGCACCTTGTTGGTGTGGAACACAGATTTGGAAGGTAGTCAGAGTAGCCTGAGGGCAAAAGAGCAGTACACTTTCTGTCTGGTTCATACTACAGAGACTATATGTGATGGTCGAGGGATTGAATGTTTAGAATGGTGTGCCAGTTGAGTGAACTGCCTTGTCCGGATGATGTTGAACTTGAGGTCTGGTTGAGCTTTATTCATCCAGAAAAGTGAAGAGCATTTCATTTCAGTTCTGACTTCTGCCTTATCGCTGGTGGAGCAGTTTTACTTTCTCAGGAAGCTGGTCACTCTTTACTGGACGTCAAGCCTCTGAAGTGTTCTCAGAGACAGTGTTGATTTGGCTGGTCTAAATGAGTTTCTGGTTAGTGAACACTGTCAAGAGGTTGTTAGTGAGGGAGGTAATGGCATTGATTGTTGATGGTAAGTAGTTAAGTGACTCTTGTTGGGGACTGCCTGGTTACTTTGTGACTTGAATGTTTACTGCCATTTGTTAGCTCACACCTGAACGTTGGCTAGGACTTGCTGGATTTGCTGTCAAATTTCACTGAACACTGTAAAATCATCCAATATCTCCAGTACTGAAAAGAGGTCTTTGATAAAGCAGTTGAAGGTTATTGAACCAAGAACAGTGCCCTGAGGAACTCTGACAGCAATATCCTGGGAATATAATGAGACCTCCAATCAGATCCAATCTATTGTTAAGATCTGATTTCAGTTACCAGTATATTAACCTTTTGAGGCCATTGGCTCTAAGTGTGGTCTTGCGTAGACTATTTTCTAAGTGGGGAGAAAATTCAGAAATCAGAGGTGCAAAGGGACTTGGGAGTCCTCGTGGAGGATTCCCTACAGGTTAACATGCAGGTTGAGTTGGTGGTGAGGAAGGCAAATGAAATGCTAGCATTCATTTCGAGAGGACTAGAATATAAAAGCAAGGATGTAATGCTGAAGCTTTGAAGCATTAGACAGATCATACTAAAAGTATTGTGAGTGAGCAGCTTTGGACTCTTTTATCTAAGAAAAGATGTGCTGGCATTGGATGGGGTCCAGTATAGAACTCCATATATTTTTTTGTTTGTTCATTTTCACAGATCTTGGTATTGTTAGCAAGGCCAGCATATATTCACATCCCTAAGGTGGTCTTTAATTGCTGTAGTCCTTTTGATGAAAATAATCACAGAGCTCTTGGGAGAGAGATTTAAGGATTTTAGACCAAGAGTGGATGTGGAGAAGATGTGGGGGAATTTGAGACCAGAGGGCACCACCTCAGGATAGAAGGATATCCCTTTAGAACAGATGAGGAGTATTTTTTTTAAGCCAGAGGATGGTGAATCTGTGGAACTCATTGCTACAGATGATGGTGGAGGCCAAGTCAATGGGTAGAGTTAAAGCAGAGCTAATGTGTTCTTGAAATGTCAGGACATCAATGGTTACAGGAAGAAGGAATGAAAATGGGGTTGAGAGAGATAATAAATCAGCCATGAAGGAATGGTGTATCAGACACAATGGGCTGAATGGCCTAATTTTTCTCCTATGGGTGTACCAGTGCTGCAACCTTGATAAAACTTTGTCAAATGCTAGGTTCATCTCAAGATCAGTAACTCTCATCTCACTGATGAAATCCAGTTCCTTGGTCATGTTTAGGCCAAGTGTGTGATAAAGTCTGGAGTGGAAACTCATGAAGTGTCGAAAAGAATGTGGACACACCCTGTAATGATGGCAGCTTGGAGTGGGATTAAACCCAAGTCCCTGGAGCTGTACGATAGAAGCACTAATTACACTGTCACCATGCCAGGTCAAATTTCACTGCTCTGAATAATCAGCTGCCGACCTTTCATGAGTTGCACTGGTGCAGATGTTTGCCAATATTCAAAGGAACACCATTCCCCTTGCACCCTCATTCCAACTAGAGTTTAATGGTACTGTTTGGTTTGCAGCAGTGCCAGTTAAAAGGAATTTTCCATTGCAGACCTGGACCTGACTAAGATGGATTCCCTTTAAGTTATTTACAACTTACCCTCCTTCAGTTTCTATTCATCTCCTGACAGGAAAGTTTCCCAGGTGAGACTTGCTCAACTATCACTCAGTAATCTCTCCACAACCTAGTCTCCAATCCAATCATCCAAAATGTTACCCACCATCACCCACTGACCATAACTCCTCAGCACTTCAACTTTCTGACTCCCCCACTGCTGCCAGTCACAGGCCAACATCTGACCTTCATCCTGATCCAATCCGTGTCCCTTTTTCTCAAACTTCCAGCTTCAGCCTTTGTCCCAGCGGTACTTGTGTGTGCCCTGAACTCTTGCAGTGCATGAACGACAGGCTTTGCCTTCAGAAAAGCCCGATGACTTGGACCTTAAGCAATACTGAAGTTAAAAGATGTGCCCACAACCAAAACAGTGATTAGTACGCTGAACTGCTGTGGACTGATGTATTTCTAGGCCTATGTTTAATTAATAACATTCCATATTAAATATATATATATATATATATATATATATATAGCTAGTAAGAAAGAAAATTATTCATTCTGAAGCATCCTGTAAAACATGCTGGCATGGGTAAATATATCTAAATACAGCCCAGTAAGATTTTTATACATTTTTAAAGCAATTTGGTACACTTAGGTGATGTCAATTCCCTCTGTTGCACTTTAATTTTTTTCAGACAGTGATTCATAGAGTTATAGTTCCAGAGCACAATCTCTGGGCCACATTGTGTGTGCTGACCACCAAGAACCTGTCTATGTTAATCCCATTTTTCACAGCATAGTAGCCTTCTGTGCCATGGGATTTCAAGACCACCTTTAAATACTTCTTAAATTTTATGAGAGCACCTGTATACACTGCCCCCTCAGGTAGAGCATTCCAGACTTCAACCACATTTTGGGTGAAGGGCTTTTTCCTCAAAAATCTCCTTCTTTATCCAAATTTTGCCTCTGTATATAGACATCTGCTGAGGAGAAATGTTTCTCACTCTTTACTTCATTTATGCTTATAATTTTGTATACGTGAATCAGTTCTCCCTTAGCCTTTTTGCTTAAATACTACATGCCAGGCAATGTCCTGGTGAATATCCTCTGCAAACTCTTCTGAGAACTCACATACTTCCTATAGTGTGATGACCAGTATTACACACGCTAGTCCAGCTGCAGACTCACTAATGTTTTACATGGTCGTACTTTTACCTTCCTGCCTGGTTAATGAAGACAAATATTGTGTGTCTTATTAACTCTTTGTCGACCTGTATTGTGTGGAAGGTCTAATTCTAGCTCCATGTAGAAAAATACTTGAACTGTCAGCTAAACCAGCTGTTAAGCAAAAAGGTGTGTATGATTTTACTCCAAGACGCAAACCATCAAAAATTAAGTTTAGTTTTAATTTTAAAGATTACTTAAATCAAAACATAAAACACATTAGGAACTATTTAAGTTTGGTTAACTCCTTCAGAAACTGTCAATTACTGTACTTAAAACCTGTCTCTTTCCTTTGTTACTTTTGCCCTCCATAAAATGGTGTTGCTGAATTTGCATCTGACCGAAGCCTGCAGGAGCCAGATTCTGCAGTGAAAGTGTCAAGATGTCTAATGCTGGAATGCAGTCGGAAAACTGAACTAAGTACTCCTCAGAAGTTCTGCACACTTGCCTTGACGTCCTGAGCTTCCTGAAGATTATGAACAAAATCTAGGCCAGTATCTCGATATAACATGCATGTTAGAAGCAGTGTCTTGTACAGCAATGGTCTAATTTTGAATGATCCCCATAGCAGTACTTGATGCCTAGAGTGCAATTTGTTAGAACACAACCAAGATTTTTAAAAAATAATTTAGAAACTTCTTTTAAATTTTCTTCCCAAAAATACTTTTTCAAAATATATATTTATGTGAATGAACTAAAGCAACACTGTAGTACTCAAAGCAAGTTCAAAGTTTAGATAAATAGGATTCATAACTAAGCGTAGATGACATGGCTGATAAAGGATCCTGCCCTGACTGGGCTTGCACTTTGGACAGAGTAATGTAGGTTGACTAAGACAGTCATATTGTAGCTCAGTTTTTAAAAAATGTAAGAGTAATGTAGGTTGACTAAGACAGTCATATTGTAGCTCAGTTTAAAAAAAATGTAAATCACTTTAAAAAAAATTTCTTAATTCATTTACCCTATTATGAGTCAAGAAGATCACAAAACTATTTAATGAAAAGTATTTAAATTTTATGGAATCTCATTAACGTTCCCGGAACTGTATTTGTCTTTATTTCAAAAGAACAGTTTCCTATGTAAACAGACAACCATTTTCTATTACCTTGTTATATTGGAGAATTATTTGAACATGTTAAAATGGGAATGGTTACTAAACAAGGTGGTGAGAAAACTTAAGCTATATTTTTGTTCATTACATATGCTGTAACATTCAGTATATTCCATTAACATTTTAATAAGAGATCAACAAAAGAATGAAGTGCTTATTTAGATTACTTTGAATATTTTAGAAATTGAAACCGATAGTAAACTGCTTGTAGTTTTTTTTCTTTCTGAGGATGAGCTATCAGAGTGAAGTGTTAAGGTTTCATGTACAAAATAAAAAAGAGATCGAGATTAAGCAAAAAATCATAAGAATTTGTTGGCTCTGACTCTTTTTGATTTGTTATTACTTCATCAACATTCAGTGAAAAGTTGTTCTTGTACGAACACACCCTGCAGGTATGTACAAGCATTTCCTGTTAAATGACTAACTCACTTGTCCTGTGCCAGAAATTATAAATACCTTAATTAGAATACAAGATCAGGAATAGAGAACTCCTCAAGTGTCTTTTGCCACTCAATAAGATGACAGATAATTTGTGACAGAGCTTCATTCATCTGGATTTGTCTTATTTCCCTCAATAATAACAGAAATCTCAATTTCAGATTTAAAACTCCCAATTGGCTCTGCTCAACAATAAATTGCAGTTCGGCTATAAATTCTTAACACTTTTTGCAGAGGGTATTGTATTTTTTAATAATGTCTCTTCTAAGAGGCCTAGTTCTTATATTTGGACTTTGTCCCTTCATTTTCAACTTGCTAACCAAAGGAGATGGTTCTAAACCTGCCCCATCAGTTCCCTTAATATCCAGAAAACTTAAATCAGTTTGTCCTTAAAATTTGTAAATTCAGGTAATACAACCCTACTTTTATGCATTCCTCTTCAAAATTTAACCATTGATGTTCTTTTTATCATTCAGATGAATGTTAGCTCTGCTAACTTGACAAACCAATTTTTTTCCCCCTGAAAGCGTGTACTGAATGTGTTGCAATGGTATAGTAGGGAATGACAACACACCACCAATGGTTGGGTTTACCTAGCATACATCAGTAGTAAAGCCTAAAGACTCTCACTTGTTCTTGAGAGCTTAATGGTTAGATTTGTTAATGTAATAAAATTCATGCAGATTCTCTGCTCTGCCAGATTAATACCACGGAGGTGAAGAAGAAAAGCTATGTCAACACTTCTTAAAATAGCTTGAAGATTTCTGTAAATCATGTCAAATTACTTTCCTGAGGTAACAGGATCCACCCTCAATGAATATGATGAATGGGTGAATAAATTATGCTTTATTGATATTCTGCAGCTCTGGCAAGTTCAGATGATGTTAATATTGTTTCACACTTTTAAGGCCCTCTTAGACTGTAGTGTGGAAATGATTGTGGATATGAAATATCAGCCTGGGATGACACGTTCATTCTTTCTCCTTCCATCCCTTCTTGGAGCCCTTTTGGTTAACTTGGTATTTGTACACCATTGCTGACATTATTTTACATTGAAAAATTACCAGTAATAACGCCTGATCAACTGTAACTCAAATTCTAAAGCTGTAGAAATAAGATGAAAATCAGGGTTTCTTAAAATAAAAATCCCTATTGTCAAAAATAATATTTGTCAAGTAAAACTGTTTAAGATTATGGAGTGGTTCCCACTTTAAACACTGTGTTTGGCTACAAGATAATCTTGTTTATGATTATAATCACAGCAAGACAGTTAACAAATGAAACATGTTTCTGTCAATGAGGTCTGGGAGAATGCCCAAGTTATTTCACAGCTTTTAGAATGGGAGTGAAAAAAAAAACTGGTTAGAGAAGAAATGTGCTTCCATGTGCTGAGTTCATTTCTGCAACTGTTGTATGCTTATCATTATTGTAATAAAGATTTTGGAGTTTTAAGTTAACTAATTATTTGGGGAAAATCTGAAGATTTTGTTTTTAGAATTATGTCAAACATGTGGTAAAGGTGTGTAGGATTAATTCACCATTATGACTAATAAAGCAAAAAAAACATATGGAAATATTAAACATTTTTACTGCATTATGTCATCAGCAACAGATATTTACACTAGTTTCCCTCTATTGGAAAGTACTGATCAGGTACTTACAGTGAAACTGCTCTAAATGAGATTCAAGACTGACTAGTCACTAAATATAATTTTTGATATGCTCAGCTTTACTTTGTTGCAGGTTTAGTAAAAACTAGATGTATTTTAGTTACATTTACAAAAATCCATCAATATTTTATACTTATCTTATTTGCATAAATGCATAACATTATTCTCTCTGATAGGGTTCCTAAAATATGTATACTTTTCTATTCAAGTTGGATAACCTTACAACATGCGTGTTGGAACAATACAAAATACACAATTTGTCTGTAGTCCAGACCAGTCTGAAAAAATCACTAAGCAATTACCATCAACAGATCACTTGCAATAACAGAGGAAACAAAACACTGGACCAAGGCTACACCACCATCAAGAATGCATACTTCAGAAAGTCTGATCACCTGGCTGTACTTCTACTCCCTGCGTACAGGCAGAGACTGAAGACTGCAGCACCAGTAGTGAGGACCAAGAGGTATGGACAAGGGAAGCACAGGAGCACTTACAGGACTGTTTTGAATTGGTGGACTGGACTGTATTCAGGGATTCATCTTCAAATCTGGATGAGTATGCTGCAGTTATTTCTGACAACATTAAAACCTGTGTGGACGAGCGTGTGCCGATAAAGACTTACTGTACATTCCCAAATCAAAAGCCGTGGATGAACCAGGAGGTACGTCATCTGCTGAGGGCTAGATCTGTGGCATTCAAGTCTGGCATTCCAGGCCCGTACTAGAAAACCAGGTATGATTTGTGGAGGCTATTTCAAGGGCGAAGAGACAATTTCGAATGAAGCTGCAGGCGACATTGGATGCAGGACAACTCCGGCAGGGTCTGCTAGACATTACTTCCTACAAAATGAAACCCAATAGCATGAATGGTAGCGACGCTTCACTACCAGGTGAACACAACGTCTTTTATGCCCACTTTGAAAGGAAAAATCAACTACAGCTGTGAAGATCGCTGCTGCACCTGATGACCCTGTGATCTCTGTCTCAGAGGCCAACGTTAGGCTGTCTTTAAAGAGAGTGAACCCTCGTAAGGTGGAAGATCCAGATGCAGTACCTGGTAAGGCTCTGAAAACCTGGGCCAACCAACTGGCAGGAGTATTCAAGGACATTTTCAACCTCTCCCTGCTACAAGAGGAAGTACCTACTTGCTTCAAAAAGGCAACAATTATACCAGCGTCTAAGAAGAATAACGTGAGCTGCCTTAATGACTATCGCCCAGTAGCATTCACATCTACAGTGATGAAATGCTTTACGAGGTTGTTCATAACTAGATTGAAATCCTGCCTCAGCAAGGACCCAGACCAATTTGCCTATCACCACAAGAGGTCAATGGTAGATGCAATCTCAACGGGTCTCCACACAGCTTTAGACCACCTGGACAACACAAACACCTACATCAGGATGCTGTTCATCGACTATAGCTCACCATTTAATCCCATCATTCCCACAATCCTGATTGAGAAGTTGCAGAACCTGGGCCTCTGTACCTCCCTCTGCAATTGGATCCTCTACTTCATAACCAGAAGACCACAATCTGTGCAGATTGGTGATAACATTTCTTCCTTACTGACAATCAACACTGGTGCACCTCAGGGCTGTGGGCTTAGCCCACTGCTCTACTCTCTATATATCCATGACTGTGTGACTAGGCATAGCTCAAATACCATCTATAAATTTGCTGATGATACGACCATTGTTGGTAGAATCTCAGGTGGCGACGAGAGGGCATACAGGAGTGAGATATGCCAACCAGTGGAATGGTGTCGCAGCAACAACCTGGCACTCAACCTCAGTAAGATAAAAGAGCTGATTTTGGACTTCTAGAAGAGTAAGATGAAGGAACACATACCAATCCTTATAGAGGGATCAGAAGTGGAGAGAGCGAGCAGTTTCAAGTTCCTGGATGTCAAGATCTCTGAGGATCTAACCTGGTCCCAACATATGGAGGCAGTTATAAAGAAGGCAAGACAGCATCTATACTTCATTAGGAGTTTGAAGAGATTTGATATGTTAACAAATTCACTCAAAAACTTCTATAGATGTACTGTGGAGAGCATTCTGACAGGCTGCATCACTGTCTGGTATGGGGGGGTGGGGTGCTACTGCACAGGACCGAAAGAAGCTGCAGAGGGTTGTAAATCTAGTCAGCACCATCTTGGGTACTAGCCTACGAAGTACCCAGAACATCTTCAGGGAGTGGTGTCTGCACACACTCAGTGATTCAGGAACAGCTTCTTCCCCTCTGCCATCTGATTCCTAAATGGACATTGAACCCTTGGACACTACCTCACTTTTTAAAAAAATTATAGTATTTCTGTTTTTTGCACGATTTAAAATCTATTCAATATACATATACTGTACGAAGTATACTGAATAAGATTTACTAATTTATTATTATTATTTTATTTTTTTCTTCTAGGTTATATATTGCATTGAACTGCTGTTGCTAAGTTAACAAATTTCACATCACCTGCCGGTGATAATAAGCCTGATTTTGATCCTGAAAAATGCAGATTCTTCTCATTGTGTGCTCCAGGGACTTATTACACAAATAATAAGCATTTAGGATTGTCATTGAGGTAGGTAATCTATCATATAAAATTCGAGGCTCTGTATAGCTAGGAACTGGCCCATATAAAGTCAACTGCCATGCCCAAGAGCATAAAATCAGAGATACAATATGAAAACAGGCCTTTCAACCCATTCAGTTCATAGCAACCATCAGCTGTCAATTTAGACTTGCCCCATATTAATCCTCCTTTTAATTCTCCACACATTCTCATCACCAGTCCCTACCTACCCATTCACCTACACGAGGTCAGAATTGAGAATTGAAGCTGTGTCTCTGGTGCTGTAAGGCATCCAATTGTTACTGATTGCTTCACTATGACACCCTGTTCCAGAGCAAACATTTTCTCAAATATTTAAACTTTTTAAAAAAGATTTTTACCCTTTCTAGGGGCTGTTTGAGTGTCCAGATGGGTGGGGGGGGGGGGTTGTGAAGGTGTTTAATTGTAATGTCCAACCAGTCTCTGAAGCAGGCCTGGAATACAAGCTGGTACATTTTACAGGTATAATAGTTGTAAGCACTTGAACTTCTCATCACTGACAGTATTAAGCTGGAGAAAGGTGCAAGATGTAGCCCTCCATGAAACACTTAATGATTTCCATATCTAACTGTTCATAAACATACTACAGATGTCAGTTCACAGTATAATACTATTACGATTGCTGACTATTTATACAAGACCAATGTTAGTTACTTTCTAAGTGTTCAAAAAGACAATAAAAACAACGTAATCAAGGATAATGACTTTTTTCTGGTTTGTGTATATCTGGGTTACACTAAAATATGAGTTCTGACAACATACATCATAGCCACATTCTTTAAATTTTAGTTATGTGAACCAGAGAGGAAAGAAAAAGGAAAAATCCTGGAGGAATTTTTCATTTCATATTCATTTTGGTGGCAGTGTAGATCAATCTATTCACCAAGATATGCAAGGCAAAGATTCTAATTTCTAACAAGGAAAGAAAGGAAGGTAAATGTGCCAGGCAGAGAGGCATTTTTAATGTTAAATGCCTAACATCGATCTTTGATAGAATTGGAAGAATGTATGGAAGATTAAAAATGCAGCACTTTTAGCTATGACTTATCAGGAGCGCAACTTTGGTTGGCTGAGGGTGCAGTAGTAAGAGGAGATCTGGGCATGGAATAACGGGACAATGGGGAAAGAGGGAGCATTCTGGGATGATGAGAAAGAACCTGCTCAGTAGGTGTAATGGGATTGTCACTCAAATATAAAAGATGCCAGAAAATAAACTGAGTGAAGACCTCCCAAGGATGTTTGTTTGGGTGATTCTTCTAATATTTAATGCCCATGAAAGACATTATATACATTCTAACAAACTAATCAGAAGATCCAACTGAACAATAGCAGAATGGCTTGACACTGGTATGGCTTCAAAGGACAGTTGTTTTGGTGCTTCATTCCATTTTAACTGACCGATCTTCTCAACCTCATAGTTTGCCTACTGATGAGTTTCCTTTAAGCAATTTTTTTCTCCTTTTCCCTTTTATAGCTTTTGTGCATCTCCCACTGGGAAACCCATATCCACAACTGAAAGCACTTTTGAGTAAAACAGAACAAACTACGTGCCAGATTCCTGACAATTGTCAGAGTTCCAATGAGTTCACCATGTGGGTAAAATAAAACAACATTCTGGAATAGTATTTGGAATGGCACCTCTGAGGAAATACTCAGATCTGACAGCGTCTGTGGAGAAATAGCTAATTAAAAAAACAAATAAATATTTTGTAGGTAACATATGTTTTCAATCATCTTTTGCAAAAATCTATTATAGATTGCAAGTTAAACTTAGGAGAAAGTTTTCATACTTTAACAGTATATTTGCCAATTTTATCTAACATTAAGGTCAACAAATGTGTCAGTACAAAATGTACTTTTAAAAGCAGGTTTCAAGCCATCAATCTGGCTGTCAGCCTGAAAACATACCACAGGGCTTGGAAAATGCAGAAATAGTTGAATTGACAGTCATATTTTTATCAGCTAGGCTTTATCATACCTGGATACTCACTTCCTGTCACTCCTTCTTAAGTCTATGACACAGGAATCTACTTCTCTGAAAACCCACACTCTAAAACACACTTATGGTGCCAGAATATTGATGTTATCATATTTGCCCCCCCCAAATAATCTCAAATTCCACTTTCTGTAACTCTGATCTTTCCTCATATTTCCACAACCCAAAGCCTTCCCTTCAGGATATAAATTAGAGACTCCAGCTCTCATTCATCTCAATTTCTCCGAGTAAAAGGAGAACCTGAAAACCTGAAAGCATCCACAATGTGTGCCCTTTTTTGTCTCTTAGTGCTTGCAAACACCAGCACTTCCATGCTTCTTTAATGAATGGAGTATACTGAGGCAAAGTCTTAAAATCGCTAGAGCAGGGATAGATGGATTATAGATAAAAGAAGGATGAAAAGGTTGCAGGGCACAGGCAGCAATTGGATCAGCCACTGGAGATGTTAGGGGATCTGGAGAAAATGTATAATACTTCTCCTTTTGCTTAAGTATTACCACCCGTTTCCCAAACTCCTCCAAATTTAGAATTAAAAACTGTTTTGAACTATCTGCTGGTATAATTCTGGCTTTCTGAGTGTCTCCATGCCCCAAAATTGTATCAGCAATGCCGAATATCAAGAATAAAATCAGAAATTGCTGTAAATTCAGCAGGTCAGGCAAACGGTTTTAATCTTTTTGTATATTTCTTCCTTTCAGTCGTAGTTTATCCTTTTTATTTTAAACTTCTGTTAAATGACAATGCTAAAGGCATTACAAAAGACGTAAGTGCTGTTATATGGATGTGAAAGTTCTGGCAATTTATCTATAGTGTAAATTCAAAAAGAGAGAAATGCCACAATGTTTGATTTGATCAAGGCTCCAAGCCAAGCTGGTCTTGTACATATTTGGTCATACTTCCTAAATTTCAAGATTATTTCTTCAGTTTTTATAAACAGCCCATATTCTTGGATTAATTATAAGATAAGCAGAAGTTTCTCAGTCTTTGAAAGTGCTCAGATTTCCCATCAGATCTGCTCCACCCTTCTCATTTTACAGAGCAGTCTGAACAGACCCTAAAATTACATACTTCCACTGAATTCTATGTTTAATAACATCTTCCAGATTAAACTGCAGCACCCCTCACTCTAGATTACACAAATACTCAAGTTTCTGGAGATTTTAACCCACAAACTCAGATTCAAAGCCATGAGAACAAATAGTTGAAGTCTTAAATTTACATAAAATTGTTTGAAAATTCACAATTTGTTTTGACAACTTTTTAAAAAATCCTTTGTTTTAAACAAATGTGTCAACGAATTTCATTTTTCTCGTATTTCGCTTGGACAGTTTGTATTTCAAATTGTTTAACCTCAAAGAGACTCTTACAAATGGTCCTTTTGTTAGAATTAATTGTAGGGAAGAAAAAGGACGAGATTTAGAGTTCAACACTAATCAGTAGTGTTATTGAACAAAATCAATATTCAGCAGAACGAAAACGAAAGATTCTGTAAGATGAAAGATTAACTCTTAACAGAAACGACTTTACCTGCAAATTACTCTCTACACTCCGTTTTGTGTTATATTCCTAGCTATCTCAGTACGCTACAACATAGTCGCGGAAGTTCCACCAACGGGGCTATTTATCTAACAGCATGACCAAGTACACTATCAAACATCCACAGCGTTTGGCTTTAATATGACTGTAATTTCCGCACTGTAAACCAATATTCCCAAATTAAATCAGGACCTTCTGCAAATCCATGGTAGACCAGAAGCTCGACGACCATTCGTTAAAATTCGTGCGGATCTGTAGCTGCTAAAGTAACATAACGTTTCGCAGCGAGGGACTCTCCAGCGTAAAGCGGGAGCGGGTCCACATCCGTGTCCTGGTTTCCCATATTCTCAGGGAGCTCCTCCCTCTAAGGGGGACGGACATTCCACGCATTTCCAAGGATGCGAGGCGCCTCAGGAATCCCTCGCGAACACTGGCGCACAACCGCTTGAGCCGTCTCCCTCGGAGGGAGAGCGGGAGGAGGCGCTGACATCCCTCCGGTCGGAGCCCCCCCCACCCCCCACTCCCCACTCCCCACTCCCCACTCCCCACTTCGACCACCGTGACGTCTGCCCGACCGTGCCCGTCCCGTGCGTGCGTGTGGACGCGCGTGTGCGTGGAGCGAGGTTGCCGCTGGAAGGACGCCGACGCCGCGGTGCTGCTGCTGCTCCTGTCGTTGTTTGCTGGAGGGCGGGGGAGAGGGAGAGGGACAGACGCGGCGAGTCGAGTTTGCTCGAGGAGCCCAAATAGCTGGAAAAGTTGTGCGCCGGTATCCGCCATTTCAGTCCACACGTCGCTTTGATTTGCCCGCTCGGCCAGCGAGAGCGAAAAGCGAAGGGGGTGTGGGCCAGATAAAAACTTGTTTCGCGAGCTGAGTGTTACAGCTGCCGGTTGCTTGGGGTTTTTTTTAAACATCAAAAATGCATTTTAAGAAAAACGATCCATCCGAGGAGGAGAGTTGAAAAAAATAATGTAGAAGTGGCGGCGGACGAGCACGTCAGGTACAAGTACATCGAAACGCTGTGTTAATCCCGGTGCGAGGAGGCGGGGGAATCAGCCGGGCCGGGGCAGGCCGCGGAGGGAAGCCGAGAGTAGCTTGGCAGCAACCATGTTGGGTAAGGGGAAAATCCGGATACAATGGAGGGAATGGTGAAGCTCGGCCGGCGAGGGAATTTAACGCTGAGTAATAGGCAACCCGTCTGCATCAAGCCTCGCTCTTCGAGCGCTGCGATTGTTCGCTGTAAAATTTCTCCTTGATGGTTTTTTTTAGTAGAGGGGCGATGTTTTATTTTGGGGAGGAGGGTTGGTCATGAGAGACAAGTCTTTCCTTGACCTGTCCAGGCGCATACGATGGAAACAGTTTTAAAATAATTCCTAAAATATGTAATGGCAAAGTGATGATGTAACCGAACTGGAATTAGTGTTTATTCGATTCACATAAGTATTTGTATATACATGTGTAAAATATCGAGATTCCCGATTTTAGCTCGTAGTGGGGGAGGGTATTGGGCCTATTGAAGGTGTCTTTAGAAGATGACATTGAGTGTTCTTTACTTGTATTCCTTTTTTGCGTGTTTTAAAAGTATACGCAAAAAGGAAGCTATGAAAATTGTCACAGTTAATTTATGTATCTATTTTATTGTGATCTTTTATTGGTTTGGCTGAGTCACACATAGTCAGTTTCAGTCCGGTGAAATGATATTGGATTTAAAATATATATATGTACGGTGGGATGGTATTTTATAAACCTGCCATAGCGCACTGAGTGAGGATCGGCAATTTATATGTTTTGGCTGCGGTGAAATTGCCGCAGCTGTGCGTGTAATTTATAATTTGAAGCTTCGTAACTGTCGACTTTTTTTCCCCTATTATTTATTTAGAATCTGAATCTTTCAAGTAGAATTTAAGTGGTGATTTTTTAAAAAAAAGATAAATTGAAATATTTTATTTGCAAAATTAAAAAATAAATTTACAGCTGCTTCACTGAAAATATTACTGAAAATCAAGTAATTGAGAATATCTTGCCTTCAATGAGGTAGCCATTATAAAGTAAATTGTTTTTAAAAGTCAACATTTAAAATGATATATTCAGATAAACATTACAAGATTTTTAAATATTAAAACATTTTGTTAATTATTTGCCTCTGAATAAAAAACAATCTACTGTATATTGCTGTTTGAGTACTTAATTATATATCTAATTTTTTTCTCTTCTGCCCTTATGCTGCTTGATTCCACAAGAAGTTCTCACAAATTTGTCATTCATTTTGTACGTTGACTGTTATATAATTTCGATAGTGTGAGGTTTGAGGGTGGTCAACAAACTTTTCCTGTTATCTGGTCAGCTTCACTTCCATCTGCTGTGACTGAATGAAAGTTAGCAGGTTTTAAGTTGATATTTGACATGTTTTGTTTTCTAAATATTTGAACCTTTTAACTGATTTTATTTGTTTTAAACAGAACTTAAATGTTGAGGAACTATGGACTGAAATAAAATTATGAAGAAAAATGTATTTTCAATGAAAATGGAGCTCATTATGGACTGCATCAAAGAGAAGCAGTGACCCACTGTATGTGGGTTTACTACAGAATAAAGGAGCACATTCCAATGTTGTCTTCAAATATAAAGGGATGACTGGCAAAGAATGATGGCAAAAAATAAAGAACTGCGTCCCCCAACATACAGTATTAGTGTGGTGGGATTATCAGGGACAGAGAAGGAGAAAGGTACAAGTGGTGTTGGGAAGTCTTGTTTATGCAATCGATACGTGCACCCAAAAGCGGATGATTATTACCCAGAGCATACCTCAGTACTCAGCACTATTGATTTTGGAGGTCGTGTTGTCAACAATGACCATTTTCTGTTCTGGGGTGACGTAAGCCACACAAGTGAGGAAGGAACTGAATATAAAGTACAAGTCATTGAACAAACTGAGTTTATTGATGACCAAACTTTTCTGCCTCATCGAAGCACAAACTTACAACTATATATAAAACGAGCAGCTGTATCAAAATTACAGTCAGCTGAAAAGTTAATGTACATCTGCACTGATCAACTGGGTTTGGAGCAAGACTTTGAGCAGAAGCAGATGCCAGATGGTAAGTTAACCATCGATGGTTTTCTCTTGTGCATTGATGTGAGCAAAGGGTGCAATAGGAAATTTGATGATCAGCTGAAGTTTGTAAATAACCTTGTTGCTCAGCTGACTAAAACAAAAAAACCAATTGTTATAGCAGCAACAAAGTGTGATGAATGTGTTGATCACTACCTGCGGGAAGTGCAGGCTTTTGCAACTAACAAAAAGAATATGCCTGTTGTAGAAACTTCAGCGCGATTTCATGTGAATGTGGACTTGTGTTTTGCTACTTTAATTCAATTGTTGGATAAAACACGGGCAAAGCCGAAGATTATTCCATACTTGGATGCTTATAAGCAACAGAGACAACTTGTTGCTTCAGCAACGGACAAATTTGAAAAGTTGATTGTCCAGGCTGTAAAAGATTATCATGCAGAGTGGAAAACTGTAAGTAATAAATTGAAAAATCACCCTGATTATGAAGAATATGTAACTTTGGAAGGGACAAAGAAGGCAAAAAACACATTTTCTAAGCACATAGAACAGCTCAAACAAGAACACGTTAGAAAACGACGGGAAGAATATATTGCTTTGTTACCAAAAGCCCTGAATATATTGCTTCCTGAGCTTGAGGAAATTGAACAGTTGAACTGGTCAGAGGCTCAAAATGTTTTGGAACAGAGACCTGACTTTCCCCTCTGGTTTGTTGTGTTAGAAAAAACACCCTGGGATGAAACTGACCACATTGATAATATGAATGATAAGAGACTTCCCTTTGACCTTCTCAGTACATCAGAAGGAGAAAAAGTTTACCACAATCACGTGCAACATTTGATTTCTGAGAGGCGAAGGCTTGAAATGAAAGAGAAGTTTAAGAAGCACCTTGAAAAGGTACAGTTCATAACACCCGGGAAGCCCTGGGAAGATGTGTCATGTTTTGTCATGGACAATGAAGCTTGCAAGTTTATAACTGATGCTGATCGTAGAGAGGTTTACAGTAGACATCAACGAGAAATTGTTGAAAAAGCAAAAGAGGAATTCCAAGAAATGCTTTTTGAACATTCTGAACTTTTTTATGATCTAGATCTTAATGCAACACCCAAAATGAATGAAATTAACACTGTTCTAAGTGAAGAGCCAAGATACAGGGCACTACAAAAACTTGCACCGGATCGGGAATCTCTTCTGTTAAAACACATAGGATTTGTCTACCACCCAACTAAAGAAACTTGTCTCAGTGGTCAGAATTGCATGGACATTAAGGTGGAACAATTACTTTCCACCAGTCTTATACAGTTTGATAACAATCGGCCAAACATGCATCAGGATAGTGCCAATATTGATAAGCTTATTCTTGTTCTCTTGGGTAGGGATGGACTTGCACAGGAACTAGCTAATGAAATTCGAGTTCAGTGTACTGATGATGAGTATACTTTAGATGGTAAGATATATGAACTGGATCTTCAACCAGTGGATCTCAATACTTTTGTATTGTCTGGTCTGCTTACAACACATCGACCTCATGGCTATTTTTGTGTTTATAACTCTACGGAGTCACTTAGTTGTATGGCTGATTGCATAGAACGGATAAGAAGTGAAGCTACCCCAAACAGGAAGGGCAAGTTTACAGCTAATCTTTCATTTACAGTTATATTAGCAAATCAGAGAGACATTGGTAGCAAGAACTTGCCAATTTTAAGACTTCAGGGACAGCAACTTGCCAATAAGTTGCAATGTCCTTTTGTTGATGTGCCCTCTGGAACCTATACTCGCAAATTTCATGAATTCCAAATAAAACAAGCTCTTAGAGGTCTCTTGGAAGCATTGAAAAACAATTTAAATGTTGTTAGTCCTTTGCCCAGTATTAAAGATATGACAGAAGCTGACTTGAGAATTGTAATGTGTGCCATGTGTGGAGATCCATTTAATGTTGACATAATCCTTTCACCTTTCTTGGAATCTCAGTTTTGCAGTGCTGCTCAGCCTGGTCATAGTAATTCACTCCTACTTGAGAAGATTATTGGTGAAAAGCGCAAACGAATCCAGATTACAATACTTTCATACCACTCATCCATTTGTGTAAGAAAGGATGAGTTAGTCCATGGGTATATCCTAGTTTATTCAGCAAAACGAAAAGCTTCCATGGCAATGCTCCGTGCCTTTTTGGCAGAAGTGCAAGATATCATTCCTGTTCAGTTGGTGGCTGTTACTGACAGTCAAGCTGATTTTTTTGAAAATGAAGCAATTAAAGAGTTGATGACTGAGGGTGAACATATAGCAACAGAAATATCTGCAAAATTTACTGCCATATATACTTTATCACAGTATCATAGGCAGACAGAAGTTTTCACACCATTCTTCAGTGAAGTTCTAGAGAAGAAAAATAGTATTGAAAATTCGTTTATGTATGACACCAGAGAATCCACTAATGCAAATGATGATGCCTCCTTGTCTCCTCGGGCAAACTCTCCAGCTTACAATTATTATCCTGACTCAGAAGATGACAATGAAGCACCTCCACCATACAGTCCTATTGGAGATGAGGTGCAGTTGCTTCCCTCATCCAATGATCGTTCTAAACATCGATCAGACTTTGAAGGGACTGAATATCCAGTTCACAGTAGTCCAATTGTTAATCATGAGAATCATAAAGTGCCTCCACCCATTAAACCCAAACCTTCTATTTTGAGGCCCGATGTGAGAAAACTTGATCCAAATCTTGTGAAAACCATTGAACAGGTAATTGGTAAAAACCAAAAGAAAACCAACCGAGCACCTTTTGGCCATCCAGATGACCTAGATCCAACTGACAATTACTCAGTCCCAAGAGATTCTCTGCTAAAACCGAAAATGGATGATGAAATATATTCCATTCCCCAAGATTCAAAAACTTCTAAGATTATAAGAAAGCCAACTTTGATCGGAGGAAGTAATTCCCTAGGAGAAGAAGAAAATGGCTTGATCGATAGATCCGCAAAGCAGCCCATAATACGGAAGCCTTCAAAGTACAAATACAAATCCAAGACACTATTTAGAAAGGCTAGATTATACTATAGAAGGAGAGAACGCTTTGATGGTAGTGATGATGAAACTGTGCCATCATCTTCACGCAAGCCAAAGAAGGGGAAAACTCATCGTGGGAGTGAGGAAGATCCTTTACTATCCCCAGATAGTTGTGGGAAAGCAGGAATTGATAATCCTGCTATTGCATCTGATCCAGAAGTTGATGATCCAAGGAGGAAGAGGGATAAGAAACCAGCAAAACCAAAGCCACAAAAGCCAAACAAAAAGGCAAGTTTGGAATTGTACTTTTTATTTTGCATACAGAATTGTTATAAATTGTGGGCTAACATGATTTGGGTTGACTAATGTTCCTTCCAAATGTTTCTAACATCATGATCACTGTTGCACACACTAAATTTGTTTATATTAAAGAAAGAGCAATCTTAATTGAAAGTTAGAAATTAATTGCAAAATAGATCCAGAGCTTTTCAGTGTTGTACTGTGGATTAATTTATCAGTAGACCTGTGAATTTTTAAGTGAATCTTTTTCTTTCAGCGCAGCCATTTCTGCATAAGAGCATAACAGTATTGCCAATGTTATTTTGTACCAACATCATGTTGATTATATTGCACAAATTGGTAATTTCTTTGTGTTCTGCATTGTTTTGAATTAACTATTTCCAAAACCTTTGATGGCAAATTTTTGGTTAGTATACAAGTCTTAAGATCTAAATAATCTACAGTGCCTTGTAAAAGTATTCAACTCCCAACCCTTTGTTCACACAAATGAGTATTGCAATCAGAGATTTTGATTAAATGAGAATTTTTATTTGTGTATCACATGCTGCTTCCCCCCCCCCCACAGTAGAACTAAAAACACTGGGAAAATAGTAAAACATGAAAAACTAAAAATTCAAAATCTGAAATGTCAGCAGGTCAAAAGTATTCACCCCCCTTTGCTCAGTACTTAGTGGAAATACCTCATGTGGATATTACAGCCAGTAGTCTTTTTGGTTAAGTCTCTATTAGCTTTGCAAGATGTGATGGAGCAAAATTTGTCCATTGCTCCTTGCAAAATTGCTCAAGCTGTGCCAGATTAGTTGAGGAGCGGCAGTGGACAGCAATGTTGAGGTTGTGCCAGAGATGTTCAATTGGGTTAAGGTTAGGACTCCGACTGTGCCGCTCAAGGACATCAGTTTTCTTCATTTGAAGCCACTTCATGGTTGCTCTGGCAGTGTGCTTTTGGTCGTTGTCCTGCTGAAAGATGAATCTCTCCAGTTTGAGTTTACTGGCAGAGGCGGATAGGTTTTAAAACCAGGATCTATCTGTCTTTAGCAGCATTCATTTTTCCATCAATCCTGAACATATTTGCAGTCCCTGCTGCTGAAAAGCATCCCCAAAGCATGATACTATCTCCATCATACTTTACAGCAGGGATGGCATTACCTGGCTGATGCACAGTATTATATTTTACACCATGCGTACTGCTTAATGTTGAGGCCAAAAAGTTCCACTTCAGTCTCATCCGACTAGAAGACCTTCTTCCATGTCTTTACAGTATCTCCTAAGTGACGCTTTGCAAAATCTTTATGGGCAAGAATATGCTTCTTTTCAAAAGCCAGGGCTTTTTCCTTGCCACTGTCTATAAATATCCCTTCTGTGCAAGGCCTTAGAGATTGTGGAGCCATGAACTTCATCTCCAGTTGAGTTGCAGCCACTGACATCTACAGCTCACTTTGGTGTTACAGTAGCCTCTTTCACAAGTGCCATTCGTCTATGATGACAAAGTTTAGTGGGGCAGCCTAACCCTAGGCAGTGCGGCTGTGGTTTGATAATTTTTCCACATTTTCATGATGAACTCTGTTCAGTGCCTTTGAGATGATCTTGTACCCTTCCCCAGATTTGTGTTTCTCTATTATCATTTCCCTGATTCGTCTTGAATGCTCTTTTGTCTTCATTTTGGTTTGGTCTGTTGAAAATCTACCATACTACAAGCACGGACTAGAAGGGCCGAGATGGCCTGTTTCCATGCTGTAATTGTTATATGGTTATACTGTTGGACCTTACATGGTATTATTATGAAATAATTGAAAACAGGTGATACTCCAATTTTCTACATCAACAAATTGGGTGCGTCGGTGAGCAATTTATTGTACCTGAAGAAAGTTAGCATGGTAATTACAAAGGGGAATGAATACTTTTTGTAGGTTCACAATTTTGGGTTTTAATTTTTAGTATTTTGTTGACAGGTTTTGGAGTTTTTTCTTTTGATTTGACATGATGCACAATGTTTAGTAGATTAGCTCAAAAATTCTACTTCATATTTTAAATTTAGAAAATGAGACAGTAAAATGTGAAGATAGTTGTGGGGGCTGTATACATTTTCAAGGCAGTGTAAAATTGTGAAAAATGCCTAATGTCATCCAGATCTGACTGATATGTCAGTATCTTTTTCAAATTTGCTTTCATGAAAAGTGCAAGAAATTTGTGGAAAATTCCCTTTTATTTAAACTGCACACTAAAATGCGAAGAAGCTTGTGAAATTCTACTTTACTTAAATGTCTTATGCTGATAAACACCATAGGAACCTAATTGAATTACTTTTCAAAGGGGCCGAAACCTGGACTACCTGCAAGAAGAAATTGGGAGAGTAATTACTTTGGGGTTCCTCTTGAAGATGTGGTTACTGCTGATAATCCTATACCAGCTTTTATTGAACGATGTGTGGAATACATTGAATCTACAGGTAGGCATGCACATTATATTGAAACTGAAAGCTAAATGCATTGAGAAGCTTGTAGAATTCGAGAATCTAAAAGGCTGTGGAATGTAATATGTCAATTGAATCTGTGCTGACTTTCTGAAGACTTGTCTAATTATATTTTCAATTCAGTAATTTCTCACTTTATGAACACTCAATTTATTATTTATTTCTGCATGTTTATTGACTCTTTATGGTATGATTCTTTAATTTTTGAAGTTTTTTTGCTGTACCAAATAACATGGTACTCTCAGAATTTGGGAATACACTGCATTTTGTCCAGCCTTTTCAAGTTTTGAAACTTAGAAAATGTTTTCAAAGAACACATTCCTCTCCATAAATAAGAAAAAAATTGCTGAATAGCTTTACAAGTCGAAGGAATCCAATTCCCTTTTGAAAGTTACTATTGTATCTGCAGGCCAGCACAATCCATACAGCTATTGATTACTTCAGAAGACAAAATATTATTTCTCTTGACTCTTGTTCCAGTTACCTTAAATTTGTGTCTTCTGGTAACTGACCTAACAACTTGTGAAATCAGTTTTTCTCATGCATGCCAATGTCATAGCAATGTACAGCATTTAACATTCTTTGAAGAGCTTCTGAAGAAGCTTTAGACTCTCTACATGATGCTCTGTGAATTTGCTTCCATTGTGGTAACTTTCCAATGTATACTAATACAAAAAAATACAGATTTAGCTGTATTTGTCACATATACATCAAAACATGATGAAAAGTGTTGATTCCGTCAACAACCAGCACAGTTGTAGGATCGCTGTGGGCAGCCTGCAGATGTCACCATGTTCCTAGCGCAAACATAGCATTCCCACAATTTACTGACCCTAACTTGTACATCTTTAGAATGTGGGAGGAAACCAGAACATCCATAGCAAACCTACAGTCACAGGGACAATGTACAGACTACTTACAGACAGCGGTGGGATTGCTTGCGCTGTAAAGCGTTGTGCCAACTGTGAAGCTACTGCACCACCCGGTAATATAGTCTGAAAAGTAACCATTCAAGATAGCTCTTGGCTTGCAGCTTGGCTAACTGTACCTCTAAATGCATTGGCTTTAACTCTGCTGTGTAGTTTATTATATAAAACTTGATTAAATATCTTTTCAAAACCCCATATATATGCCTTGAATGCAAAACTTCTGCTAAAGAGTTCAGCCATTGCACTGATTTCTGGCATTTGTTTAGGTAAACTCAAAATTTAAGTCTTGAGATATTAACTTGTGTGGCAAAGTAGATTACTATTCGGTGTGGTGGGGGGGGGATGGTGGAGTTTTATTTGGTTCTATTTCTGAATGGAAGTTTGGGCGAAATGAGAATGTTGCAAAAATCTGGTAAGAAACAATATGCTGAGGCTTTCAAAGTGAAGTTCATTGTGAATTTGTTTGCTGTTCTGACCAATATTCCCTCTAATTTTTAGTAGTCAGTATGCGCAAAAATCTTATGTTTTGCAAATTTTTTTCCTGTGACTTAAGTATGTGCACACATGACACAGTTTATGTAGGTTTACAAAATATTTGACATAAAACTGCACAGAATAACAGCAAAATAACATACATATTTAAGTCACTGATATTTTTCTCTCTCTTCTGTCTTTGGCATTTACCCATTCTTTTTAAACTCTTTCTAGACTAATAGAATTTCCATCCAGTTGATAGCTTTTGTTCTCATTAGCATATCCAAATAACATTCACCTAAACGGTTTCTCAAATTGTTTTTGAGTTGATTTATTAGGCTAAAGCCTCGCTCACAGTCTGCACTAGATGCAAGAAAGGTTCCCCCAATGTCCATCAACTGTGCAAGGTTGCAAAACTGTTCATTTTGAAACAGGATTTTTACATTCTACAGGATTTGAAACAGATCTTTGTAAACTTTATGATATGAACACTGTCCGCCAAAGTTGGCTACCGCCGTGATATAGCTGTATAAACCGGAACAGGAAAGGTGAGGTGACGTAAATTAGTGACGTGCATTGTGGTATTTGAAAAACTGACTAACTACTTAATAGAAACATTTAGCTGAAAGGTTATTTTCAATAAGTGCAATGATTAATTACTGCATTATTTTAGGTAACTAACCTTCTATGCGCACATTAATTTCCTTTGTGCGCTGGTTGAAAAACGTGTGTGTGCGTGCACACGCGCACAGCTTAGAGGGAACATAGGTCATGACACCAGATTTGGAAATCAATAATTTATCAGCTAATTATAAACAAGAGTTATGTCTTGATAGGTTGAATTTTTTATGAAAATAAAGGCTTTATTCCTTTTTGAATATTGCATTTATTTAATCCTTAAAGGATTAGAGCAATGTTCTGTAAAATGAATGCATGTAATAGAAAATTTACATAACAGCTGTATGAAGTTTTTGAAAAGACCCTTGCAAAATGTTAGTTTGTATGTAGTACCTCAAGTTGAAAAGACTTGTGATTCAACCGATGTAGCCATTTTACAGAAAATTTGATGTAGTGTAACAATTAGCAGTATTTAATAAAGTACAAATCATATTAGAGTGACCTGGAACTGTCACCTTATCTGAGAGCAAAACTCTTATAGGCAGGTTCATGAGGACAGCTGCAGATGCCTTGTGGAGTTTTTATGTAAATTGTATACAATGCAGGCCCATCAACTCATTGGGATTCTTTCCTCTAAGTTTATTAAAGTCAAAGCCAAGCTTATTGACATATGCATAAGTACATATAGGCACAGGTGTAATGAAAAACTTACTTGAGGCAACATCTGAGGCACGTAGTATCATTTAAGCAGCAGTCATAAGAAAACACATTAATCATCAATTATACACAATTTTTACTAGAAAACAGATTTGGAAGTCTATTTTCATGCAAGGTGGTCGTAGTGTTGTTAAATTATAATGATTCTTGTTTTGCCAGTTGATTGAAGAAAGTGATTGCAGGGAAGTAGCTGTTCCTGAGTCTAGTGGTGTGGGACTTCAAGCTTCTACCTCCTCCCCAATGGTAGCTGAATAAAATAATATGGCCCAGGTGTTGGGGATCTTTGATGTTTCCTTCTTGAGGCACCACCTCCTGTAGATATTACAAATGTGGGGAGGGAATGCCACTGATATATTGGGCAGTGTCCACTACACTCTGCAGCTTCTTAAATTCCTCAGTATTTGTATTGTTATACCAGATCATAATGTAACCTGTCAGGATACTTTAAACTGAAGAAGTTAGTGTTGGGAGAGCTTGATGACAAACTGAACCACCTTAACCTCCTGAGAAAGTAAAGATGCTTGCACTTATGATTGCATCTATGTGCTGGACCCAAGGCAGGTCATTTGATATGTTAATGCCCAGAAATTTAAAGCTGCGAACTTACTCCACTGCCTAGTTTCCCTAATGTAAGCTGTAAGTTACCCATTATATGCAGAAGGATTGTATCAAATATTACTGGTGATGCCATAGCTTTGTAAAGAGAACGTTTTTGAATGAAGTGGTTTCCCTTCTGAAATTGAAAGAATACCATAGCACTGATAATCAGATTAAGGTACAGTGAATCTGCAGTTTAAAAGATTGGAAAAAGTACATAGTTATGCCTCAAAAGGTGATATTGTTAGATTCTATCTTGCCCAACTCAAAAGCTTAGAATTCGCTAGCAATGAATGAGGTCTCCATCCTGTGCCAAGGTTGACGTTGCCAAAATCACAGCAAAATTCAGCTTTATTTCTGGACAGATGTGGATACATCTCTGTCAGTCTAGACTTTAAAGCTGGCACTTTCTTTTAGAGTGATGACCATATAGGGAACAAGATTTACTCATAATAATTTAACTATTTTCACCTGCATTATATTACTTGTAGTTAAACTTGCTTCTGTCTCATCCCCTTGCTGTTACTGACTCCTTTGTAATTCCTCCTTTGAGACAATTATAGATGTTTTAATATGTTCTCAGTATATTTTAAGATATTCATGTTATCTTCTGTAATATTCAAAATTCTAGGCTCCCTTAGAATAATCAATTTAATTTTTTCTGTAATTGGTCATAGCTATTATATTTTGTTTCCATAGCAATTTTCTTGCATGATGACAAATGACATCTGGTTTAAGAAACTTTTCAACTGATATTTGTACCTGGTTCACTCTGCCCAGGATGATGGAGGGGATTGCCTCCATGGGTAACACAAACACACTAAAACGGCATTAAAAGTCATGTTTCTGTTACTAATGGCTTGCCTATTTTCTATTATTCATCTGCATTAATAGGAAGAGTTTGTCATTTAAGAATGTGGCAGATTACTGCTTAACATAAACAATATCTTGAAATGAGGTTGCACTGTGAGAACTGGTGCAATTTTTTGGATGCTGCATGAATAAACTGCCTGGATTACTTAAATTCCAAAATGAAATAAGCTTCAATAAGCTTCAACAGTTTAAAAGGATTAATCTCATTAAAAAACACTCTATTTTAAAAGTGGAAGGAGAGGGAAAACAGTAAACCAATTTATTGATCTGGAATTGGCAGCTGGGAAAATACTGGAGTCTATAGACAGTTGAGACAGCAAGAAAATGATTGAGCAAATTTGGGATGAATTTATGAGAGAAATTCTGTTTCACTAGTCTGTTGGAGATTGAGGATGTATCTCACAAAATAGATGATTGGGTATTGCAGATATGTAATTTATGGTTATCCATTTTGATAGAGGAAGCAAACTAGTTTTTTTAACTAAAGAAATTGGAAAATATTGGCTGTCAAATGGGCTCCATTGGTATTCTTGTTCAATGGATCATTGGAAGCTAGCATGTCAGTGCAGTGAGTATTAGGGAAGGTACAAGTTTAAATGGCTTTTAACAGTACAGGAGTCCCTGCATTTTCATAGGACCCTCATGAGACCACCCACACCTTGAGTGCAGTCTTGCTTTGCGTAATTGAGAAGGTTACACTTGCCATTAGAGCAAGTACAGGTTGTTTCCTGGATTGGTGGATCCACTGTATGAGGAGAGAGGAAGTAGGTATGCCTCTATTCCTTAGAGCAATCTCATTGAGATATGTTTAATACTTGGAGGGCTCACAGAGTAACTATTGGGAGAAGAGAATTTGGAGTGGCAGTCTCAAAATATAGCATGACCCATTCAGTATTGTCATAAGGCATAATTTCTTTACTTTAGTGTATTGCCTCTTTTGAACGCTACAGCCCTAAGTGCTGTGGAGGCTCCGTCATTGATTGTATCCAAAATGGTTATCTGTATATTTATAGATATTTAAAAATCAATAATGTTGGAATAGTGTAGTAAAATGGTATTGAGGTTGGTCAGCCATCATTTTGTTAAATGGCAGAAGTTTGAGGGGAGAAATTATCTCCTATTTTTCACATTTTAGTAATCTTATTGAAATAAGCAAACTCACTGTGAATTTGATAGGGTACAGGTAGACATGGTGTTTGTTGTGGCTGAACCAGTGGCCACTGTTTAAGAATAGGGGAGTAGCCATTGAAAATAGGGATTCAAGCGATATGGAAACTGGCATGAAAGCACAAGATCAATAATATTTGTTCTTTCTGGGAATTGTTATTCATTAACATTTTTTAAGAAACCTAGTTGTCAATTATTTGAAACATATTGCAGTTTACTGTGCTTTATTTGATGTGTTACATGCATATGGCTAAAGTTTGAAATAAAACAGCTGGCCATGAGAATTGGTCTATCTTTGTTCAATGGGACATTTTTATCTTCAGAACTGAGCTTTAGCCATGTAATTAAAATGAGATTCCAAACAATTCTCATTTCTCAAATCCTTTAGCATCCTTTTCTGATCTCATTTGGAACTGCAACAGTTAAAATTAAATTTTATTCTCTGAAGGATTTCCTGATAGGATTAAGGGTTAAAAGGATGGTCACATGAGATGTAAAAAAAAATGAAGCCATTTGTAGTTGAAGCCCAGCAGCTAAAATGCAAGTTTGTGATGTTGCTTTTCCACTTTGTCCTCTTGAAGTGTATAGTGAGAAAAGGATTCAGAAGGCAAGATGATGAAGAGAGTATTTCCAAAGTTACCCCTCAAAGTACAGTTTGTCTGATTTGTCACCTGCAGTAGCATAAAACAGAGAAAAGCCATTCATTTTTTGCCATTTTTGAGATCGGGAAGATACTGGAGGGAATTCTGAGGGACACAATCTACCAGCATTTAGATAGAGTAAGTTTAGGAGTCAGTGTAGCTCTGTCCATGGGAAGTATTGTCTGATGAATTTTTAAGATTTTTGAAGAGGTGAGCAAAAGGGTAGATGAGGATATGGTAGTAGATGTTGTCTATTTGGGTATTGGTAAGGCCTTTAACAAGGTCTTGCATGGCAAGTGGGTCTAGAAGGGGGAGCTAGTTAGGAGATTCAAAATTGGCTCAGTAGTAGGAAGCTGAGTGTGATGGTTGAAAGGTTGTTTTGTGGAATGAATGTGTGCCACATGGATTGGCCTTGAGGCTCTTGTTAGTCATTATTTATTTAAATAATTTAGATGTGAATGCACAAAGCTTGATTAG
This sequence comes from Hemitrygon akajei, assembly GCF_048418815.1. NCBI lineage: Eukaryota > Metazoa > Chordata > Chondrichthyes > Myliobatiformes > Dasyatidae > Hemitrygon > Hemitrygon akajei. Next base: position 65,869,644 of record NC_133126.1, on the reverse strand, counting down.
CAAGTTTGCAGATGATGTGAAATTAGCAGGTGGTGTTGATAGTGAAACACGTTATTGTAGTGTAAACTTGATCAGTTAGGAAATTGGGCTGAGAAGCGGCAAATGGGATTCAATTTAGATATGCATGAGGTGAACCTTTTTGGAAAGTCACTGCAGAGTAAGAGTTATACAATGAATGGTAGAGCACCAGAGCATGTAAAACAGAGTAACCTAGGAGTGAATGCAAGAGCAATGTGCAAAGCAGTGTCACGGGCAGACAGGGTGGTGAAAAAGGAATTTAGCAGGCTGGCTTTTGTCAGTCAGGGCATTAAGTATAGGATTTGGGACATTATGTTGCAGATGTATAAGTTGGTGGTGAGGCTGTACTTGGAGTACTGTCTACAGGTTTGCTTACCCTCTTACAGAAAAGAAAAGACATGGTTAAATCAGGATGAGTGCAGAAAGGATGTTGTCAGTTATAGGGGGAGGTTGGTCAGGATAGATCTGTATTCATTTGATAGTAGGACAATGAGGGGTGATTTTTTTTTAAAAAAAAGTGTTTAAAATTATGAGACACATCGTTAAGGTGATGGTAACACTCTTTTCCTCAGGGTAGGGGAGTACAGAACTAGTGGGTATTAGGGTGAGGAGTAACATTTAAAAGTAGGTGGTGAGTATATGGAATGAGGAAGTGGATAAGCCAGGGACACTAGTATCAATAAATAAATGTTTGTATTGGTATGTGGAGGGTTGGGTCACAGGATTATGGGCAGAATGGGGGGAGGGGAGAGGGTAGATGTGGTCAGCATAATTCTGTATAACTCTTTAAGGTGTCTGAAAAGATCGCAGCACATTACATTAAGGAAGAGTAGCAGGGTTGTGCTGATTTCCTGCCCAATACTGGTTCTTCAGGTAATGTTATTGAAGCAGTTTATTAAGGCATTATCTGTTGCTGTTTGTCAGCTAAGTTTTCTACATTATAGTGGCTACAGTTCAAAAGTATTGAGTTGCATTTGAGACACTGAAAGGTATGAGAATTGAATTAGCATCTTCAAAAAATAATGTATTCATCTATTTGTCTTATTAATATGTTAATTGTTGGCCAAGATTCTCTACTGTTAAAATTGTGCTTTGGAAGTTGTCTGTATATCATTTTGGACAACATGGTTCAATATAAGATATCTGAAAGCTTAATGCAGTAGCTTTTATTTGTTGAGCCATTAACATTTGGCTTGAACCCACATCTTCTCAGTGTGAATGTTTCCAACTAAATTGAAATGCACATATATCATTGTATTTTAATTACCCAGTGGAATGGCATCAGGAAAAATAGATGGCTGGACCCTATCTAGTAACCACAGTTAGTTTACAAGATGCCATTCCAGAGCTAATATTTTTGGAAGAAATACTGTGTATTGGCTTTCTTGTATACCAAGAGGGAAAAGTAATATGTTCTGGGGAATTTAAATGTGTGGCATTTGCTTTTTGTGAACCCAATACTGTTTTATTATCAATTAAAACCACCAGTTACAACAAGTATGTTGTTGCCCTTATTTTTTTCTTTTTTTGCCTGTTCAAACTTGTGTGCTTTAAAAACTTGTTTAGATCTGTTTGTTGCAAACATACAACTTTTAGGGCTTTCTACTGTTTAGCTGTGTTTTGTTTCTCTCCATGTCCCTATGCTAATCAAACCAAGCCTTCCATTTGGCCCCCTTAACCAAACATTGTACCCAAATTTTCTCTGTTATTTGATTCTTCGTGGAAACAGAATTCTATTAGACACACAAGAAGTTCAAAGAAAAACATGTCATCTGTGGTAGTTGCAGAAGTGAGGTCCCAGATATGGTAATATGAGAATACCTGGGCCTGAAAAACCACCTTGGGTAACTGCACACTGAAACCAAGTGTGGGGCAGGTGGTGTTTCTTTTGGGCAGCTTCTTTGAAAATTTTGCAACTGGTACTGCACAGGGAAAAAAAAATCCCCTCAACTAAAATCAAATGGCAAGGTCAAACACTGATCTGCTCTTGTTTTATTCATTTAGTGATAGTGTGGAGCAGACCCTTACAGCCCTTTTAGCCATCCACCCCAACAATCCCCGACAAACTTGACAACCCTAAACTAATCATGGGACAATTTACAATGACCATTTAACCTACCCAGTATATCTTTAGACTGTGCGAGAAACCCATGCATCTAATGGGGAGATTTCCTTACAGAATGGCACTGGAATTGCACTCCAAATTCCAGAGCAGTCTGAGCTGTAATAGCATTGTGCCAACTGCTGCACTGCCTTGGTGCCCCTGAAACTGCTCCAAATGGTTTCACTTTTGTCTATCTAATTTTAACCAGAGTATTTCCAGCAGTGAAAACTTCTCTTACTCATGTCACATCCATCAAATACCTGTCTTTGGCCATTCCTTTCTTGTAACTTTCCACAGGTATGTTAATAGCATCATTCTAGTTCTATCGTTCAGTATTTCCACTTTTTAATTATACTGCATTGTGATCCAACATTCTCCATTCATACATATGGATGGCAGTGAACATAATTTTTGCTCCTGTGCACACACCTTTGCATTCATTTTATTGACTATCCATGACAATGTCACAGCATGAATCATCCTGTTTGCCTTCCATTTCCATACTGTGTCAGCTGCTAGAAGTGTAGATTATTGTTTCAATTATTTTTTCTTTCTCCTTTTCACCATTCAGTATGGTATAAATTCCAAACTTTCTGAACAGAAACTTCAAACATGAATCATGCATCATTTCCAGATTTCAAAGATATGCTTTTGGAGAGACGTAAGGTGTTCAATCACTATGCTATCAGATATGATGGCTATACTATTTTCAGACAGAAGTGCAATGTTCTAGGCTTTGTTGTGATCAACTGACATGAATCTGCCTTTTTGAGTTAATGGTCTTTGTTGCTCTTTCTTGGAGAGTTATTGTAAAATGCTATGAAGTGTAATTTTGATTTTACTCAATTATTTTTAAATACAAACAAGAATAGTCTCCATTTAGTGTAACTGACAAGACAAGAACAGATTAATGAGGTAAACTTGATTATTGCAACATACTGAAATTCCAAATAATTTATCTCCAATTTCTTTCTTTTCCAATCTTTTTATTATTATTATTAATATCAACATAATAAGATTAATACATAGATAATGGGATTACAAACATACAAATTTAAACTAAACATGAAAGGATACATAAGCAATAGTTACAATATAAATGAGTCTTCCCAAATCATGAACGATACAAGTAACAGATAAACAAAGCAAAACTAGGTATATCATAATATATATAAAAAAAAGAGAAAAAGAAAAAAATTATGCTAGAAAAACTAATCTAACAACCTAATAACTAATAAAGAAGAAAAAAAGCAAAAAAAAAATGATGAAAAAAAAATGGGCTGTTTATAATATCTAACAAAAATACAAAATCATCAGTGTCGTCAACTCCGATCCTCTCAACATATGTAAAATCAAAACTGGAAAAACAAATAGGCTTGGAACAGGGTCACATTACATCATATGAAAATATTGAATAAATGGTCTCCATATCTTTTCAAATTTAACAGAAGGGTCAAATACAACACTTCTAATTTTCTCTAAATTTAGACATAACATAGTTTGAGAAAACCAATGAAATACGGTAGGAGGATTAATTTCTTTCCAATTCAACAAAATAGATGATCTAGCCATTAATGTAAGAAATGCAATCATTTGACAAGCAGAAGAAGATAAATGGATTGAGTCCATTATTGGTAAACCAAAAATTGCAGTAATAGGATGAGGTTGTAAATCAATGTTCAATACCGTGGAAATAATATTAAAAATGTCTTTCCAATATTTTTTCAAAAGCGGACAAGACCAAAACATATGAGTTAAAGACACTATCTCAGAATGACATCTGTCACAAATAGGATTTATATAGGAATAAAAATGAGCCAATTTATCCTTGGACATATGAGCCCTATGCACAACTTTAAACTGTATTAATGAATGTTTAGCACATATAGATGATAAATTGACTAACTGAAGAATTTTATCCCAATTCTCAATAGGGATAGTAAGGTTAAGTTCTCTTTCCCAATCATTTTTAATCTTATAGAAGGGCTCTGAACGTATCTTCATAATTATATTGTAGAGTTTTGATATTACCCCTTTCTGAGAAGGATTTAGTTCTAGCAAATTCTCCAAAATACCCGAAGACTCAAGATTTGGAAAGGTAGGAAGTACAGTATTTAAGAAATTCCTAATCTGTAAATATCTAAAAAAATGAAATCTAGGCAAATTATATTTATTAGATAATTGTTCAAAAGACATAAAACAATTATCCAAAAATAAATCGGAAAATCGTAGTAATCCTTTAGTCTTCCAAGCTGAATAAGCTTGGTCTATAATAGAAGGATAAAAAAAGAAATTGGATACAATAGGAATATTTAAAACAAACTGATTCAACCCAAAAAATTTCCGAAATTGAAACCATATACGTAAAGTATGTTTAACTATCGGATTGTCAATTCGTTTCTGCAATTTAGAAAGAGCAAAAGGAAGAGAAGACCCTAAAATAGAACCCAATGAAGATCCTTGTACAGATTTAATTTCCAGGTTCACCCAATGAGGGCTAAAAGATAAATCCCAGTTCTTTAACCAACATATCAAATATCGGATATTAACAGCCCAATAATAAAATCTAAAATTAGGCAATGCCAATCCACCTTCCTTCCTTGCCTTCTGTAAATATTTTTTACCTAATCTAGGATTTTTATTCTGCCATATATATGAGGAAATTTTTGAATCAACATTAGCAAAAAAAGATTTCGGAATAAAAATTGGTACCGCTTGAAATATATATAAAAACTTGGGTAAAATAATCATCTTAATAGCATTAATCCGACCTATCAGAGATAAAGATAATGGTGACCATTTAGTGAACAAACATTTAATCTGATCAATTAAGGGTAAAAAATTAACCTTAAGTAAGTCCTTATAATTTTTTGTTATTTTAATCCCTAAGTATATAAAAGAGTCATTAACTAATTTAAAAGGTAAATTTCCATAAATTGGAACCTGTCTATTTAAAGGAAACAATTCACTCTTAATAAGATTTAATTTATACCCGGAAAAATTACTAAACTGAGCCAACAATGATATAACTGCAGGAATGGATTTCTCAGGATCAGAAATAAATAATAATAAATCATCTGCATATAATGATAACTTATGTATATCCGTCCCACGAGTAATGCCAAAAATGTTCGGTGATTCTCTAATAGCAATTGCCAAGGGTTCTAAAGCAATATCAAATAATAATGGACTAAGTGGACAGCCTTGTCTAGTACCCCGAAATAAACGAAAAAAGGGAGATCTTTGATTGTTAGTAAAAACCGAGGCTACTGGAGTATGATATATCAGTTTAATCCAGGAAATGAATGTTGGACTAAAATTAAACTTCTCAAGCACAGTAAATAAGTCTGGCCATTCAACTCTATCAAATGCTTTCTCCGCATCTAATGAAATGAAACATTCTGAGGTGCTATGTGAAGGAGTATAAGCAATATTCAATAATCTCCTAACATTGAAAAAAGAATAGCGATTTTTAATAAAGCCAGTTTGATCTTCCGAGATAATTTGAGGTAATACCTTCTCCAGTCTGGATGCCAGTAACTTGGAAAAGATCTTGGAATCTACATTCAATAAGGATATTGGTCTATAGGATGCACAGTCAGTAGGGTCTTTATCTTTCTTCAATATTAAAGAAATGGAAGCTCTATAAAAAGATTGTGGCAGATTACCCAATCTAATTGCTTCTTCAAAAACCCTGCATAACCAAGGAGAAAGAGTAGAGGAAAAACACTTAAAAAATTCTACTGTATACCCATCTGGACCTGGTGTTTTCCCAGAATTCATAGAGGAAATAACCCCTTTAATTTCTGCATCTGTAATAGGAGTTTCTAATATTGAAAGATCATCTGATGATAGTTTTGGAAAATTCAATTTCCCAAGAAAATCATACATGATATTATAATCATGAGGGAATTCAGAATGATACAGGGAGGTATAAAAATCCTGAAAAGATTTGTTTATCTCATCATGGTTAACTGTCAATTCACCATTTTGCTGACAAATCTTAATAATTTGGCATTTAACCAAAGCATTCTTCAATTGATTAGCTAACAGTTTACCCGATTTATCACTATGTATATAAAAATCAGATCTGGTTTTCATTAATTGATTTTCAATCGAAGATGTAAGTAATAAACTATGTTCCATTTGAAGTTCAACCCTTTGTAAAGCTCCTTACTAGGAGCAGTCGAATATTTCTTGTCAATCTCTTTAATTTTATCAACCAATAAAAGAGTTTCCTTCTTAATGCGTTTTCTCAAACCAACGGAATAGGAGATAATCTGTCCACTTATATATGCTTTAAAAGTGTCCCAAAGTGTTCTGCAAGAAATATCATCCGTGGAATTAGTTGAAAAGAAGAAATCGATCTGTTCCTTCATAAATTTAATGAAATCCGGATCTTGCAGTAAGGTAGAATCAAATTGCCATTGCCTAGCACTAGAAGCTGTATCCATAAATTTAATAGAAAGTTTTAATGGAGCATGGTCAGAGATGGCTATAATATCATAATTACAACCAATTACCGATGGAATAAAACAAGAGTCAATAAAAAATAATCAATTCTCGAGTAAGAATGATAAACGTGAGAAAAATGAAAACTCTTTGTCCTTAGAATGCCGAAATCTCCAAATATCAAAAATTCCATTATCAGTCAAAAAAGAATTAATATAAGTGGCCGACTTATTAGGTAAAGTCTGAGTAGATATAGACCTGTCCAACAAAGGATTTAAACAAAAATTAAAGTCACCACCCATTATTAACCTATATTCATTTAGATTAGGTAGAGAAGTAAATAAGGACTTAAAAAAATCGGGATAATCCACATTTGGAGCATAAACATTAACCATAACTTTTTGTTAAAAAGTAACCCAGTAATTAACAAAAATCTACCATTTGGATCCGAAAAAATATCGTGTTGGACAAATGCAATAGAGGAGTCAATAAAAATTGAAACTCCCTTTACTTTAGCATTCGAATTCGAATGGTACTGTTGACCCCTCCAAAACCTAAAAAAGCGATGATTGTCCTCTTTCCTCACATGAGTTTCTTGTACAAAAATAATATGTGCATTCAGTCTTTGGAATACTTTGAAAATATTTTTCCATTTAATCGGATGGTTTAAGCCATTAGTATTCCAAGAGACAAAATTAATGGTCTGAGCCATATTTCTGAAATCAACCCTTTGGTATATAAAGGGTTAACCAAATTATGAACTCATGCACCCGGAAGAGGAACAAAAATAAGGGGCGGACCCGGAAGTGACGACATCGCGGACATTTTAGTAGTTTAAAATCAGCCCAAATGAAAAAACTTTAAAAAACTGATAAAAAGAACAATAGATTTAGAGAAAAAAAACCCACCCCCCACCCAAGAAGAGAAAGCCCCATCCAAGCCTGGAGAAGGCTGGGAAGAAAAAGGAATGAAACTAAATCTACCCCCATATCAGCAGAAGGCAACTCCATATATAAAGGGAAAAAAAAGATCCACCCAAACTCCAAAAAAAAAAGATCACTATACTAAAACAAGCTTCTTAATATAATTGCTAGTAAAAAAAAACAAAAAGAATATAATCACTAGTAACTTATAAATCGGGTTAAAACCCAAACAAACCAAAAAAATTTAAAATGTGATAAGAAATGCATTATAGGAAGAAGACGAGAGGAAAAAAATGGCGAAATCAAAAAAAAGCAAAAAATATTTTAGAGAAGAAATTGCCATCTTAGTAAAAAAAAATTCACCTTCGAAGGATTAATAATAATGACCAAAGATAAAGTACAGTGGTTAAAGTAAGTAAAATAAAAAGATTAGTACGTCGAAAAAAAAAACTTTAATTAGAATATAAAATATAGAGTAAACCTACACCAATAGCCAGAAACAAAATCTGGTTTTGGAAACAAAAGCTGTTTTGTAACGATCAAAGTCACTCATTTATTAAAAACGAGAGTCAAGCAGTAGAATAATGCTCATCCAGAAAGCTTCGAGCTTCAGATGTGGAGAGAAAAACACGCCGTGGTGCATTCGGAGGTGAGATTCTGAGCTTCGCAGGGTATAAGAGCGCAGGTTTTAGATTTTTCTCATAACATTCGGACATCAGAGATTTAAAAAGAAGCCTTGCCTTCATTACTTCTGGGCTAAAATCCTCCACTAATCGAAAGTCGAATTCTTGGAATTTGACCATCCCTAAACGCCGAGCCACACGAATAAGTTGCTCTTTGTCATGCACATAGTGAAATCGGACAATTACAACCGGTGGTTTAGATGAAGAACTTGGTGATTGGCGCATAATTCTGTGGGCGCGATCAAGTAACGGAGGACCGTTTGGGAATACAGAAGGGAACGCATCCTTTAAAAGTTGAGCAAAATACTTTGAAGGGTCCCCTTGTTCAATACCTTCCGGGAGACCAAGTATGCGTAAGTTCTGTCTTCTGGACCGATTTTCAAAGTCGACACTCTTGGCTTTAAGTGTTTCCACCTATTTAATCGTCGAAGATAATTTCTGCTCCAGTTTTTCGATTATCAAGTCTCGCTTCCGAGCGTCCTCTTGCAGAGTTGCGATTAGAGCTTGCTGCTGGTTAACTACTGAATCAGTCTTATCCATATAATCCTGAAAAGCCTTTATATCTTGTTTGAAAATTTGTCGTCGTTCTTCAAATTTTTCATTTAAAAGCTCCAATAACATTTCTTAAGTCAATTCAGTGCGCTTAGGATCGGTCTTTTTTTTCCTTCTGTTCCCGTTAGTATCTTTCCCAGGGTCTCGCCCTTTAGATCTCAAAGCCATTTCTGTACTCATTTCTTCAAAATTCACAATAGACTCTTAAAGATAAGTCCAAAAAAGTAGCAAGAATCTTTTGGTGTAGGTAAAAGTAAGTTAAATAAGGGTGAACATAGGTTAAAAAAAGTAAAGGTTATGGAGCGAATCTGAAACAGTGCTCACTCCATGAGCGTCTCCTGCTGACTCTCCCATCTCCAATTTCACTTTGCCTTTTTAATAGCTCAGTAGTATTAGGAGCTCCAGAATGAAGTCCAGAAGTTCTTGAGGTATTTGCTTTATGTTTTTGCTGTCATTATAAATGCATTCTTAAAAATTAATTTTAGATGATTATTAACTTTAACTCAGCCTCACAACTTTAACTGAGCAGCGCCACCGTTCAAATGTTCTTGAAGGCCACCACCATCGTCTCCATGCCAAAGAAGTCTTCAGTGTCCTGCCTCAAGGACTACTGTCCCATTGCACTCACATCCATCATCATCAAGTGTTTCGAGAGGCTCGTCATGAGGCACTGCTGCCCCCCGCACTGGACCCCCTGCAGTTTGCGTACCGTCCCAACCGCTCAACAGACGACACCATTGCCATCACCTTCCACCTGGCCCTAACCCACCTGGACAAAAAAGACACGTACATTGGAATGCTGTTCATAGACTTCAGTTCAGCATTCAACACAATCATCCCTCAGAAACTGATTGGAAAGCTGAGCCTACTGGGCCTGAACACCTCCCTCTGCAACTGGATACTCGACTTCCTGACTGGGAGACCTCAGTCAGTCTGGATTGGAGGCAGCATCTCTAACAGCATCACACTGAGCACAGGGACACCCCCCAGGGCTGTGTGCTCAGTCCACTGCTGTTCACTCTGCTGACCCATGACTGTGCTGCAACACACAGCTAGAACCACATCATCAAGTTCAATGATGACACCACCATGGTGGGTCTCATCAGCAAGACTGCAGCAGCTAATGGACTGGTGCAAAGCCAACAACCTGTCTCTGAATGTGAACAAAACAAAAGAGATGGTTGTTGACTTCAGGAGGGCATGGAGCGACTACGTCCTGCTGAACGTCAACGGCTCCTCAATAGAGATCGTTAAAGAACACCAAATTTCTTGGTGTTCACCTGGCGGAGAATCTCACCTGGTCCCTCAACACCAGCTCCATAGCAAAGAAAGCCCAGCAGTGTCTCTACTTTCTGTGAAGGCCGAGGAAAGTCCATCTCCCACCCCCCATTCTCATCACATTCTACAGGGGTTGTATTGAGAGCATCCTGAGCAGCTGCATTACTGCCTGGTTCGGAAATTGCACCATCTCGGACCCTGCAGCGGATAGGTTAGCTGAGAAGATCATCGGAGTCTCTCTTCCCACCATTACGGACATTTACACTACACGCTGCATCTGCGAAGGAAACAGCATTATGAAGGACCCCACGCACCCCTCATACAAACTCTTCTCCCTCCTGTCATCTGGGAAAAGGCACCGGAGCATTTGGGTTCTCACGACCAGACTATGTAACAGTTTCTTACCCAAGCTATCAGACTCCTCAATACCCAGAGCCTGGACTGACACCAACTTACTGCCCTCTATTGTCTTGTTTATTATTTAGTGTAATGCCTGAACTGTTTTGTGCACTTTATGCAGTCCTGGGTAGGTCTGTAGTCTAGTTTTTTTTTCTGTGTTGTTTTCACGTAGTTCAGTGTAGTTTTTGTACTGTTTCCTGTAGCACCATGGTCCTGAAAAACACTGTCTCGTTTTTACTGTGTAGTGTACCAGCAGATATGGTCGAAATGACAATAAAAAGTGACTTGACTTGAATGTGAGTAGAGAAAATTGTAATGGGTACCTGTTTAAAAAAAAAATAAAAATTTTTAAATAAGTATTGCAAAAAGAGAGTAAAAAGAAGATTGAGGAAGTGTACATGAGTTCATTGTTAATTCAGAAATCTGATGATGGAAGGGAAGAAGCTATTCCTGAACATTGTGTGTGTGTCTTAGTACTTCTGTATCACAACCTTGATGGTAGCAATGATAAGAGGCATGTCCTGGGTGATGAGGGGAATCCTTAATGATGGATGCTATCTTTTTGAGACAATCCCTTTTGAAGGTGTCCTTGATGCTGGGGAGTGAAATGCCCATGGTAGAGCAGCCTGAGTTTACAACTTCCAGCAGCTTTTTCAGATCCTGTGCACTGACAGATGATGATCCAATCATTTAGGATGCTCTCCACTGTAGATCTGTAGAAGTTTGTGAGTGTTTGGTGAAATTTTAGTCTCCTAAAACTCCTAATGAAATACAGCTGCTGTCATAGCCTTGTAATTGCATTAATATGCTGGGCCAGAACAGATCTTCAGAGATGTTGACGCCCAGGTACTTGAAACTGCTCACCTTTTGCACTGCTGATCCCTCAGTGAGGAGTGGTGTGTGTTCAATTCCTTGGTCTTACTGACATTGAGTGCAAGGTTGTTGTGACACCACTCAGCCAGCTCACTCACTTTCTCACTCCTGTACACTTCCCTGTCATCACCTGAAATTGTGCCAACAATAGTTGTGTCGTCTGCAAATTTATAGATGGTGCTTTAGCTGTGCCTAACCGCACAGTCATAAGTGTAGAGAGAGTATAGCAATGAGCTAACATGCACCCTTGAGGTACACCACTGTTGATTCACAGTGAGGTGATGTTATTTCTCATCTGCACTGACTGTGGTCTCCCAATGAGGAAGTCAACGATCTATTTGCAGAAGGAGGTACAGAGGTGTAGGTTTTGGATCTTGTTGATCGGAACTGAGGGTATGGCTGTGTTGAATGTTGAGCTGTAATCTATAAACAGCAGCCTTACATAAGTGTTACTGTTGTCCTGGTGATCCAAGGTCGAGTGGAGAGCCAGTGAAATTGTATCCACTGTAAAGCTATTGTTGCAATAGGCAAATTGCAGTGAGCCCAGGTCCCTGCTTAGCCAGGAGTTGATTCTGGCCATGGCCAATCTGTAAAGCACATCATCATAGTAGATATGAGAGCAGCTCACCCCGCTCTTGGGCACTGGTATGATTATCACCCTTTTGAAGCAGGTGGGAAACTCCGACTGCAGTAGCGAGAGATTGAAGCTGTTCTTGAGCACTCTCGCGAGTTGGTTGTTTCTCAGTATTCTACCAGGTACACAAAAAGGTCTGGTGTTTTATGAGGGTTCGCCCTGTTGAAAGATGTTCTGATCACAGGGTCACCAGATGCTGCAAGGATTTGCATAGGTGTAGTTTTATTCTCCCTTTCAAAGCTCACAGAAAAGATATTGAGCTCATCTGGGAGTGAAGCATTACAGACATTCATGATGTGAGGTTTTATCTTGCAAGAAGTAATGGCCTGCAAACCCTGTCAGAGTTGGTGTACATCCAATTCCATCTCCAACTGTAATAGGAATTGTTTTTCATTTTAAAAAAGCATTCCGTTGTTCTACCTGGACTTGTGTAGTTCTGGATCATCAGTCATGAATGCCACAGACCTCATCCTCAGCAGACTGTGAACTTCCTGATTCACCCACCCAAGGATTTTGGTTTGCATATGTCCAGTATATTCTCCAAGGCACACACTCATCCACACAGGTCTTGATAAAGTCAGTGACAATTGTGACATATTTATTCAGATTCGAAGATGAATCCCTGAATATTGTCCAGTCCATCGACTCAAAGCAGTCCTGTAAGTGCTCCTCCACTTCCTTTGACAGTACCTTCTTGATCCTCCCCACTGGTGCTGCAGTCTTTAGTCTCTGCCTTCATGCCAAGAATAGTACAGTCAGATGATTGGACTTATCACAGTGTGGGTTTGGGATGGCACAGTAAGTGTTCTTGATGGTGGTATAACAGCGGTCAAGTGTGTTGGCTCTTCTGGTTCTGCAGGTGTTATGTTGGTGGTAGTTGTTTGGAGCCTGGTTGAAATCTCCCACAATGATAGGGAAGGCATAAGGGTGTGCTGGTTCATGAGTGCTGATCACAATGCTCAGCTCCTCCAGTTCCTGCTTGATATTGGCCAGAGGTGCAACGTACACCACTACTAGGATGACAGTGGAACACACTTGGCAGATAAAATGGATTACATTTGACCACTAGGTGTTCCAGGTTGGGTCAGTAGGGTTGAGACAGATGAGCTAATCATGAAGCATAGACCACCTCCTGTACCTGATGTCCTTCTGGTTGTCTTGTGTATTGATAAAGTTTGAAGTTTTGCAAAGTGGACCTATTTCCTTTCAATTTATTTGGGATATATTCACTTTGTTATATATAATTTCATGCTAAAAGCAGGAAAGCTTACCATAAAACAGAGAGTAGTACAGCACAGGAATTGGCCTTTTGGTCCCCAATGTTTTGCTGAACCAATTAAGTTGATCTCTTCTGCACACACAATGTCCATATCCTTCCATTTTCCTCACATTCATGTGCCTATCTAAATATTTCTTAAAAGTCTTTAATGTCCTTTCCTGTACCACCACCTCAGGTAGAGCATTCCAGGCATCCATCACGCTCTGTTTTTTTAAAAAAAAAACAACTTGCCCCTCCTTTGAAATTTCCCCCTGTCACCTTAAATGCATGTCTTCTGGTATTAGGCATTTAAACCTTTGTAAAAATATATTGTCTGTCTACTCTGTCTAGTCCTCTGAACTTCGAACTAAAATTATGTGCATTTATGATTAAAGTATCTATATACCAACAAATTTCACGACACGTGCTGGTGATAATAAACCTGATTCTGATTCTGACATTATACAACCTGGAGATTCGTCATCTTAACAGGCAGCCACAAAATAAAGAAACCCAAAAGAGCTCTGTCAAACACCCGAAGTGCAGAGAGGAAAAAAAACAAACCATGCAAACAATAAATGTAAACAAACAGCATTCTGAACTGAACTTAGTTCAGTGCAGAGCCAAGCAGCGAGCTGAACCAGCCCGGCCTGTCCTTCCCCTTGGGCCCTGATACCTGAACCTTTTCAGTCTGATCTGGCGCTTAAATTGTTGTCCAAACATCAGGTTCTCTCACTTTGGTACCCTGTGGGGCCTGGACCCCTGCTTCAATTCGGCCTGTACCTGACCTTTCCAATTTGACCCTGCGCTTAAATCGATTGAACCTCAGTCTTCCTTGCTCTCGTCGATGGGCCACTGCCTCACCTCACCCGGTTCTGCGACATCGAATTGCCTCCCAAGTACAGAGGGAAGTTGCAGGCTATTATTTGTGATGATCGTTTACCTGAAAAAGAGTGATTAACCAAGTGTTTAGTTTTTTTCTTTGTTTCTTTGGCCACCAGCCAGAAGTCTCTGAGATTCACCAGCACCATCTAAACCAGAACCCTTTTTTTATAAACCTCTATTAGATTTCCTTTCGGTCTCCACCACTTTTGAGAAAACAACCTAAGTTTGTCCAACCTCTCATAGCATGTGCCCTCTAATCCAGGCAACATCCTCTTCTGTCCCCTCTCCAAAGCCTCAACATTCTTCCTTTTATAGCACAGTCAGAACTGTGTGCAGTACTCCAGGTGTCTGGAGTTTTATAAGGCTGCAGCATCCTGATGTTTGAACTCAGTTCCTTGATTAATAAAGGCAAGCATGCTATATGCCTTCTTAACCACCCTATCAACCTGTGTAGCCACGATCAGGGAGCTATAAACTTGGACCCCAAGGTCCCTCTGCTCTTCAGCATTGTTAAGGATCAGTGTACAGTCTGTTTGAATTTGACCTTCCAAGGAGCAACACTTCACATTTGGCCAGGTTATACTTCATCTACCAGTTTTCCACCCATATCTGCAACTGATCTATATTCCTTTCTATTTTTCACTAGTCTTCTATGTTTTCCACAGCATCACCAATCTTCATGTCATCTGCAAATTTGCTAACCCATCCATCTACATTTTCATCCAGGTCATTTGTATACATCACAAATAGCAGAGGTTCCAAAACAAATCTCTGCAGAACAGACATCCAGCTACATTAAGTCCCTTCAACCATTTTGGTTTAAGATGGCACAACTGAAGATGAGTGGCAACTTACTGGTGGTTCCCAAAGCAAGAAATGCAACTAAATACTTTATTAATAACACTCTTTATGTAAAATAAAACACAATGGTAATTATGGTAAACAATCGCCCCAAACAATGAAAAGGTGTGCAAAGGCAAGGCTAACTAGAGGATCAAGAGGTGTGGGTGCATTACAAAGTTGGACTAAGATCAGGGCATGTTTGAGACAGAGCGTGTGAAGTGGAGGACTTTTGCAAACTGTCCACCTAAACCGAGAGCAAGGTCTGATATCTCTGCACCAGGCCATTTTGGAAAGGTGGTGTACGGGCTGGAATGTGGCGGCAGGGCTCAGGCCAGTGTGTATCATTGCGACGGGGCCCAGGTCCTCGTGTAAGGACTGACCTGATATTGGACAAATTAAACACTGGGCTGAACAGATTGAAAAGGCAAGGTGTTGGGACTGGAGGCGGTTCTCCTTGATGCTTCTCTCTTTGCTGTTCGCTGCTCTGAGGTTGAGGCTGTGGGCCTGCTCTGGCTGCTCTGGACTTCATTTCTGAGAGCTACATGATGTTTTACTCTGCTGTGTGATGAACTGAAGATGAAGCTATGGGCCTGCTTCGGATGCTTTTTTGGGCTTCGTATCTATGGACTCACCTTCTGTTCTGAATGCTGTTGCTTGCTTTTATTGTTTGCATGAATTTTTTTTCTTTCTCTGTGCATTGGATGTTTGCTGATCTTTTTTTTAATGGGTTCTTTTGCGTTTTTGTGGCTGCCTGTAAGGAGAGAAATCCGAAGGATGTATAATGTATACATATTTTGATAATAAATGTACTTTGATCTTAGAACATTGCCCTGTCTTCTATGAGTAAGCTGATTCTGAATCCAGATGGCCAGTTCAACATGGATCCCTTGCATCTTAATCTTCTGAATGAGTCTCCTATGAGGGACCTTGTAAAGTGTCTTATTTAAATCCATGTAGACAATATCCACAGGTCTACTTTCATCAATTACCCTCATTACTTTGTTAAAAATCTCTATCAAGTTATTAAGGTTCGACTTGGCCTTCACAAAGCCATGCTGGCTCTCTATTGGGCTATGGTTTTCCAAATGCTCATAAATCTTATATCTAAGAATTCTCCCCAGTAACTTCACTACTGACATGAGACTCACCAGTCTTCAGTTTTTAGGATTATTCTTTTTCCCTTGTTGAATAATGGAACAACGTTAGCTATTTGTCAGTCCTCTGGGACCTTGCCAGTGGCTAGAAATGTCACAAAGAAATTGGTTAAGGCCCCAGCAATCTCATTTCTTGCCTTTCTCAATGACCTGGGGTATATCCTATAAGGCCCTGGGAACTTAACCACCTTAGTGCTCTATAAGAAACCCACCATTACCTTGTCTTTTACCTCAATGTCCTAGCATATCGATATGCTCAGTGCTGATTTCCCTATCCTGCACATCCTTCTTTTTGGTAAATACTGATATAAAGTACTCATTAAGGACCTCCCCACATTCTCAGTATCCAAGCAAATGTTTCCCCCCTTTATCCTTGAGTGGTCTTACCCTTTCCCTACTTATCTTGTTCTTGATGTATGTATCGAGTACTTTTGGATTCTCTAATTCTACTTGCAGAAGACTTCTCGTAGCCACTTCTGGTTTTCCTAATTCTCTTTTCTGGCTTCTTTATAATCCTTAAGGGCTCTGTTTGTCTCTACCCTTCTAAGCTTTACATACATTTTCTTCTTGACTAAATTCATCATCTCCTTTGACATCCAAGGTTCTCTTATCTTGCCATCCTTGTCCTTCCTTCTGACTGGAACATTCCTGTCCTGCACTCTGCACAGTTGGTCTTTAAACACCCTTCACATGTCAAATGTGGACTTGCCCAAAAACCGCTGTTTCCAGTTAACTCTCCCTAATTTTTTGCCAAATGCTCTTGTAATTTGCCCTCCTCCAGTTTAATACTCTCCCATAAGGTAAATGTATATACTTATCTATAGCTATTTTAAAACTTAAGGGGTTGTCACTGTACCGTAACTGCTCCCTGACTGAAATGTCAGTTACCTGGCAAGGCTCATTGCACAATACCATGTCCAGTATAGCCCCTCCTCTTGTTGAGCTACTTACATATTGATTTAAGAAACTCTGTGGATGCACCCAACAAATTCTGCCCCATCTAAACCATCTAAACCACTTGCACTAAGAAGGTCCCAGTTTATATTAAGGAAGTTGAAGCCCCCCCATGGGAACAACCCTGTTGTTTTCACACTTTTCCGTAATTTGCGTGCATTTCTGTACTTTAATGTCCTGGGTTGCAACCATCCTACTTTTGATTTCTAGTATTATAGACTCAATGGACAAGCCCTCCATTATGTCCCCCCTGAGAGCAGCTTTGTTATCCTTGATTAGTAGAGTAACTCCTACCTCCCTCTCTTATCTTTTCTAAAACATCAAAACCTGAGATATTAAGCACCCATTCATACCCCCTCTCAACCAAGTCTTTGTAGTGGTCACAACATAACAGCTCCATGAACTGATCCATGCTCTTAAGTTCATTACCTTTACCCTTAATACTCCTAACTTTAAAATACACACTCTTCAAGCTGTGTCCCATCGTATCTATCATATTGCTCCTGCCTGTTTTTACTGGCTCTATTGCTAAGGGAAATGTCTGCTTAGTCCCTTTCTGGTGGTCACTCATTTACTGACTGTAGCTTGCACACTGGGTGTGACCACCTTAGTAAAAGTCTCATTTGTCAATGCCTCTACTTTCTGAAGAGAGCTGCACTATGCACATCTACACTCGCATCATCTACAAATGTGCAGTGCAGAAGATCCTAACATGTTGCATCAATGCATGGTATGGAAACTGCAGGCAGGAAGATTATACAATGGGCAGTCAAAACTGCACAACACATCACCAGCACCAGCCAATCTGCCATCAATATACGTATACTGTTAATTGATTTACTTATTTATTCATTATTATATTTTCCTCTATATTATGTATTACATCGAGCTGCTGCTGCTAAGTTAACAAATTTCATGACGTATGCCAGTGATTATAATCTGGATCCTGATTCTGACAAACAGAATGGTGCCAGAAAAGGGCCAGTAACATTATGAAGGATCCCATCCATGCTGCTACTGGACTGTTCGTTCCACTCACATCAGGGAGGAGGCTAGATAACTTCCACGCTCCAGGTGCACCAAACTCAAAAACAGTTATTTTCCCCGAGCAGTAAGACTGATCAATACCTCCACTCACTAACCACTCCTCCACACACCCTACCACCACCAATATTACTAATTACAGTGAGTCACTTTATGTATTTAAACTAATGTGCCTAGCCTCACTTAAGGGACATTCAGTCAATCAATGTATATAAATTACCTTATGTATTATTATTTATTGTGTTCTTTATCTTATTGATTGTGATTTTTTTTTGTGCTGCATCGGATCTGAAGTAATAATTATTTGTTCTCCTTTACCTTTAAACAATCTTGATTCGACAGATTTATAGAGTATGTGCAGCAATTACTGAAAACAGTAAAACATTAACAGCCTTCTATCCAATTGTTCGTAAGGCATGGTTTGGCATTTGGCTCATTGGGTAATATTTCTACACCTTTTTAAACTTAGCAGGGCCCTTTTCCCTGTGCTTCATTTAACTCAATTGGATTGCTGGCAGTGAGTTGAGTGTTTTATAATAGGAATATAATCTAATAGGTTAGATTATCTGCCAACACCATCAAGTCCAGAGGGTGCTGGATTATTGCAATTTTTTACAGGCCAAGAGCAGTCTGTGATACAGTCTTTCACTGAGGGCTCTGGATTAAGCAGCCTGTAAATGGAAGAAAGCTGAGTGGGGGAAAATATTGACATTACTGGGTGCTTTAAAACAAGTTTAAAATTTAAAGTGCTTATTTACCTTCCCCTTATCATTTGAGTTTAATGCCTGAATTTTTGAGTTGTTGCTTATTTATATTACCAGTATATCCACTTACTGTTATTGGCAGTGTTCTGTTATCCCAGTTGATGGTTGATAATCATCCACTGCTAAATACAAGTTTATTTTAATGCCCATATTTGGCATGCAAAATTAAAACTGCATCCAATTGTATTTCTTTTGTTGAGGTTCACAAGATTTCACGACTGAAGGGTTTTATAATTTAATTCTTCAACAAAATTAAATCTATTAAACTGTAAAGCCCTTCAGTCATGAAATCTTGGAAGCCTCAAAGAAGTGCAATTGGATGCAGTTTTAATTTGGCATGCCAAATATTGACATTAAAATAAACCTTTATTGAAACTTTTTATTTTGCACTGGATCATAGGAATTGGTTAACAATACCAGAACACCCCCTGGCGCATTTCACATACTTCACATACTGAAATTCCCATGTATGTAGAAGCATGCACACACACAGATGAATGAAATTCAGGGAAATATGAAAATCACATTTAACAACCCAAGTCAATTTAAGTGAAGCCTGAGGTGATTAAAACTGGACCATCGCATTGAAGATTCAAGCTTGTTTCATGTAATTTTCTGTATACAAGAATAAGGAGAATGAAATAATTGTTATTCTGGATCCGATACAGCACAGCACAATAAGATGACAAAAACAATAAATATAAATACTTAAGAAAGCTTATATACATTGATTGTATAGTGGTGCAGAAAGTTTGTAATCCCTGTAGAATTTTCTCTTATTTCTGCATAAATATGACCAAAAATATGATAAAATCACTTAAGTCCTAAAACTGGATAAAGAACCCAATTAAATAAATTACACAAAAATTATACTTTATTTATTGAGAAAAATAATCTTAATTATATGTATTGGAAAAAGTATGTGAATCTCTGAGATAATGTCTTCTACAGAAGCTATTTAGAGTCAGGTGCTCCAATCAATGAGATGAGATTGGAAGTGTGGGTTGTTGAAGTGTCCTGCCCTATAAAAGACACACATGGTCAGGTTACTGAGAAAGCCTGCTCTTCTCAAGAAAGATTTGTTTATGTGTACCATGCCTCGATCAGAACAACTTTCAGAGGACCTTGGAAGAAGAATTGTAAAGATGCATGAAGCTGGAAAAGGCTACAAAAGCATTTCTAAAGATTTGAGAGAAACTGTCTACAAATGGAGGAAACTCAGTATTTTCCCTAGGAGTGGGCATCCTGCAAAAATCACAACAAACAATACCAAAGGAGGTGAAAAAGAACCCAAGGGTAACAGCAAAAGACCTGCAGAAATCTGTAGAACTTGCCTAAAGACTCTGTTTATGTGTCCACTGGAGAAAAACACTGAACATGAATGGTGTCCATGGAAGAAAATCACTGCTCTCCAAAAAAAACCCTGCACATCTCAAGTTTGTAAAAGACCACCTGGATGTTCTACAACACTTCTGGGACAGTGTTCTGTGGACAGGTGAGCCAACAGCTGAGCTTTTTGGCAGAAATGCACATTGCTATGTTTGGAGGAAAAAGGGCACTGCACACCTACACCAAATCCTCATCCCAACTGTGAAGCATGGTGGAAGGAGCATCATGGTTTGGGGCTGCTTTGCCACCTCAGGGCCTGGACAGCTTGCAATTGTTGAGGGAAAAATGAATTCACAATTGTATCAAGACTTTTTACAGGAGAATGTCAGGGTAGTGGTCCATCACTTGAAGCTTAATAGAAGCTGGATAGTGCAACAAGACAATGATCTGAAAGACGAGAGTAAATCAACAACAGAATGGTTCAAAAAGAAGAAAATCTGTGTTTTGGAGTGGCTGAGTCAATGAGCTGACCTTAATCCTATAGAAATGTTGTGGAAGAACCCAAAAGCAAGCAGTTCATGCAAGGAAGCCCACCAGTATCCCAGAGTTGAAGCAGTTTTGTGAAGAGGAATGGCCTGAAATTCCTCCAAGCCGATGTGCAGGACTGATCAACAATTACTGGAAATGTTTGGTTGAAGTTATTGTTGTATAAAGGGGTTACACCAGTTACTGAAAGCAAAGATTCATGTTCTTTTTCCAACACATACTTGTAATATTGCATCATTTTTCCCAATAAATAAATGAACAAGTTTAACATTTTTTGTTACTTCTTTAATTGGGTTATCTTTATCTAGTTTTAGGACTTGCGTGAAGATCTAATCACATTTTATGTCATATTTATGCAGAAATAGAGAAAATTCTACAGGGTTTACCAACTTCCTAACACCACAGTATGTCCATGTAGTGATGCAAAGCTGTAGATAAAGTTTCTGATGAGAAATGATGGTTGTGGTGGAGGTGTTGATCAGCTTTACTGCTTGGGGAATGTAACTTTTTCTGTCTATTAGTCCTGGCTTGGATACTCTGTAGCCTTCTTGATGGGAGTGAGACTAACAGTTCATGAGTAAGGTGTGTGGAGTCCTTCATGATGTTGCTGGCCCTTTTCTACTACCTTTCTGTGTATATGTCTCTGGCGAATAGGCTGATGCCAGTGATGCATAGGGCAGTTTTGACTACCTGTTGTAGAACCTTCTTGTATCAAGCAGTGATGCAGCATTTTAGGATTGTCTGTACTGCACAACTGTAAAATGAAGTGAGCATGGATGTGCAAACTCTATCTCTCTTCAGCCTCCTCAAAAAGTACAGGCACTGTTGAGTTTTTTTGCTGTGTTCTGGGAACATGGGAGGTTATGTGTAATGTGCACTCCTAGGAGTTCAAAACTGCTTGCATCTTCCACTACTGTGCTGCTGATGTAAAGGGGATTGCGAGTGGTGTGAATGTTCCAATAACCATATCCTTTGTTTTGCTGACATTTGAGGAAGAAGTTATTTGTCTGGTACCAGGCCTCGTGCTCATCCATCTCCTCCCTGTAGACCTGTAATGTTTGTAATGAGCCCCATTCCTGTTGTGTCATTGGTGAACTTGACAATGTGATTACTTGGGTTTTTGGCCATGCAGTCATGTGTGAGCAGAGTGTGCAAGTATAGGCTCAGCACACAGACCTGGGGTATACCCGTGTTGAGGGTGATGGGGAGGGAGGAGTGGTTGTGCATCCTGATTGTCTGAGGTCCGTTGGTTAGGAAGTCCAACACCCAGTTGCATAATGGTGTATTTAGATTGAATGCCGAACTGAAATCCAGAAACAGCATTCTGACATGTGTCCTTATTTTCTAGGTGTGTCGGGGAAAGGTGCGTGACAGATGCTATGACATCTGTCATAGTGTAGTTCTGTCAGTAAGCTTATTAGTGAGTGTTCAATGTGGCAGGAATGGAATTTTTGATACGTGCCATTATCAACTGTTTAAAGCACTTCATGATGATTGGTGTCAGTAGCACTGGGTAGTAGTCATTTAGTTCTGTAGCTGTAAAGTTCTTTAGTACAGAGAAGATGGTGCCTGATTTGAACATGTGGAGGTAGCATCCTAGATAAATGAAGGGTTGAAGATGTCAGTCAGCAGCTGTGCCCACTCCCTGAGTACTTGGCCTGGAATGTTTGTCTGGCCCAGCTGTCTTTCAGGGGTTTTCTCTCTATAGTCCTCTTTACACCTGCTGCTGTTATGGACAGTGGCTGCTCACCTGGGAGGGGGTAGCTTTTGTAGCCAGCGTTGTGTTGTCTGTCTCAAAGCATGCACAAGAGCATCAGGGAGGAAGGTGTCACTGGTACAGTCAACACCATTTTTCTTTCTATAGTCAGTAATCCCCTTAATGTCCAGCCACATATGCTGGGGATCTTTATGAGACGGTGGTTCCTGAGTTTTTGTTGCATAGTCTACCTTTTACTCTCTTGATGCCCAATATAAGGTTTGTCCTGGCTGCTCTGAGAGCTGTTCTGTCACTGGATTTGAAGTCACTGTGTCGGGCTTTTCGTGGGGAGCACACCTCTGCGTTTATCCAGGGCTTCAGGTTGGGCTGTGAGATGACCTTTCTTAAAGTAGCAATGTCATCTACACACTTATTGATGTAGCTGATGACACATGAGGTGTGTTCTTTGATGTCTGTGTCTAATCCATTTGTTGCAGCCTCTTTTGTAATGAGCTGATAATACTATAAAGTTCTCCCAGTGCATCCTTGGTGTTTGTGCTCGGGGGACGTAGACTGTGGTGATTAACACAACAGTGAACTCCCTGAGCAGGTAATGTGGCTGGCATTTAATTGTATGATGCTCAATTTCCCCAGAAGAGTGACTCCTAACTGCAGATAAGTTTGTGTACCAACCTTTGTTAATATACACACAGATTCCACATCTTTTGGATTTCCTTGACAAGGTGTTCCTATTCGCGTGGAACAGAGTCATCCCATCTAGTTGAAATGGCGAGTTGTTGTTTAACCACATTTCAATGAAAAACAGAATGCAGCAGTTTCTCATCTTTTTGTGTGTTCATTCTTACTCTCGCTAAGGCAATTTTATTATCTAGCGAGCTGTTGTTGGCCAGGAAAAGTGTTGGTACAGCCAGTCTGGGTCAGATTCGCTCTTAGCCTTGCTAGTGCACCATTTCTGACCCTTTTTCTACTTCCTCTTACACCATCTGCGCCTGCCTCTTCCTCGGCTTCGCTGCTTAGGCCAGGTCGCTGTTGCTCAGTCTGGTGTCCATAGAATTGCTATTCAATGAGTACCGCATTTAACTCTGCTGCTGGCAGATTAAATATAATTTTGTCTGAGTTCAGTGGCATTCTGTTCATGGAGCTTTGGATGACTGAAATCCCTGACTAGAAACTTTGAAACACTATCTAAGAATTTAAAGCTAGCACCATTATTGGCAGCTGTTCCTGCAGCTTCTTCTAGCACTGGAATTTTTTCTGTGTTCCTTCTTTCTTTTCTCATCAAATTATCACTAGCAACAGGTCTAGCTCACTGCTGAAGAAATTGTGGATCAGTGAAAACTTGAAGCTAGTAGTCAGATAGAAAAATCTATTCTTATTTTTCATGACCTGCTAGCTAATGTCAAATCTGGAATTTATTTTGTAAAACTTCAAATTTTGGACTTCATCTTCGGTATTTTGCAACACTGTATAATCATAAGACTTGATTAGGTCAGTTGCAGATCAAAGTTTCACAAAAGTGAATAATCCTAGTTTTAAATCTGTATTAGCATGAATTAAAATGAGAATACATTGGTTTTGCTTTGTGTCTTTCACAAATCCTCATTCAAAATATGAGGTGAGTGAATCTATGTCTAGTGTTATATTTGAGGTCTGATCAAGGTTTTGGAAAAGAATCAAGTGTTAATATCTACCTAATAAAAGTAGATTGACTTTTATGCAATCCATAGCTTTACTTATAGAAGTGATTGCTTCAGGACATTGATTCTGGACCTTTAGAAGCTTCAAACCTGAAAATTAGTGGCTCCAGATGGACAATCATTTATAGCTTCTTTCTACTTCTGACCTCATGTTCGCACTTCAGTGCACTATATTACTTCAAAATAACTGAAGTAAAATTATAACAAAAAAAATAAAGGACTGTATAAGTCTGAGTACTAAGATGGCTGAAGGAGAAAAGAAAGCAGTAGTAATGCATGGTTTACTTCTCAGATTTCTGTTGGTATCTAGAGGTTTTTTTTGGTTTGTTTTGTGCAGAGATTACTGATTCAAAAATTCCCTGTTCTTTTTTGGTGTAATGACAGTTTTAAATATCTGAGTCAAAAGATTGTGGATTCATGTCTCACTTCGGAGGCATCAGCAAAACATCCAGATATATGCTCATATGCAGCAGTGAGGGAGTGTGAAATGGTACCATCTTTTTTAAGTAAGACCTTGAATTCTCAAGTCCAAGAAAAAATGTGGAAATTGAGCAGATGAGTTATTTTTGATGGTTTGACCAATATTTAAATGATGAAATAAAATGTAGTTTTTGTTACTTGGAATTGATTTTTCACAATTGGCCTGGCTTGTTTCGACTATAGCAGTGGCACATTCACACAAGTACATTGTTGGCTATTGATCAAAGATTGTTAATTCTTTTCATAATCCTCTTCATGAACAGGAAGGAACAAATTTAATCTCAGATTTGTGGTTTTCCACTTCTTGCTAAGTCCCTCAAACAAGAGTAATAGTAGAATTCATAATCCTGCACAGCCAGGAGGAGTATCTCAAGGTCTCTGTTAGGAATTTATTATCCTAGTGTCAGCTATATTTTTTTGCTAATTTATAGCTAGAGTACAACTTCACAGAAGTAGTCAGTGTTCAGATTTTTAGCTAAATACAGTGGATTCCTGTCAATTGGGCCATCAGTTAATTGGGCAGCCGCTTATTTGGGATAACTCTTAAAGAACAAAAACTACCGTAGATTCCGGATTATAAGCCGCTACTTTTTTCCCACATTTTGAACAGCTTTGAACTCTGCGGCCTATAATCCAGAGCGGCTAATACATGGTTTTTTTTCATGCCGCCTCGTAAACATTTTGCCTCGTAACAGTAGACCAATAAAATTGATGAGTAGTTCACAGAGGTCCAATGAAATTGTACGATAAATCAAGCGCACTTTCACAATTAAATTATTGTAAATCAGTCATTTGTACTCACCCTCATCAACATGGAAAATACTCGAAGAAAAGCAAGACCCGAGCGAGTCAGACCCGATTAGACCCGATCGCATTGCGCAAGCGCGTCAGACCCGATTAGACCCGATCGCATTGCGCAAGCGCGTCAGACCCGATTAGACCCGATCGCGTTGCGCAAGCGCGTCAGACCCGATTAGACCCGATCGCAATGCGCAAGCGCGTCAGACCCGATTAGACCCGATCGCGTTGCGCAAGCGCGTCAGACCCGATTAGACCCGATCGCAATGCGCAAGCGCGTCAGACCCGATTAGACCCGATCGCGTTGCGCAAGCGCGTCAGACCCGATTAGACCCGATCGCGTTGCGCAAGCGCGTCAGACCCGATTAGACCCGATCGCGTTGCGCAAGCGCGTCAGACCCGATTAGACCCGATCGCATTGCGCAAGCGCGTCAGACCCGATTAGACCCGAGCGAAAACGCTGCTTTTAAGTTAAAGTCGATCAATAACTTTTCCTGGTAGGCTGCAGTATATATATTTTTACCAGTCGCTAGGAGATATTGGAATGTTGTTCGTGCTGTTCAGTAAAAAAGTATATGCAACGTAATTTGTGTTACCGATACGTATGTATATTTAAAAGTAGCGGTGCGGCCTAAAATCCGGTGCGGCCTTTACAATTAAAAAATTGATTTTATTTCTAAAATTAGAGCCTGCGGCTTTTAATCAGGTGCACTCTGTAGTCCGGAATCTACGGTAATTGAGAAAATAGCTGGGATTCCATTAGTTAATTTGGGACACTGCTGCTTAATTGGGATAGGAGACTGTTGCTGAACAGTTTCTAACTAGCGTTAATTGCATGCACATTTGTGCGCGGACACTACACCTTACTCAGAGTGAACAGATTTTAAATAGCATCAGTTGTGTGTGTTTGTGTTCAAAAAGGTGTGATTTTTTTGTCTGATAGTTGGAAAGAAATAATGCAATAAGACGGTTCAGAGTTGTTTTGCTCACTGCGGTTTCAAGCATTCAGGCTTGGAAATGCCAGAAACAGCCGGGAGTGAAAATGATCCATTTCACTACTTCAAGTTGGGTACTACAAAGAATGTGAAGATATCGACATTCATCTTGGATGTTACAATGTAATGAAGATTCAGAGGTTACAATTGTCGGAAACATTGTATGAAAGTAGTCCATTATCTGCACTAGTTGCACTGATTTTGTTCATTTACGGTCAATCAAAATAACTTGGAAGTACACACTGGATGAATTCTCTGTCGGTAACTATTAACTAATACTCAGTTGTATTGTACTGTAGTGGTATTGGTAGTGTTCTAATTTGTTCTGTGTTTAAATATACAATTTGTTACTCAGTTAAATGGTAGTTTGTCGTTTTTTATACCTTTAACTATTTCCATTAAATTTCGGCTAATTGGGGTAGCAGTTTAGTTAGGCCTAAAAGTACTGGTCCCGATGTGTCCCAATTAACTGGAATCCACTGTAGTTATTTTTGATAATGTGAACTTTAAGAGAAGCTATAGGCCAACTCCTCAACTGCTGGAATGCAATACTGATTTGCTTGGCTGTTTGTTACCTGAAATCCACACTTTCTTTGTTCTGGCTTGGTATGGCAACCGTCCTGCCTTTAACTGCAAGAAACTGCAGAGTTGTGGGCACAGTTCAGAACATCACAGAAACCATCCTCACCTCCATGAACTCTGCCTGCATCTTGCTGACCCAGTAAAGCAAGCTGTTTAATTAGAGACTCCAGCTGTCCCTCTCCTCTCCACCCTTCCCCCCCCCCATTGGCCAGAAGGTACAGAAGCCTGAAATACATGAACCACCAGGCTCAAGGTGTCCTTGTGTCCTATGCAGATCAACTGGTGGAGGGTTTTGGAGTCACTTTTAACATCTCCCTGCTTCAATATGATGTTCCCACCTGCTTTAAGAAGACATCTATCATCTCAAGGGTTACCTTCTTTTTCCCCAATGGCTCTGGCATCCGTCATTATAAAATGCTTTGCAAGACAAGTCATGGTACACATTAACTTCAGCCTTCAGATAGCTTTGACTCACTATAATTCACTTTCTATTGAAACGTCTATGGTGGACATCATCTCCCTGGCCCTACTTTTATCTCTGGAACATTTTTTGTGCAATAAGGACACTCACATTAGCCTACATTTCCACCTTCAATACTATAATTTCAAACAAACTTATCACCAAACTCCCAGACTTGGGAGTCAACATCTCCTGTAACTGGATGCATGACTTTCTGACCAGTGCTGCAATCAGTAAGAGGTATAGGTAGCAAAGTCTGTACCATGATTATTCTCAACACTGGTGCACCACAAATCTGCATTCTCAGCCCTTTGCTCACTTTACACTCATGACTCTGTAACCAGATTGTGCTCTTAACTCCATCTACAACTTTACAGATGACACTGCCATATTGGGCTATTTCTGAAATGATGCATCAGAGTACAGGAAGGAGAAAGAGAGCTTCAGTAGTGTGGTGTCTTGATAACGATCTTTCCCTCAATGTCAGCAAAACAAAAAAGCTGGTTATTGATTTCAGCAAAGGCAGTTGTGCACACGCACTTCTCTTCATCAACAGTGCTGAGAATAGGAGGGTTCAAGTTCCTAAGAAATGAACATTACCGATAGCCAATCCTGTTCCAACCACGTTGATGTCACGAACGTAAAGATCAACAGTGGCTCTACTTCTTGGGAGTCTAAAGGAATTTGACATTTTTCTATTGACCCATTCCAATTTTTAGCAATGCACCATAGAAAACATCCTCTCAGGATGCATCATAGCTTGGCATGGCAGCTGCTCTGCCTATGACCACAAGGAACTACAGAGAATTGTGGACACAGCTCAGCACATCTGTATGAACAGTATACAAGGCAAACTTTTCACTGTATCTTGTTTTAGGTGGCTATATTTTAATTCTATTCTACTGTTGTAAGACTTTTGGTAGTTTCCCTAACAAAAAGATGGACCCTTGTACCTTGTTGTCTACCCATTACTGCACTTTCTCTGCAACACTATATTCTGCACTTTGCCATTGCTTTGCCTTGTACTATGTTAATGCACTGTGGTAGTAAATTGATCTGTATGAATGATATGCAAGATAAGTTTTTTACTCTGCCTTGGTATGTGTGACAGTAAATCAATTTACTATTTTCTATGGTTCAGTTCAATATCAGCAATGGTGTTCCAGGTGTGATTAGAATGGGGACTGACCAGAACAGGAATGATTGGTTATTGCCTACAGAGCCAATATTTTGTGACAGCATGTGTGAAACATTTTTAAAAAACAAATTAAATATTCTAAAACAAGTAATAAACTTAAGCACCTGCACAGTTGAATCATATGCAGTCTCGAATTATATGGATGATCCCATGATTTTGATTCAAAACCAAGTAAAGCCTTTAGCTTTAGCCAGTCTCTTGCATATTTTTATATGGGTGTCAGGATTGTCACAGTCCCTACATTTTCCTGTTGAAAGAACATAATATATTTGACTGGATCCAGCATTTTATATTATAGATAGTATTTTTATTTTAAACTTTATAAAAATGGAGAATAATATTTGAACTTCAATTACATATTAAACATCTGATTTGTTGTTGAGACCAGTAACTGAATTGATAATAGACTTTTCACACATGCCAGAGCCGTGTGGAAATGTATTAGAAGCTTTTCCTTTACATTTGTACTCTTTCATTATTTCCTGCAGGTGACAAAGCTGAATAGCTGCTGTATGATACCTTGATCAAGCTGCCTTTGAATATTATCTTGATCAGTCCTAAACAGTCATACAACAGTTATTCAGATCACCTGCAGGAAATAAAGAAAGAGTACAAATACAAAAGAAAAGAGGAAAACCCTTTTATAGCTTTATTCTCTATTGTATTTATACTTCCTTCTGCTATGAACTCAAGATCATGCTGCATTTTTAGACAAGTAATTTGAAAAGTCTGATCATTAAAATGCGAAAGTTTTGACAAATATCTTACCATTTCTGTACTTTTTGTATGCATCCTATGATGTTTAAGCCAGATGCCACCAGGTTAACAAGGCTTCTTCACCAATAAATTTAAGTTGACTGCTGAACTTTAAATAAATTAAATAAATAGGTACTTGAATGTAATAAAAACACAAAATGCTGGCAGAACTCAGCAGGCCAGACAGCATCTATGGGAGGAGGTAGTGATGACGTTTCAGACTGAAACCTTTCATCTTGAATGTAATATTCCTTCAAGCCTGTGCTAGTTCTTTGTTTGAGCTGTCCAATTTCACCCAATTATCTGCTCTTTACCCAAAACCATGGGTTAATAATTTTCTTTTTCAGCAACACTATTGCACTTGTTTACACTGGTTTTTCAGGCAGTCTATTCCAAATCCTAAAATAAACTCACTGTTAGGATCCCTTTCTTTATGTCACGCAATATTTTTATCAACTTGTGGAAGAAATTTGGTATTATTTTATGTTGTCATATGTACCAAGATAAAGTGAAAAGCTTGTCTTGTATATTGTTCATATAGATCAAGTTCTTAGACAGTACATTGAGGTAGAATAAGCTAAACAATAACAATGCAGAATAATGTGTAAAAGCCTCACAACGTGGTGCAGGTAAGCAATAAAGTGCAAGATCATAAATGAGGTAGATTGTAAGGTCAAGAGTCCATTTTAGCATACAGGAGGTCAGCTCAGGAATTGGATAACAGTAGGACAGAAGCTGTCCTTCAGCCTGATGGTATGTGCTTTTTAGGCTTTTGTATCTTCTGCCCAATGAGAGAAGGGAAAAAATTGTTTGAGGTTGGTGGGATCTTTGATTATGCTGGCTGGCTGCTTTACTGAGGCAGCAAGAAGTATAGAGGGGATATAGAGTCCACAGAGGAGAGGCTGGTTTCAGTGATGTGCTGAGCTGTATCTGCTACTCTCCCACTACTCTACTGTTTCTTCTTGTCACTGTTGCCATGTCTAGCTGTCATGCACCCAGATAGAGTGTTTTCTATTGTGCATCAATAAAATTAGTAAGAGTCAACAGGGACACGCCAAATTTCTTTTGCCTCCTGAGGAAGTACACCACTGAAGATAGTTTTATTTATTCTTTCAAAATATTATTTAGGATTTTGAACATTTTTCTCAAATGTTGAAGAAATTTGAGAACTTTGAGAAGAAATTAAGAAGTTTAATCTGGGTTGTGTAAAAGGTTTTTCATAACTTTTTGTATTCTGTTCCTCATTTTAGAACCAATGATTCAGTGTATTTCTTTTATTCAACAGTTTTCTCAAATCATCCTGCTGCCTTGAAAATTTATTCATATTCATGCATAGCTATCCCTGTCCGTACATCTTTAAGATTCTATCAGGTATTTTATGTTGCCTCACTTAATTTTACTGATCACATTTTTTAAAAACTAAGGCTAAATCCACACTAGACCAGATAATTTTGAAAACGCCGGTTTCGCGTAAAAATAGGCGTCCACACTATGCGTTTTTGAAAATATCTCTATCCACACTGAAACGGCGATTTCAGCAAATTTCCTCCTCCTGCGCATGCGCAGGACACATCTACCGAAAACAAACGACATGTTTGGTTTCAAATCTCGACGTAGAAGTGCGCGTTTGTGTAGTTACAGACTAGAAAAACTTAAAATGACGGACAGCTGTTGGCTCTCGCGCAGGAGAACTTAAAACTAAAAAAAAAAACAAATACTGGCGTGTACGGCGGCAACCAACAGGGAGTTCACGGACAGATTGACCCGGCTAATGACGAATATTGAAAAACCGACTAACTCTGTTGCATTAATAAAGCGCCTTGTTAACAGACAGACAGACACACTTTATTGATCCTGAGGGAAATTGGGTAGAAATGTATAAAACATGTCTGCATCAGTGTATTCTTGTATTTCTATACAATGCTACATTAGACTGTTACACATCTATTGTCAGAGAAGTACTTGCATAAATAGGTAAACCACCTTCATACGAGCAAGGACAGAAAACCGGGCAAAGTGAGTACAGTATATTTATTTATTCAGTACGTTATGGGTCAAAGTATTTGGTGAGTACATTTCTAACTCTTCTGGCTTCAGTCTCGTTGCCGTCTGTTCTGAAATTGTTAGGTTGTGTTCAAGAAAGCAATGAAATAGCGCGCTGCCATCTGATAGCGTTTTCAGAAGTCTCCAGTTACCCCGTCCACACTGATCTGCCCGAGCAGCATTTTCAAAAATATCCACCTTGGAAAGTGTTTTTGAAAAGCTCCGGTTTCAGGAGACGAAAACGCGTTTTAGTGTGGACGGAGGGTAAAAACGAAGAGAAAAAGCTTTGGTTACGGATTTATCCGGCGTAGTGTTGATGTAGCCTAAATTACATCTGCAGCTATCGTAATTGTGTGGTTGTTGGTTTCTATATTAATTGGCTTTAATATGGGAAAACTCGTAAGAATTTGCAGATATACTCATTTCTTGAAAAGGAGTAAGTTTGTTAAGTAGTTGCTGTTTAAAATTAACTAGTTTCATTTGATTACCTCTATTCATTGTTTGAAAAAAAAATTGATAATGATGTCTGTAACACAAGAACATTATGGCCATTGTGTAAAATTCTTTTGTTTTGGAATGGAGTTTCTACCACACAATCATTGGATGCATTGAAGTATACAATTTGTCCAAGTTGATAAATACTTTAGTTATTTAAGATTTATTGAATTACCTGTAGTATGACTCTGCCAAAAGTTATATGGCAAAAGGAATCTTATTCAATGCAAGCATCATTGATAGTTGACTTCCTTATCAGGAAAACAGTCAGTGCAGATCGGTAATAACATATCTTACTTGCTGACAATCAACACAGGTGCACATGCTGTAATCATGCTATCATGATTGTGTAGCTGTGTAACTGGGTACTGCTCAAATGCCATATTGTTCCCATTTTCTTCAACTCCTTGATATGCCCCTTTTGTTTCCTTTGCATGCATTGCTCACTTTACTCTTATTGCTGTGCCTTGGGATATTTTTATTATTTTCAAGACATAACCATATAAATAATGAGCATTTATGAAGTAACCGTCGTAATACTGCAATGGTTAAAGTAGCTATGGAAACTGATTGAACAAATGTTGAAAGTAAAATGGAGCTGAAAACAAAGCATAGGAGAAATGCCTATTTGCTAACAAAAATGAGAACTCAGACAATTACAGAAAATTCAGAGGAATTGAAGAAAAAGGCAATTGGGTCGAATATGAGAAAAGACTTGGCAGTAAACGTATGAAATCAAAAATTATACTGCAGGCAAAAGGAAAAATAGGACTGATCAGGAAATTTCTTCATGTAGATAAGAGGGCATAGCAGAGATAATAATGTTTTGCATCAGTCTTCAAGGAAAAATGCTGCTGCTGGGCTCAACATGGGGAATTGTGGTTAAGATAGATGGGCTTTGAATACTAATGGAAGAACTTTCTCCATCTCAATCATGTTTAACCCATTCACGAACAAGAGAAATCTGCAGATGGAAATCAAAGCAGCACACAGAAAAAGCTGAATGAACTCAGCAGGCCAGGCAGCATCTATGGAAAAGAGTAAACCATTGATGATTTGGGCCGAGACCCTTTATCAGGACTGGGGGAGAAAGGATGAGGTCAGAGTAAGAAGTTGGAGGGAGGTGAGGAAGAAATACAAGGTAGTTGGTGACAGGAGAACAGGGGGTGGGATGAAGTAAAGAGCTGGAAAGTTGATTGGTGAAAGAGATAAAGGACTGGAGAAGGGGGAATCTGATAGGAGAAAACAAAAGGCCATGGAAGAAAGTGAAGGGGGAGAAGCACCAGAGGGAGGTGAAAGGCAGGTAAGGAAATGAGGTAAGAGAGGGGAATTGGGGAATTGTGAAGGAGAGTGGGGGGTGACAATTACCAGAAGTTTGAAAAATCGATGTTCATGCCATCAGGTTGGAGGCTGCCCAGACAGAATATACTGTGTTGCTCCTTCATCCTGGCAGTAGAGGAGCCCAGGGATTGGCATATTGGAATGGGAAGTAGAATTGAAATGAGTTGCCACTGGGAGATCCCGCATTTTCTGGCAGTGTAGGTGTAGGTGCTTGGCAGTCTTCTGGTCTACATCGGGTCTTACCAATATTGAGGAGGCCACACCGCGAGCACTGGCTATGTTAGATGACCCCATTATACTCACAGCTGAAGTATTGCCTCACCTGGAAGGACTGTTCAGAGCCCTGAATGGTAGTGAGGGAGAAGGTGTAGGGGCAGTTGTGGCGCTCGTTCCGCTTGTGAGGATAAGTACCAGAAAAGAGAGCAGTGAGGAGGGACTAATGGGCACGGGAGTCCCGAACTGAGCAATCCCTGTGGAAGGCAGAAAGTTGGGGAGGGGGGAAGGGAAAGATGTGCTTGGTGGTGGGATCCCATTGGAGATGGCAGAAGTCTGTGCTGCATGTGGAGGCTAGTGGGGTGGTATGTGAGGGCAGGTGGAACCCTATCCCTGGTGGGGTGAGGGCAGACGTGTGAAATAGAAGAGATGTTGGTGAGGGCAGTGTTGATGGTGAAGGAAGGAAAGCCTCATTCTTTGAAGAAGGATAACATCTCATTAGTTCTGGAATAAAAAGCCTTATCCTGAGAGCAGATGCGGCAAAGACGGTGGAATTAAGAGAAAGGGATGGCATTTTTACAAGTGACAGGATTGGAAGAGGCATAGTCCAGGTAGCTGTGAGAATCAGTGGGTTTCTAAAAGATATCAGTAGATAAACTGTCTCTGGAGATAGAAATAGAGAAAGGGGAGGGAGGTGTCAGATCGGACCAGGTAAATTTGAGGCAGGGTGGAAGTTGGAGGCAAAGTTGATGAAGTTGACAAGCTCAGCATGAGTGCTGGAATCTGCACCAGTGATGTCGTCGATGTCGCCGAGGCAAAATTGGGGAGTGATACCAGTATAAGCTTGGAACATACTGTTCTACGTAGCCAACAAAAACGCAGGCATAGCTGGGAAAACCCATTCATCATTTTAAATATCTAATTCAGATTGCCTCCAAGTCTTCCTTCATTCTGAAGAATAAAGCCATAATTTACTCAGTTTCACCCTGATAGCTGTATTTTCTCAATTGTGGTATCTTGTAGTTATTTTTTTCCCAAATGTTCCTGGTACTTCAATTTGCTTTTTGTTTCTCTGACCTTTTTTCCAGAGTGGAGACCAGAACCATCTTTCGTAAGTACTCCTGTGGGTCAATCAGTTAATTTGCAAGTTTACCATTAAGACCTTTGAATCTTATGCCCCAAAGGAATAAAAGCCCAGTCCTTGCTTTACTGACTAGAGAATGCTACTTAACCACCTGTATTTCTGGACGCCTTTGATTTTGTGCATAACGTTCTGCATTTCTTATTATCTTGATTATATCTCCATGTACTATATGAATGCTCAGGGTATCAGTTTTATGTTGTGTTTTGTACAGGTTTTTATATTCTCATAGGTTAGATTGTTTTCTTATGTGTTTGGTTCACCTCTCCAGTGTGATATCTACAAATAATTTTGATTTTGAGCGATTTAGTTCTGTGTTAACATTATTAAAGTAGGATAAGTGACCAAAAGATTGATCAAAGAAAGAATTAAAGAAGGAAAGCATGGTAGAAGGACAGATGCACTGAAGAAAGGAATTGTGAATCTTTGGGTTTATATATTATGCAACTTGACTTTAATAGACTGCGATACCTTAATTCTTCCACAATTTGTCATGTGCAAACATAATGCAGATTTGAGAGTGAACATAGTGTCTTATTAGGAGCAGTTTTTGAAGCGTGTTCCACTAATCATAGCTGATCAGTAGCTTAATTTTGGACTGTTGTTTATACCACCTAATCCTTGAGTTCTGTTAACTTCGTATTTGTATTTAAGATTAATGATTGAAGTTTGCAGAAACCGTCTCAAACATGTACAGTCTGCCCTCCTTATTCGCAGATTCTGCATGCGCGGATTCAACCAGCCGCAGATCAGGAAAACCCAGAAGTTCTCTCTCCAGCACTTGTTGTTTGAGCATGCACTGACTATTTTTTTCTTGTCATTATTCCCTAAACAATACAGTATAGCAACTATTTACATAGCATTTACATTGTATTAGGTATTATAAGTAATCTAGAAATGACTTAAAAGTACAGGCAGTCCCCGGGTTATGAACGTGTTCCATTCCTGAGTCCGTCTTTAAGTCGGATTTGAAGTCGAAACAGGTACATCCGGTATTATTTAGCGTCAGTTAGTCAAACGTTTTTCTTAGTATATAGTACATATTTTACCTTTCTATGCATATAAAACACTTAAGAAACATATGTATTTCAATAATTAAACCACTGCGTTGCTTAGTAATAATTGTTTTCATCGGGGCCAGGCCTTTCAAATGCTCCTTTAAAATTGTTCCGATCGTTGACCGACTGTAGCCTGACGCTTTTCCAATGACAGATGGTATTTCACCTCTTTCCGATCGCTTTATTACTTGCACCTTATTTTCAATCGTGATCGTGATTATTTTCGTGAACAGAAACACTGCGGATTCAGAGTGCAGCCTCTGGGTCCCAGTGTCCACTGCATGGAGACGTTAAATAAAGTCTGGGGTTTCGCTGGGTCCTAAAGACCACCGCACAGAGACAGGTTAAATAAGGGACTTGAGCATCTGCGTT
Organism: Hemitrygon akajei; assembly: GCF_048418815.1. NCBI lineage: Eukaryota > Metazoa > Chordata > Chondrichthyes > Myliobatiformes > Dasyatidae > Hemitrygon > Hemitrygon akajei. The sequence goes on along the minus strand of NC_133126.1, from coordinate 65,833,605 downwards.
TTTTGGTATCTGTGGGGGTTCTTGGAACCAATCCCCCATGGATAAGGGGGGCTGACTGTATATAACTTATAAAAGATTAGATGCAATTTCAAAGCTATGTGCATGCATCGGTCCTTCTGTTGCACTCACTTTTTCTTTCCACTATTCTTTTAATTCCCCCTTTTATCTTGTAAATTTAACATAATTTTCTAGGTATCTCATCTTCAGTTTGTGTAGTCATGTAATGCAGTCATTTCAGCCAGTGTGTTATTCTGTACAAACCTGTGCTGTTCTCTGTTCAAGGGCAATACATCCTTTGGAAACATTGTGCTAAGAACCCCATGGTTCACCTCATATAGTCTAACCAGGGCTTAGCATGATTTTAACGTGAAAATTATTCTGGTTGATTAGTAGAAAAGCCACACTGACTTTCCATGATTTTTTATGAATGCCAAATGACATTATAAAGATATATATGTTTTCTATGGTCTCATTGGCCTCCAGTTATGTTTTCATAATTTAGAAACAACGTGTGTGATTTTGCATTTTTCTCCATTGAAATATTTTGCTCATTAATTCATTTGTTAACTCAATAAATATCGACTGTAATTAACTGCTTCCAAGTACATGACTTAAAATATCACATTTTTGGTTCACTAATAAACATGGATATGTCCTTATTAACCCTTTATCTCTACATTGTTTCCTGCTACTTGTTTCCAACCAGCTCAATAGTTTGACTGTAATATTTTGAGCTTCTCTCTCTTAAATTGCAGAAAGATGTTCAATCCTTTTTAATCTGCAAAACTGTTCCTGAATCAATAAACATTGAATCTTAATTGGGACACCTACATTGAGCTCTCGTTTTTCTTTAGGACCGTAGGATTAAAATCTCCTATCCGTTGGAATGTCATTGCTAGATGCCATTAAATTTTTAAAATTCCTTTCACTTTATTTACATTTGGTAGCTTCCATCCCATGATTCAAAATTATTTTCTTTGTAATGATTGAAATGCCATCTGATAGCAAAATTTTTTAAAAATTCTTATATTTATTCAATGCTGAATGATTTCTTGAAAAATTTTATTCTCATCTTAGGTTTGAACACTGAAGGACTGTATCGTGTCAGTGGAAACAGGACCGATCAAGATAATATTCAAAGGCAGTTTGATCAAGGTACTTTATAGCAGCATTTTATAAATTACATCAATGATTGTTTTCTTATTAACTCCATACGAGGGTTAAAAAGCCAACATGTTAGTGTCTTTCAGTGTTATAAATGTTTAGATTTTTGATACACCTGCAACCAGATGTCCAAGGGGAAAGCCAGGTAATACATTTTAAATAAACACAATTTGTTTTATTTAATTATGACTTTAATGTTGAGTCAAAAATGTAGTCTCTTTAACCTCAACTGTTATGCTTCCATAAGAAATATTTATCATTAAGTTTTTTAATATTGAGAAGTCTGAAGTAAAGAATTTGGCAATCAGCTGGTAAAGACACAGCAAAGCTACTGTGTTGGATTCCTGTGGCACAAGGTTCCAGGATCGTTGGAACCAGCATTGACGCTAGTGGAATTGGGGTTCTGAATCCACGTGGGATCGTGGAACCAGTGTTGGCAATGTTAGTGTCACCGGTATGGAGGTGCCCAGAGTCCTGACGAAGGGTCCTAGCCCAAAATGTTGACTGTTTACTCTTTTCCGTAGATGCTGCCTGGCCTGTTGAGTCTTTTGTGTGTGTTGCTTTGGACTCCCAGCATCTACAGAATTTCTCGTATTTGGAGCCTTGTGTTTCAATCCTTTTTGGGGTTCACTTTTGACTCTTACTGTTTCTGCTTTACTTGCACAGAATGTCAATATATAACTCAGTGTTATTGAACATTTCCAGTTTAAAAACAATATCCATTAGGTACTTAATATTCACAGTCCAATGGCATGGTCAGATCTAAAGAACTACTTCTACAGTGAAGGAAGATGATATATTGAAAGTTATTGAGGAGTGTTTCATGCAAACATGTTTGTTGTTTGACAAATCTGGTATGTGAAGACTCACTCTGTGTCTTTGGTAGGAAAGATTTACCTACACACTTGTGCATGGTCTCAACCCAAAACGTAGACTACCTCTTTGTGTGACCCACTGAATTCCTCCAACAGTTTGTTTTTGTTGACTAGAGACGTGCTAGATATATCTAAACCAGATAAATATCTTTCAAATAATAAAAAGCCAATTGAAGCTAAGCACTATAGATTTATTTACCTGCATGAAATATTTTTCAGTTTATGATTTTCTTGTAACTAACAAGTACACTGATGCAATTGTTCCAGCTAGATTTAAGTTAACTTACTTGAGAGCATTTTCAATCCTGAGACTTCTTAATTGGATAAATTGTTATATTGGAGTATAAAGCTTTTAAACTATGATGAACAAAAATGTCTTAATTAACATTTAATATGTAAGTTTCATTTTTAAACAGAAAAAAATCAGTCAGAGCTCTGGTAAGGATAAGTAATAAACCTGGACTAACAAATACATAATTGAATCTAACACTGTTGAACTTGAGTGACAGAAGAAAATGTAATGATTTTACAGTTCATTTTTAACTGTGTCTGTTAGTGAATGTTGGTCTGCGTAATCAAATAGTTTGTCAACAATTCCTTCCAGGCTGCAGCATAAAGGATGGCTTTAAAGGTGAACTACAAGAAGATGAAGTTCATTTGTGAGCTCTTATTGCTGGTTCAATACTGGCAATGATAACTTCATCTTTATTTATGGGATGTGATGCAAATCAGTTTAAAATGTCTCATTTAGCTGTAACTGAAGTGATTAGACATAGAGACAGTACCCTAAGTTCCCAGTTTTGTAATAAAATTTACGTGCTTCAATTAAAGAAAAGGTAAAATGATTGCAGTGCTAACTGAAGGAAACAAATGTCCTAATATGTTAGCTATTGCAAAATATTACAACTAATTTACATTTTAAAAATAAGAAAACAGGTTTGAATGGTCAAAGAGCATTCAAAGGGGAGAATTGTTTGGATTGATCAAAGTAAGGAAAAAAGATGGAATTTTAAGGAAGTACATTATCAAGTGGTTTGAAAATCACAGTGGCTGTGGCTCAGCAGGTACTGATCATTGAGTTCCCTTTAAACTCCAGGAGGTCCCTGGTTCCCATGCACCCCCTTAAACTTAACATGTTCATTGGAAAATTTATTATATTGCCATGTTACATTTTGTTTAAAAAATTGAACTAAAACTATCTTGGAATAGTCTGGAAAATCTGGCAGCCTGGCACCACTAGAATCCCTACTAAGCCCGCTTTAATGATGTTATTGCAGTTATTTCTGCAATATCACTTTGAAATTGTGAAATACCTTTAACAAGCCAAAATAGTATCATGTGAAAATCAAAAATGCTGCAAATGTTGGAAATCTAAATTAAAAACAAAGTCAGGCAGCATCTGTGGGAAGAGAAACAGAGCCAACATTTCAAGTTGAAGATCCTTCATCAGAACTAGGAAGAAGGCAAAAGAAGTTTAAGCTGTAGGAAGGGTGTGGGAGTCGGACTGTCTAGCATAAAACAAGGGTAACCATGAGAAGAAGCTTTAAACAAGGTAATCTGGCCAATGAGTAAAATGGAATAGCTACAGGGTGGGAAAATGGACAAACATGTAGAATGAGATCACACTTGGAGGGCAGCATACAAGTTTGATCGTCTTCTTTCAGCAGGTATATACAAATAGTTATCTGCATGAGGTAATGCAAGGAAATACTGCAAGTTGGTGATGAAACTAATAAGAATGTGATTAAGCTAGGATTGATATTATAGATGTTTATATCAGGGGCTTAGATAAAGTGGATGGTCACAGTGTTTTTCCCAGGATAGTGGAGTTAAAAAGACAAAAAATATAAGGTTGACAAGACAAAATTTGAAAGGGGTCTGAGAAGGCAACATTTTCCAGACACTGTAATTGGTACATAGAATAAGCTACCAGATAAAGTTGTAGAACTGAATGTAATTACAATGTTTAAAAGGCCTTTGAACAGGTTCATGGATAGAAAGGGTTTAGAGGGATATGGGCCAAATGAGGAAAATTGTCCGAGCTCAGATATGCACCTTGGTTGGAATATATATTAGGCTGCATGACACCATGAATCGCATTAGAGGCTGGTCAGGGAAATATTGTTTGAGTGAAGGGGATATCTGATGAGGAAAGGTTGAATACTTGGAAATGTTATTTATTGTAGTTCAGAAGAATAATGTGTGATACTGTTGAAACAATAAATCGCAAGGAGGCTTAATAAGTAGATACCGAGTGGATATTTGCCCTTTAGGAAGAACTAGGGGGTGCAGAATGAGGATTTCACATTTAAGACTGGATGAGGAGGAATTTCTTCTGAAGATTGGCTATCTTTGAAATTGCCTACGTAAGCAGGTGTCGGGAAAAAGTTGCATTTGGAGCTTATGGCTTTTAAAATTGAAGGGGATTGGTGGCAGGCAGGAAAGCTGAATTGAGGCCAAGATTAGATCAGCTTTAATCATGTTGATTAATCATTTTCATATTGATAATACAACCTACTTCTTCCTGTTGGTTATTAAGTCTTAAGAAATGTATTCTTCTTGCTTGAACATTGCTTGCAGATGACTGCCAGTTAACTATAATGTGCACATTAAGTATATTCTTAACTTTTGCAGAATTAAGGAAAGTGCTAGAGGTAGATACGATGCAACCAACCTTCCCTCTGTCCCTGGGCACTCAATTAAATGTGGGTCTGAGTGCCAATCAGCAATGCATTCATCATCTTAGCTGATGACTCCAGTGTTTATTTTAATAGTTTTCAATTGTTGCTCAGTATTCAAGATTGTTACTCTAGATTTGATATAGCACAAAAAGGAACACAATAAGATAAAGAACACAATAATAAAAATAGCATAATAAGCATAATAAATATGAAAGCTTGTGTACATTGTATGTCCATGAAGTGATGCTAGACACATAAATGTCTAAATTGACAGGAAATGATATAGTAGTGGTGGTGGAGGGTTTGGAGTTTTGGAGGGGCAAGTTGATAGATGGTGTTGATCAGCCTTCCTGCTTGAGGAAAATAACTGTTTCTGAGTTTGGAGGTCCTGGTGAGGATGTTATGTAGCCTCCTTCCTGATGGGAGTGGGACAGGCAGCCCATGAGTAGGATGGGTGGGATCATTAATGATGTTGCTGGCCCTTTTCTGTATATGTGTCCTTGATGGTGGGTAGGCTGATGTCAGTGATGCATTGGGCAGTTTTGACTGCCCATTGTAGAGCCTTTCTGTCCGCCACAGTGCAGCTTCCATACCAAGGAGTGATGCAGCTTGTTAGGATCTCTACTGTGCATTTGTAGAATGGCGTGAATATAGATGTACATAATTCAGCTCTTGAGCCTCCTCAGAAAGTAGAGGCACTGGTGAGCTTTCCTGATTGTGCAGAATGCTTTCAGAGACCATGAGATGTGCCCTCCCAGGAGTTTGAAACTGCTCGCTGCTGCTAATGTAAAGGAGTGTGAGCAGTGCAAGTTCTTCTGAAGTCAATAACCATCACCTTTGTCTGGTTGACATTGAGGAAGAGGTTATTTGCCTGGCACCAGGCTTTGAGCTCTTCCACCTCTTCTTTGTAGGCCATCTCATCACTGTTTGATGAGCCTTGGGTGTTTGGTCATTCAGTCATGTGTGAGCAGAGTGTACAGCAGTGGATTCAGCACACAGCCCTGGCGGGGTGGGGGGGGGGGGGTCACCTATGTTGAGGATGATTGGGAGGGGGAGGAGTGATTGTATATCCTGATTAATTGAGGTCTGTTGGTTAGGAAGTCCAACATCCAGTTGCATAGTGGTGTATTTAGATGGAGGAGTAGGAGTTATAACTAATCATTAGATTTGGAAACAATGAAAAGCTTTATGACAGTACACATTCTCAGAATGAATCAAGGTGGTCTTAATCACCATTTGTGTCTCACCATACTTTACAAAGTGGTCACAGCAGCAAAGCTTTAGGATTGTTGAGAACTTGGCCTTTGGGAAACAATTACTCTAAATTCACTTGGACCCAATTCTTGCCTGGCCTAAAAAATAGTCTGAAGATCTTTGAAATGTATCTAATGTGAAGGAATTTTTGATAAGCACACTATATAACAAAGTTAGAAGAACATAAGTTGGTGCAACTTAGTATTTTGACATGTAAATGTATCATACTGTATTTGCCTGCTTTTGCAAGTTATAAAATTAAAATGGGACCCATATCAAATGAATAATCTTGTTTTTTTTATATAAATATCCCAGTTTTCACAGCATGTGAGAGAAAATTTAAAAAAAAAAATCAAAAGCTGTGTCATGGCCATGAACAGCCCCAATTTTGTGGTAAGACTATTAAATGGACCCACTTGTATGATAATGATGAACTCTTGACCTTCTGATTTACCTTGACATGACCTTTGAGCCTTATTGTTCACCTGCACTGCACTTTCTCTAACTGTAACACTATTTATGAACTACTGCTTGCTAATGGCCCTTCTGGATGATGAGCCCGTGCCATCCAATTATACCCATGTGACCAATTTCTCTGGAGTGTGGGAGGAAACTGAAGCCCCAGAAGAAACCCACGCAGTCGTGTCCAAACTCCTTATTGACAATGGCAGAATTGAGGTGTTGCAGTAGTATTATGCTAAACACTATGCTACTGAGCCACCCAGTATTTATTGTCCTGCTATTCCCTTTCCCTTGTATTTCTTAATGTACTTGGGTTTTAAAATTATCTGTACATATGACATGGAAGACAAAATTTTTTTCACTATATCAGAGCATGTGACAATAATAAACCAATTACATATTAATTGTTGGCCACCCATCACTTTTTATGAAACCTACTTACATGCAAAGCAAGTTTTCATCCCATTGTTGTAAACAAGAGTTTAATAATAAATGTTAAAAGATGAAAATTTCAAACAGACCATCATGAAAGAGATGGAATGTCAATTGTCAAGTTGGTTATAACTGCAAATCTGCTGTTAGAATCCCAAGATTAAATTGGTAAGAATGTCATTTTAATTTTTTTTGTTTCCCATTCTGATGGCAGGGATAATTCTGATTGTCATTCTATTGTGTAGTTGAAATTGGAAATTTTGACAAATGGCAAATCAACTCGTTCTCCAGTGCATCCTCTAATCCATAATAAACAGCTTTTGTAACTCCCATTTATTATTTTCAATAACAGAATAAAACAGATTGAAACAGAATTGGATTCATAATTGGCTTACCCAGAGAAGACAGAGTGTAGTGGTCAATGGAACTAGGTGGTCTGGAGGTCTTTGACACGTGGTGTTCCGCAGGGATCCATGCTGACTACTTTGCTGTTGATATGACACAGAAATAACCTGAATAAAAATGGCTAGTATTTTTACAGAGATACAAAGATTGATCGTTTATGGATAACATAGAAAGTTGATAGAGGATACTGTAGGCTATAGGGGGCAGAAATGGCAGATTCATTTTAACCTGGCAAAATGTGAAATGTTGCACTTTGGAAGATCAAACATAGAGTCTTGAGCAAGACCCTTAACAGTATTGAACTGCAGAGGGGTTTTGGGGTCCAACCTCGTAGCTCCCTGAAAATGGCTACACCGATTGATTGGGTGGTAAAGGGAGGCATATGGCATGCTTGCCTTTATTAGTTAAGGAATTGAAATTTAGGAATTAGGAAGACCTGTTACATCTTTATGAAATTCTAGTTAGGCAGCATCAGATTTAGTTCTGTTGCTTCATTATCAGAATGATGTGCGAATGCCTTTGGAAAAGGTGCTGTAGAGGTTTATCAGGATGCTACCTGGATGAGAGGACAAGGAGAAGGTGGATGAACTTGGGTTGTTTTTTTCTGGAGAAGCGAAGACTGAGGGGAGATCTGAAAGAGGTTTATAAGATTTTGAGAGACATAAGAGTGGACACTTCAGGTATTTCAACACTGGGGGGAAAATACTAATACCAAAGGGCATGCATTTAAGGTGAAGGGGAAAGTTTAAAAACACAGTGGTGGGTGCCTGCAATGTGCTGCCTGGGTTGGCGGTGGAGCAAAATATGACAGAGGTGAAGATGAGGCTCTTGAAATGTGAGTGAAATGGAAAGAGATGGACATTGTACAGGCAAAAGGGATTAGTTTAATTGAGCATTTGATCACTAATTTAATTAATTTGGCTTAAAGATGGTGCTAGCACGACATGGTGACGTTTGCAGGCAGCAAACAAAACTAGTAACTATTCTGTTAATTACACTTTTTCCGGACTATAATCAATGCAAACTGCAGCCTGTAATTTTCCTTTGGAAGTTGTGCTTTTCAGCCGTCTGTATGACTTGGCATTTTTGCGGTATCCTGAAGGATTCAGCGAATTGGACTCTTGAGGATACAGGTACGGCTGTGGTGGCCATTGTTGGAGTGGATTTGGAGTTAGATTGAATCAGCAGGTCCCAGGTCTGAGAGCAAAAAATGAGCCGATATTTGACCAGTTTAAGTACTGAGCCAGATTAGAAAGGTTAAGGCCGATGGCGAAGGACATACCATTGTTCAGTTCACTCCGTGAGGTTTTCTTCTGAGTGCTGTACTGACTCTGCAGCTGTGGCCTGTAGCCTTCAAGCTCCTCGATCCACTCACATCAGCGCTGAATTGACCGTACCTGTGGCCTGCAGCCATCGCTCCTGGGCCTGCTGCAATGATGAGCTAACTCGGGGACTCTGGTTCATGGTTTGCATGTTACTTGTTTACTTTTTGTTGTTTGCATGATTTGTTCTTTTTCGCACATTAGATGTTTGACAGTCTTTGTTATGTGGTGTTTTTTAATGGCTTCTATTGTATTTGTTTTGTGCTTGCCAGTAAGAAGACAAATCTCAATGTTGTATATCGTATACATTGACAATAAATGTACTTTGAACAACGTTGTATTTTGAAGGGCATCTTCCTGTGCTGTACTATTTATGCTTAATTTATGCTGTTTGCATCATCTTTCTAACCATTTTCATGGTTGTTGGGTTGAATTTTACATAATTAGGAGTATATTGTATCTTTTTTGTAACATTTCAGAAATTATTTTTAAAAGTCATGAAAATATTTTGAATGTGTGAATTATCAAATTATAGCTAAACTATTTTTAATATCTTAAATTCAACTGTAGAATTATTTCAGAAACAATATGGTTAAGTAGTTGATAATTCTGTAGACCACGTGACAAAAATTTAGGTGTTAATCCATCAGTTGGTTCATTAATTATAGAAATTGCCACAATTTTAATTAAATCAAAGTTAAGTGGGTAGATTTACTTACTGAGCAGTGAAGACAAATTTAGTCGCAGTAAATCAGTTACTTCACTATTGTGATTTGCATAAAATGTGCACAAATGCACACAATTTCAATAGCCACTGTACAGTTGCCAGTCTGCATGATGTAATTAAAGCAATATTTGTCAGAGCAGGAAGCCTTTCAGAGATGTAAGTATAAGCATTAATTCTAGGAGGTACATCTTACATTTGTCATCCCTGTAAACATCAGTACAGTTTTATTCCAGTATGATTGTAATTATGTACTTGTATACCACAACACGCATCATGGTAACGTAGTAGTTAGCGTGACACTATTACAGCTCGAGCGTCGGAGTTTAGAGTTAAATTCTGGTGTCCTCATTAGGAATTTTGTGCATCCTTCCCTTGAGTGCATGTGTTTCCTCTGGGTACTCTGCTTTCCTCCCACAGCCCAAGAGGTACCTGTTAGTAGGTTAATTGGTCATTATAAATTGTCCAGTGATTAGGCTCATGTTAAATTGGTGGGGTGCTGGGCGGTGTGGCACATTGGGCCAGAAATGCCTGTTCCGCAATGTATCTCTAAATAAAAATAAACAAATTCTGTACATCTGAAGCAAAAGTCAAATTGATTTCTGATTATATTTCTTGTATCAATCCCTATCCATTATTCTGTTATTAAGCCCAAAACTTTACTTCTCTGTGTATTTTCCCTGGGAAACAAATCTCTCCTAATTATTACATAAATTTGCACCATCAAAATCCAAAGAAATTAGCTCAGTGATTTTGTGTTATGGGGTTGTTATCCACTTTGGGGTTGCATTATTGCTTGGTGATAAAATTTTAATTTTATTTTCTCTCACTTGACACGTTAACTGATTTTAAATGAGCATCGTTTGAGGATAGTGTAATATTTCAAGGGCTTAAATGGGGTTATGCTAAAAGTGTAACCTTGTGTTTTCCATTTACTACATCTTTCAATTAATAATCTAAAACTATATCATCTATCCCTCTTTGGTACCATGGTTCCTATTAAATCCATTATTTTAATCTCAGTTTAAATCATTTATTTGAGGAACTGACATGAGACTTTTGAATGCTTATATTGATTTTGAATATTGCAGTGTTTTTACTTGTATTGCTGATCTCCACCATCAGTGAGGATCGCTTTTCTGTATATTTCACTTCAACTGCTTACAGATGATGTTGCTTATATCTTAGATTCTCAGGAAATGAAAATTTATGTTCACCTTAATATTCACTGAAGAACTTTATATCTTTATTTTAAAGTTAAAATAAATATCTTGATTATGTACAAGTTGCACGTTAATGTGAAATTGTCATTTACTTATGCCATATATAATTGCATTGTATAATAACATGAGCCACTTTTCTCCCTGTTTTCTCTGCCATTTAGATCACAATATTGACCTTGTTGCAATGGATGTGACTGTTAATGCTGTGGCAGGAGCCCTTAAAGCTTTCTTTTCTGATTTGCCTGAACCACTAATTCCTTATAATTTGCATTCAGAGTTGTTGGAAGCAGCTAGTAAGTAAAGTGATAGTTTTTATTCTTTTAAGCAAATGAAGTTGACTTATTTTGAAAAATTTAACTGTTGTTCTCTGAAAGTTTCACATTTTAGTCATTGTATATACAGTCAGCCCTCCTTATCCGCGAGGGATTGGTTCCGGGATCTCCTGCAGATACAAAAATCCGTAGATGCTCAAGTCCCTTATATAAAATGGCGTAGTATTTGGACCTACGCACATCTTCCCGTATACTTTAAATCATCCCTAGATTACTTATAACACCTAATACAATGTAAATGTTATGTAAATAATTGGTATACAGGTAGTCCCTGAATTGCAAACATCCGACTTACGGACAACTCGTACTTACGAACCAAGGAAGGAGAACGTGTCCGCCATTTTAAGTCGGATCGCGACGCCGTCCACCATTTGAAGTCGTTGCTGTTGACACTGTGTTGAGTGTTTAACTTTGTATTTGGCTTAAATTGTTCTTAGTAAGATTCACCCTGACCCCGCGCCCCCCCCCCTCCCCCCATTCCAGTCGGCTGGTGACGCAGTCAGATCAGCGCTGGGCTAGAGAACGGAGGTTCCCAAGTTCAATTTAGTGACAGACCGCTCCCGTGCCGGGTTGATGTCGAGCTCGCAACTCGACCTCGTAAAAAAAACCACTGCCACCTCCAGTTTAAATTCCCACTCAGAATATTGTGGAGGATCAAATACCCAAACCCAGCACAGCCCCCACTTGTTCCATTTAAACTGTCTCAGTGCAGACCTGGGAAATTTAATGCTGTGGTCCTTAGAACCCAGCGGACCTCGGGAGCCGGTGCAGGTTGGGATGCAACGCCCGCAGTGTTTCTGTTCCATTGACAGGAAGCAATTGCGATTGAAAATAAAGTGGAAATAATAAAGCGTTTGGAAAGCGGTGAAACGCCATCAGTCATTGGAAAAGCGTTAGGCTACAGTCGGTCAACGATTGGAACAATTTTAAAGGATAAGGGATAAAGTGAGAATAATGGAGCATGTGAAAGGCCCTGCCCTGATGAAAGCTACAGTTATTACTAAGCAACGCAGTGGTTTAATTATTGGAATACATACGTTTCTTAAGTGTTTTATATGCATAGAAAGGTAAAATATGTACTATATACTAAGACAAACGTTTGACTAACTGATGCTAAATAGTACCGGATGTACTTGTTCCGACTTGCGTACAAATCCAACTTAAAGATGGACCCAGGAACGGAACTCGTATGTAACCCAGGGACTGCCTGTACTGTAATGTTTAGAGAATATTGATAAGAAAAAAAACTGTACATGTTCCTCTCGCTCATGACACAAGCGGCAAGGCAAACAATGATCAAACAACAAGTAAAACTTTTAATCATCTCTAGATTACAGAACTTATAACACCTAATACAATGGAAATGCTATGTAAATAGTTGTTACACTGTCTTGTTTAGGGAATATTGTCAAGAAAAAAACTGTACATGTTCGCTCACAAGACAAGCAGGGAACGAATGAGACGCGAGGCAAACAATGATCAAACAACGAGTAAAACTTGTAATATCTGTACAGTAGTTGTTACACTGTCTTGTTTAGGGAATGAGGCTTTGGCGGAGGCTCAGTAATACTAAAGTCAGGAACTGTGGAGGTTGAGGACTGAGGATCTTCAAGCGTTGAACGTCAAGAATTCGGAATTGCAGATGCTTTAGTTAGAAACATTGTTATAGGAAGCTGTTTCTTCTTTTTCCATGTATCATCAAACAAATCTTGCAAGGTAGCCTTTCTTTTTATGAGTTTCTTAGCTCCTCTGGGATGCCGATTCTCCCGTGATCTTTACGTTCTTGAGGCTGTAGCACTTTATGTAGCCAGCCAGCCATCCCTTACTAGCCTTAAGCTCTTTTCTCTCGCTCTCTTTAACCCCATCACAGTAGTGCTCATAGAGACTAAGAGCTTTTTCACGTATAATTTGGCCTTCAACAGGGATATGCTTCTGTGACATGTCCTCTAGCCACACATTCGGCGAGAGATAGCACTGTACTTAGCCTTTGAGGAATTTGTTTTGACCTAGTAATTGCTTTTTAAGAGCCATTTTTTCACAGAAGCAAAGTAGTGATGGAACAGGACACGAGGCAAACAATGCTCAAACAACGAGTGCTGGAAGAGCACTTACGGGTTTTCCAGATCCGCGGTTGGTTGAATTCGCGCATGTGGAACTCGCGGATAACGAGGGACGACTGTATTCGTCTTTTAAGTAGCAAGGATTTTCATTTGCCTTGTACAGGGCATCTTTTCTAGCATGTAAATTGCTTGATTCCAGTTCCAGCGTTATCAGGCAGGCAAGAAGGTTAGAATGTACCTCACAGAGTCTTATCGAGACTCTGCATATAAATTGTCTTGATGCATGAGGAATAGATTGATGGAATAAAAATGTTGCTAGGCAAGAGTTGTACAGTTGGTTGCTTATCTACTCTTTGCCCAAAAATTGAAAGCACCAATAAAATTTTATCTTAGAATTGACTGATTGCATATTTATTATATTTGCTGAAGAAGTTAGCAGTAAATGGTGAAGCTGTATAAAGATTTTTTTTAATCTTGCAGGACTGGTTGATTTGTCAGAAAAACTGAACGGGTTTAAGGAATTATTGAAAAAATTTCCTGCGGTAAATTATGAGGTTTTCAAGTATATCATTACCCATCTCAACAGGTAGGTCAAAAGTCTACTTAAGTGATCATTGAAGTTAGTTTTGTAGTATAGATGTCAGAATCAACATGCAACCCTTATAAGAATTTAACTTTCCTCTGTTTGAGAAGTAAATTGTATCCTTATCGTGGGAGCATGATAAGAATTGCAACTGTATAAGACCATAAGATATGGGAGCAGAGTTAGGCCATTTGGCCCATCGAGTCTGCTCTGCCATTTCATCGTGGCTGATCCATTTTTCCCCTCAGCCTCAATCTCCTGCCTTCTCTCCCCTTGCACCCCTTCATGTCCTGACCAATCAAGAATCTAGCAGCCTCTGCCTTAAATATACAGTACATAAAGACTTGGCCTCCACAGCTGCCTGTGGCAATGAATTCCACAAATTCACCACTCTGGCTCAAAAAATTTCTTATCTCTGTTCTAAAATTTTTTTTTGAGCGTTGACTCTCAATTTGCATAATGGTGAATGGAGTAATTATTTTGCTCTAATTGCTTGTCGACAATTTGATTGGAAAATCTTTATTATTCATTTATAATAAGACCATAAAGTGTAGCAGACATGCCATTCAGCCTATCGAGTTTTCTCCACCATTCCATCATGGCTGCTTTATTTTCCTTCTCAACCCCATTGTCCTTCCTTATCCCTGTAACTTTGACACCCTTACTACTCAAGAACCTTTCAACCTCCACTTTGAATAGACCTGATGACTTGGCCTCCACAACCATTCGTAAAGAATTCCACAGATTCATCTCTCTGGCAAAAATAAATACCTCCTCATTTCTATTCCACGTGTATGTTTTATATTCTGAGGCTGTGCCCTCTGCTCCTAGACTCCCCCCACTATTGGAAACGTCCTCTCAACATCCACTATCTGGGTCTTTCAATATTTGATGGGTTTCAGTAAGATCTCCATCCCACTGCCCCCACTGTTCTTCTAAACTCAATAATATAACAAGGAGTTCCACAGTGTTCTGGATGAATGTTTTGAACCCAACTCCATCCTTGACATGTCTGTGTTTTCCTGATGATTATAGTTATGTGCCCAAATTAGGAAGTTGGAAGGAAATATTTTGAGGTATTCTTTTCCAGTATGTAGTGGAGAATGCATACTCCATAACATTTTCAGGCTCTTTACTCCAAAGTGATGTCTTTATTCCCTCCCTACTGATCTCTCTCCTGGCACTTATACCTGCCACTGTGATGCACCTGCCTCTACACCTCCCCCCTCACCACATTCAAGGCCTGATACAGTTCTTCCAGGTGAGGCAGTGCATGCAAGTCATTGCATCTGGTGCGCCCTCCTCTACATCATTGAAACCTAATGTGGATTAGGGGAACCATTCTGTCAGCCTTTTTTTTTCCTGGCACCTGTTCCCTTCCGTTCCAATCAGATGAAGTATCTAGGTCCAAAATATTGACTGTTAATTTCCCTCCATAGATGTTGCTTGACCTACTGAGATCCTCCCACTCAGTTATTCAGCCGTGTTACTCAGTAATAAGAAAGCACCAGTTGGAAAATAGTAATGGTTTTCTAATTGTAATGTAATTATAACTTGTTTACTGCATTTCTCTGACCCCACCGCCATTATCAAATAACTGATAAAGAACTATGTGCTTTCCTCATGGATGATCTATGTAAACTACTTGTGCATATCCCATTATTGTTTAAATTCTTACTTAAAGTCCGTATTCTCAAAACAATAATATTTTTGAAATAACTAACACTAAAACTATGTGGTAAATAATCCTTTTGCTGCTGGGGTAAAAGTGAATGGTTTGTGCAGCCAAAATTAATTGGCATCTATCTTTTGCTTATGTATACGCATGCATGGTCTATAAAACATCTGGAATATCCATCCTTCATTATGAATTACCAAGTAGCACTGGGTTGCTGTAGCAACAGTAAAGAATTTTCAGTTGCATGCAAGACCTGGAACTCTCTTGAGATACATTGCCTTGGTGTAAAGAGGCAACATGAAAGATGGGAAAGGATTGATCAAATTTCTGTTCAACCCTTTGTCTGTCCAGCAATCTGTATTGTAGTTGTTGCATATTTATAATACTAACTAATTGGGCATTGCATACCTTAGTTTGAACTTGTGGATATCTGCAAATATTTAAAATTCAATTAAGGGATTTTTTTATAGATAACAAATTGATATAAGCATTTGTATGAACGTGAATCAGAAAAACCTAATTCATCTCATCTCAGTGTCTGGCAACAGGTTATATCATCTTGCATAAATTTTAAAGAGGAATTGACGCTAATAATTGGTATCCAAGCAGGATTTTGAAATATGCTATTATTCCATTGCAAGGGGAATCACGCTGTAACCTTGGGTGCCAGTGGGGAACAGCGAGTTACAGCTAATGCCTAATTCACTTATTTGGCATGCTGACATTATACTTTCACATTTGGAAAAACTGATTTTATTTATGAAATAGGAAAATGTGTGTCTATCTAATAGTTCTTAGGCTGTGAACCAGGATGTGAGTAGAGTCCAATACCTGAAATAGCAAGTATTTTTGTTGAATCACATTTCTTTCACCCTTGACTGAATCATTTGTAGTGCAGATGATTCAGTGCTGTAAAACATGCACAAAACTTTTTGACCATTTTTCCCCCCAAATCCAAAATGCAGTAATTGTTTTGGCTCCCAATGCTAAATGGATGGAAACTTCAAAAGGAGGGTATTTCTTAAACTTAATAACTCATGATTCATTCTATGCTTCACTCCATCCTTACAGAATATATTATCCCCAATCTGTCAAGTATTTTACAAATTGCCATTAGTATCTTTTTTGTGGTTTTAATTTCCACCAAAGAGAAAATCTGCACAAGAATCTTATGCTCAATCTTCAGTGAACCAATGTTACATGAAATTTTAACTGAAGACTTGGATAATTACAAAATGCGGAGGTGACTGCTCTAAACAAGTAGGTAGTAGCTTTAGAAAGTGAATTAATTTTTTAACAACAAACTGATGGAAACAAATTTGTTCCAGTACTGAAAATGAAAAGGTTTTGAATAATTTCTGTTGCTCAGATGGAAATCGTTACCTGCAGATTCAAAACAGTTTAATTTTTCTAAATTTAATTTATTGCTACATCTCAGCAGTTCAGACTCAGATCAGTCGGTAGTGTTATACACCAGGGTCCAATGAAATTAATTGTTTGGTAATAATACAATAGTAAAAAAAAAAGATCTATTTTCACCATATTTTAAATCTATACTACGAATGATTTATTGGTGATCCAAATAGTGTATCAAAACCCAAAAGAATTCAGAGCAATGTTATAAACACAGTAAAGGGCAGTTACAATGTGTGCACACTTGGCTTGATTATGATACTAAATTCAGCTTTCTGGAAAGATTGGCTTTAGATAATAATGGTATAGAACAGCAGATTTGAGGATTCCAATGATACCTTACAGCTCCAGGTAAGAAATGAAGACTGAATACAAATGTTATCCTACTTACTTTTGTCCAGAATGTCTTCCAACTGGCTTCACCCATAAGTGCAGTGGGAAATGCATTAATGCATGAACTGAATTTCCACTGCAAGTCCAGCATGATAATAGAGAGAATGTTTCCTCTACTGGGTGAGTCTAGGATCAGAGGGCACACCCTCAGAATAGAGGGATGTCCCTTTAGAACAGAGGGATTTCTTTAGCCAGAAGATGGTGTATCTGTGGAAGTCATTGCCACAGAAGGCTGTGGAAGCCAAGTCATTGGGCATATTTAAAGCATTGATTGATAGTTTCTTGATTAGTAGGGGTATCAAGGGTTACGAGGAGAGGGCAGGAGAAAAGGGTTGAGAGGGATATTAAATCAGCCATTATGGATTGGTGGAACAGACTTGATAGGCTGAATGGCCTAATTCTACTTCTTTGTCTTATGGTCTTATGGATACTAGAGGTAATGGGGACACCACATGCTGAAGCTACTTCAATGTTTACATATACTTTACATTGTAAATGGATTTATGTAGACAAGCTTCTGTTATTCCATGTTTCATTTGACAACATGGGTGCTAAATATGTACCTGTTCACCTTAGTGTTTTCAAAATTTTGTTTTATTTTCCACATCCAATATTTTTGAATAATATCTCTGCTATAGCTTCTGTAATTACTGGCTCTGATCTGTATAAAAGGACTTAAACAAGTGTTACGGAATAGTATTTATGTTTCTGTTGGCCTGTACAATTACTGGATTCAGTTATACAGTTGAGTTTAAAAAAAAAAATTGCCTTTAATATGAAATTTATTGGATCCTTTCTAAAATACCAAGGTAATTGAAATTAAGGACAATGCTTAGAAAATTAATTACGAATGTTGAATGTTTAAAACCATTACAAAGGCAAATATGATTGCTGTTGGAAACCTAAGTTTATTGTCGAGACACAAGAGACTGCAGATATTGGAATCTGGAAAACAAAAAATCTGCTTGAAGAACTTAGGTTGAAGTATTAGTTATCTATTTAATCTGAAAACTAATCTGACTTGTACTTGTGCATTTGTTATGTTGCAGAGTTAGTCAACAGAGCAAAACAAATCGGATGGTGGCAGATAATCTAGCCATTTGTTTTTGGCCTACGTTCTTGAGACCAGATGCTCTTACCAATGCTGCAGTTAATCAGTCTGCAATTGAGACGTTTATTCAACAATGCCAGTTCCTCTTTTACAATGGGGATATTGTAGAGACATTCAACCCTCCTGGGGCACCTTGTACAGGTCAGTTGGTAGAACCGTTGTTACCACTGCCATCATTGCCACCACCACCACAGCCAACACCTCAGTCGTTCCCATCGGAGATGCAAACAGATCAACTTAATGTTATATGAGCAAAATAGGAACTAATGTTATTACTATAAGACATTATTACTAAACTGGGTATTTTAAGTCCAGTTTCCAACATGTTGAAAACCTCAAAAGGTTATGCATTTGCAAGCTACAATAGCAGCATTGCTTTAAAATCAGTCCAGCATTCCTCACTTTCCAAAGGAAACAAATTTAGGTGTGCATATTAATGGGATTTCTGAAATCACTGTCTACAAAACAAACTGGCTGCAATAAATACATTCCACTTGCTGCATGAAAGAAAAGCAATCTTGAGAATTTATGTGGATTCTATAGTGGTTGTTTCCTTCACAAACTTTTTGACAGTTGTGAATAAGAGTTTATGTATACACTAAATTGTATAAAATGAAGTCAAATATATTTCTCAGCCAACAATGTTAAAAAAAACTCATCTGTTTGACTGGATTTGACTTTTTATTTGTGCTGTTTTGAAAGTCATTGTGTTCGTGTCCTTGACAAATTTGTGTGGGTGGGTAGATGGAAATACTGTCATTATAGCAGCCTCCCAACATTTGCACTGCTTCTGAAAATGTAGTTTTAAGAAAAATTGCCAGGTGCTGTGTAAAAGACATGATGTCTACTGCACCTTATGTTTACTGGTAATAGAGCTGTGGTAGTTCTTTGTTATGGGAAGAATCCACTTATTTTAATGACCAACAGCACAAGGATCAGTTCAGAAGAAAACAGAAACTGAGCGTAAAATTACTGCAGTTTTATGTCTTATTACATTTGTTTCATTTAAAGGATAAAATGTAAACGTTTTATAGTATCCTTAATTGTTGGAAAGTAATGCATGTGTTTAATTCCTGGTTGGTCTTGTACCTTATCCTACACATTTTTAGAAATACATTTCCTCTATGGGATGGAGCGGAAGAATATCTGGTGTACATAAAAGTCATTTTTCATAAGAGATTGTAAATCTTTCCATAATTTTCAATTATACAGCTTTCACATGTTGTGTTTGCAATAAAGATGGTGTATTAAATAGCTTTAAGTATGACTTTTTCTGTTAACTCATTTTAATGTGACCCTAGCAAGTAACCTGTCGAATATTGCTAACATAGCAATAAATATTTTCGGTATTGCCAATTACACACAACAGTTTATAATTTTGTCAAACTTGTATTCATATTACTACTTGTGGTACCTTCTACTGAAACTTATTTAGATTTGTTTTAGTTTTTGTGCAAACTACATATGTGGAGCAATATCTTATTTTAAAAGCACCATTTTCTTTTGAATCGGTACCTATTTGATGTAAAATGATTCTGCTTTTAGTAAACTTTTTGTTTATTTCATTGTGTTGTAAGTTTTCATAAAATCTCACTGTAAAATAAATTGGTGAGCTGAATGATGTGAACTTGGGGAAGCTAGCTGTATGAGTGCATCAATTCTACTTCAGTTCATAAACTGTCAAACATTGCAGATAATTTCCTTTCAGAAAATTATTAATCAGTTGGTACACATTCTGCTGCTAGTATTTGTTTTGTGTAGGGTTGGGTGCTAGTTAACAATGAAAATAACTCAATTGCTCTGTGTTGTTATTTGCTCAGTGGGACTGGTTTGAAAACTCTTAAGATTTTGACATCATCTGCAATGTATTATAGTAAATAAATCATTTGAGAAGCAAATCTTAAGAGTTTGTGATCCATTTTCCTTAATTGTTTTCTAACTGTAACATTGGCAAGCAAGTCTATTTCAACTCCTTGCAATGTTTAAGTAATACCAGTTCCTGGATTGCTGACAACAATGTTAATTGTCAACTCAAACAATGGAAACATCCTTTTTATTTTTGTCTGAAGAGGTATGTCTGTTACTTAAAAATACTATATTATGTTAAATCAATGCTCATTGTTGCTTCAATTTACTAATTTGGATGATATTGAATCCTGTTTTTTTATTGTAGTGGGATAAGTGAAAATAAAGAGCTGGAATTTAGCTTCATTTGAATGCTTTGTTTTAGAATCAAAGCTTACCATGAAATAATAAAGAAATATTGATTCTATGAACATGGTAAGTTTAGTGCCTTTTGGATAGATTCAATTGAATGATATAGTGGACAATAAGAGTTAGTGATATTTCTTCACAGATTGATTAAACATGTGACAGCAAATTATGACCATAAGACATAGGGGCAGAATTAGGCTATTTGGCCCATTGAGGCTGCTCCACCATTTCTTCTTCTCCTCAGCCCCACTCCCCAGTCTTCTGCCAGTAACCTTTGATGCCGTGTCCAATCAAGAACCTATCAAGCTCTGCCTTAAATACATCCAATGATCTGGCCTCCACAGCTGCCTGTAGTAACAAATTCATCACCCTCTGGCTGAAGAAATTTTTTCACATCTTTGTTTTAAATGGGCACCTCTCTATCCTGAGGCGGTGCCCTTTTGTCCTAAACTTCATCATGGGAAATATCCTTTCCACATCTACTCTGTCTACGCCTTTCAACACTCAAAAGGTTTCAATAAGATCCTTCCCTTCCCCCCTTCATCATTCTAAATTCCAGCAAGTACATGCTCATAGCCATCAAACATTCCTCATATGAAATCTCTTTCATTTCCAGAATCATCCTTGTGAACCTCCTGTGAATCCTCTCCAATGTCAGCACATTTTTTCTTAGATAAGGAACCCAAAACTGTTCACAATACACAGGGTGAGGCCTCACCAGTGCCTTATAAAGCCTCAGCATCACATCCCTGCTCTTATATTCAAGACCTCTTGAAATGAATACTAATGTTGCATTTGCCTTCCTCACCACTGACTCAACCTGCAAGTTAACCTTTAGGATGTTCTGCACAAGGACTCCCAAGTCACTTTGCATCTCAGATTTTTGAATTTTCTCCCTGTTTAGAAAATAGTCTGCATATTTATTTCTTCTACCAAAGTGCATGACCATGCAGTTTACAACATTGTATTTCATTAGCCACTTCTTGGCCATTCTCCTAATCCAAGTCCTTCTGCAGCCTACCTGTTTCCTCAACACTACCTGCCCCTCCTCCAATCTTCGTATCATCTGCAATATATGGCAACAAAGTCATCTATTCCATCATCTAAATCATTGATGTATAGCATAAAAAGAAGCGGTCCCAACACCGACCCTAGCAGAACACCACTAGTTAGTGGCAGCCCACCAGAAAAGGATACTCTTATTCCCACTCACTGCCTCCTACTAATCAGCTAATGCTCCATCCATGCCAGCAACTTTCCTGTAATACCATGGGCTCTTAATTTAGTAAGCACCCTCACGTGACGCACCTTGTCAAAGGCCTTCTTAAAGTCCAAATATACACCACTGCCTGCATCCTCTTTATCTATCCTACTTGTCATCTCTTCAAAGAATTCCAACAGGTTTGTCAGGCAAGATTTCCCTTAAGAAAATGATGCTGACTTTATACTATCTTGTCCTGTATCACCAAGTACACTATAACCTCAGCCTTAACAATTGATTCCAACATCTTCCCAACCACTGAGGTCAGGCTAACTGGTCTTATAATTTACTTTTTGCTGCCTTCCTCCTTTCTTAAAGAGTGGAGTAACATTTGCAATTTTCCAGTCCTCTGGCACCATGCCAGAGTCCAATGATTTTTGAAAGGTCATTACTAATGCCTCCTCAATTTCTACCACTATCTCTTTCAGAACCCTAGGGTGTAGTTCATCTGGTCAGGGTGTCTTATGTACCCTTCGGTTTTTCAGCTTTTTGAGCATCTTCTCCCTTGTAATAGTAACTGCACTCACTTTTCTTCCCTCAGCCTTCAATATCTGGCACACTGCTAGTGTTGTCCACAGTGAAGACTGATGCAAAATACTCATTCAGTTTATCTGCCATTTACTTGTCCCCCATTATTCTCTGACCTCATTTATACCTACTCTCATCTTTTATTTTTTTCATACTTGAAGAAGCTTTTACTATCCATTTTGATATTGTTTGCTAGCTTGCTTTCATATTTCATCTTTTCCCTTCTAATTATTCTTTTAGTTGCTCTCCAGGTTTTTAAAAGCTTCCCAATCCTCTATCTTCCCACTAATTTTGCTTGGTTGTATGCCCTCTCTTACATTAGCTTTGACTTCCTGTGTCAGCCATGGTTGTACTATTTTGCTATTTGGGTATTTCTTCATTTTTGGAATGCATCTATCCTGCACCTTCCTCATTTTCCCCAGAAACTCTCACCATTACTGCTTTGCTGTCATCTCTGTCAGCATCTCCTTCCAATTTAGTTTGGTCAAATTAATTGACATATACAGTGAACAGTTAAAGGTCCTTTTTTCAGATGGTATTTAATCAGTTGGAATATATTCCAGAAATTGAGTTTGTACTTGAGGAATAAACATAGTCTGACATATTTGCCATACTGATAAAACACTGATTCAGGAAAAAATGTGAGATCTGCATTTTCTAATCTGCTAGAAAACCATTCGTACTGATTGCCTTATGTTGAGAAATGACACTGAATACCACATGGCAGTTAGTATATTGTGGAGAAGTGTGATTAAGAAATAGAACAAAATGCAGGTCAGTTTCTGAAAACCCCTTTTCTAAGTGTAGCGTACACAAAATTACTTTTTTCTCCATTACAATCATTCTCAGAATTTCCTGCACTTGGAACTTAATGCAACTGCTTATCGTGTTTTGATATGTTACCTTATTTATTCTTTTGACTTTTCTATTGTTTTCTGTCTCTATTAAAGTTAACAGACCCAATTCTATTACTACTGGAATTTTTGAATGGACAAAGTAACATGGCATTCAGAGTAAACATCCACTACTTTTGTAAATTTAAAATGGAAAATTGTTGTGCATGTGTGCTTACTAGATCAAATACTTTGAATTTTAATGATCTTTTTCCTTGATTGCTTTAAAAGCTTGTGTATTTTTCATAAATTGTTATCTTTAATTCATTTTGAGATCTGGTATCACAAAAAGGATCAAGGGAAAAGGGTATCAGCTGTAAAGGGGAATTTTATATTAAAATGCTTTTGTAGAGTGTATACTCTGCAATAGATCAGACAGCGGTTTTCATATTGTAAATTCAAAGTAAACAAAAATAAAGCCCATTTGAATCTGAAAAAAACCAAATATATTTAAGTTTTGTAATTTCATGCATGGTCAAAGTTTTAAGCAAGTATATAAATAAGTTTTTACAATTAGTTTGAATATTTTTCAGATTCTAATCTCATGTATGAATGCTTTATTATCCTAAAATGTTTTTAAAAATCAGTGGCTTAGAAGTCTTGAATTCCTGTTTGTCTTTGATAAGGATCTTTTAATGTAATTGGTTACTTCACATTTTTTCTGTACACAAGAAATCACCTCTAGCTAATTCTTGCCACAGGGTGGAATCTCCATCAAACAAACACCTTGTTAGAATTTTGTAGGCAGTTTTATTTTGTGATCTGTTGTTTAAAAAAATATTTGCAAAATCTAATCCTTTTGATGGCACCAGGTGAGCTCAAACATGGTAAAATGGTGCCTTTAGCAGCAGTGAAGGAAATGGAATAAATATTGGAAAGCTGAGAGGCATAAATGAGGAAAATGTCTTATTATGATTAGGCTAAAGAATGGTTTATTGACTCAAGTAATAGCTACCCAATGTAAATTGGAGTCAACTTTGTCAACCAACTCTGTTCCTTCTTGGCAGTCAACCATTTTAATTCCTGTCCTTATTTCCATTCCGACATGTTGGTCCATGACCTCATCTTGGTGGATGTGCAACACCTCATATTCCATCTAGGTAGCCTCCAACCTGATGGCATAAACATCGATTTGTCGTTGTGTTTTTCTCCCCCTTTTTTCTTTCCCCTTCTCTCGTCTTCCATTCCCCTCTGTGGTCTCTTAACCCTTCTCTTCACCTGCCCATAACCTCCCTGGTGCCCATCCTCCTTTCTCCCATGGTCCACTCTCTTCTATCAGTCCTCCTCCTTCAGCCCTTCACTTTTTCCACCCATCTGGCTTCACCTATCACATTATAGTTTGCCCTCTTTACAACCCCCACACCTTTTTATTCTACCATCTCTTCCCACCCCCCATGTCTTGATGAAGGGTCTTGACCCGAAATATCGACTTTAATAATTTTCATACATGCTGCCTGACCTCCTGAGTTCCACCAGTATTGTATGTGTGTTGCTCTGAATTTCCAGCATCTGCAGAATCTCTTGTGTTCGAGCTACTGCGACTATTCGAATACCTTTATTTCAAATACAGTCCTATGCAAAAGTCTTAGGCACCCTAGATTTTTTTAATATATTGTGAGATGGTATGGCCTGCACAGAGTCCTGATCTCAACATTATCAAGGCTGCCTGGGATTACCTGGTGAGACAAAAGCAAGCAAGACAGCCAAAGTCTGCAGAACTGTGGCAAGTTCTCTAAGAATCTTGGAACAGCCTACCAGCTGATTTATAAAAACTGCAGGACAGTGAACACTGTACCTAAGAGAATTAATGTAGTTTTAAAGCAAAGGGTGGTTACACCAAACATTGAGTGTTTTACTGTTTACTGCTCTTCATAGTTTTTTTTGATATTTAGAAACTTTTCAATAGACAATAGGTGCAGGAGTTAGGCCATTCGACCCTTCGAGCCAGCACTGCCATTCAATGTGATCATGGCTGATCATCCACAATCAGTACCCTGTTCCTGCCTTCTCCCCATATCCCTTGACTCCGCTTTCTTTAAGAGCCCTATCTAACTCTTTCTTGAAAGCATCCAGATAATTGGCCTCCACTGCCTTCTGAGGCAGAGCATTCCATAGATCCACAACTCTCTGGGTGAAAAAGTTTTTCCTCAACTCTGTTCTAAATGGCCTACCCCTTATTCTTAAACTGTGGCCTCTTGTTCTGGACTCCCCCAACATCGGGAACATGTTTCCTGCCTCTAGCATGTCCAATCCCTTAATCTTATATGTTTCAATCAGATCCCCTCTCATCCTTCTAAATTCCAGTGTATACAAGCCCAGTCACTCCAATCTTTCAACATATGACAGTCCCGCCATCCCGGAAATCAACCTCGTGAACCTACGCTGCACTCACTGAATAGCAAGAATGTTCTTCCTCAAATTTGGAGACCAAAACTGAACACTACTCCAGGTGAGGTCTCACTAGGACCCTGTACAATTGCAGAAGGACCTCTTTGCTTCTATTCTCAACTCCCCTTGTTATGAAGGCCAACATGCCATTAGCTTTCTTCACTGCCTGCTGTACCTGCATGCTTACTTTTAGTGACTGATGAACAAGGACACCTAGATCTCGTTGTACTTCCCCTTTTCCTGACTTGACACCATTCAGATAGTAATCTGCCTTCCTATTCTTGCCACCAAAGTGGATAACCTCACCTTTATCCACTTTAAACTGCATCTGCCCACTCACCCAACCTGTCCAAGTCACTCTGCATTATCCTAACATCTTCCTCATATTTCACACTACCACCCAGCTTTGTGTCATCTGCAAATTTGCTAATGTTACTTTTAATGCCTTCATCTAAATCATTAATGTATATTGTAAATAGCTGCGGTCCCAGCACCGAGCCTTGCGGTACCCCATTAGTCACTGCCTGCCATTCTGAAAAGGACCAGTTAATCCCTACTCTTTGTTTCCTGTCTGATAATCAATTTTCTATCCATGTTAGTACCCTACCCCCAATACCATGTGCTCCAAGGTTTGTTTTCTTATTTTTTGGAGGTATCCTTGTTTTACAGAATTTTTTTAACATGTGCCTAAGACTTTTGCACAGTAATGTAGATCTTCAACTCATTTCTTGGTGGCAGATTGCCTAAGTGACAGACCCAGGCTCACATGGGTCACACTTTGATTAGCTTTGTCTGATGGCAGTTCTGCTCTGCATGTTTTGTTTTATCCTGGATTTTATGGGCAAGAGATACTTCCAAATTGGTCACTGATTTAGACATAGCTCTCAACTCTTTGATGTGGTTGTAAGAAGATGGGTAACTATATGGACTTCCTTTAATCTGAGAAATTGCATCAGGCATGTTGTTGATCTCTGAAGTTTAGTAAAAGTTTTGAATGGCACCATTACCTATCCCTTATCAAGCATTACTGTACCAAGGTTTGTTTTCCAGCCTATGTCCTAGCTTCAGCATATCTTCTGCATGGAATCACAAACTAATTTTCAGTACCATGCTGATAAAACTAAAATAGCTGGTCATTAATGTAGGAATATTTAATGGAGAACTTGGCTCCTCATAAACCAATATATCCTAATGCCTCTGCAAATTATAAACCAACAAATCCTTTTTTGCTACAATGCTATCCATGTGATAAATGGAACCTTGCATAAAATGAAGAGGAAGGAAAACCAATTTGACAATCTATTTGAACTTGCATTGTCAAGACTTGCAGATGTCTTCTGTTATTTGATTTTGTCAGTCTTGAAACAATGTGGAGGCAAGTGGCCTCCATCAACATTATTTCATATTAAGGATATTTCCTTCAAAACCCAGTAAAAAGAGAAAAAATGTTAGATCATTGCTGTCCATTGCAGAACTATTGCAACATTTCATTCAAAAGATTTATAGGAAGTTGTTAAGTGTCCCATCAGTAAAAGTTATCCATATTTCCGGTAAAGGAAACAAAGGAAAAAGGTCATGGACAAAGGTCTGAGCTGTATAAGTGATTGAGTATGTTCTCTGGCTTTCGTTGACAGATGGACAAATCACAATAGCAGGCCACATCACTCAAACAATGAACTCAGATACAGACTTCTTCAGAAATTAAATAGAATGAAAAATAAGCAGATGTCACTGAATCACAAAACATTTCACAGCTTACATGGACTGTGGTTTAAAGTCTTAGGGATTCTCTATGGTAACACAGTGGTGCAGTATCTGAAATGCAGATTTTCTAAGGAAATTGGATATTCAGAATCCATTCACGAACAGCAGACTGTCAAGTCCCCAGCAAAGTGCACATCGACTGTGGTTTAGATGAGAACAATGATTATGTGCACTCTTTCTTTAAAAAGAAAATACAATATTACACTGGATATTAAGAATGCCTTTTCATTATAAGGTACAGTTATTGTTCAGAGTTCAAAATATCCCTAGAATTTTACTTCTGGCTATGTGGTCAACAACTTCTACTTGTACCACAGTACTAATGGAGCAAAAGTCTCCTACAGTGCTTTGTGGGAATGTTATCCAGTAAAAAAAAATGCTAACCCACAGAATAATCTGCTTGGCAGCTGTCCACAAGTTGAGCCAGTGTGTTAAGTTTTAAGGAGCATCTTACAGAGATTCAGGGTTGAAAGGTTCATGAAAAGAAACTTAAGTTTAGAGCCTTGACAGTTAAAGTGAAGACTACCAATGGTGGAGCAACCTAAATTCAGGAATGAGCAAGAGGACAGATTGAAGGAGTATGGGTATGTTGGAATCTCATAGGGCTAATAGAGATTACACACAATAGTGTGGGAAAAATCCAAGTTTTTGAAATAGAATACAAGCTATAAATCAATATTTTGCTTAAAAAGGTTTTGATCAGCAAGCATAAAGGTAATGAGTGAATGGGACTTTGGTGTGAATCAGCAGTAAAGTTTTGAATGTTTTTGATTTTACAAGAGTTACGAGAGAATGCACTGGGAAAAATTAAGTCTAGAGCGCGCAGTGATGGATGGGATTTCACCACTAGATGACCTGAGGAAATACACAAGTGGAAAAGGCATCTTAGATATGGCACACCAAGGAAATCCATAGGGGGATCAGCTGTGAGGCTGAGGCCATTAATTGCCTGGTTCAGTTTCCATCAATTGTAGGAGATGGATGGAACTGATAGCTAAGCTATATAGTTTGCAACACTCACTTTTGGCAGGAGTGTGTGGGGGGGGGGGGTGGTGAGGTGAACAAAGAGAAACAAAGGTCAGCACTAAATATTTTTGTAACCCATGAAGCTCGGGCATTTCACACTGGTCAAATAACCACACTGCTAAAAGGAATTGATTACCTCTTTCTAGAAACAATTACATTCAATTAATTTGCATTGCATCTGTTACTCAAGATTAGTTAGTTACATTAAATCAGTTAAAACTGACAATCTCTGAACTTATTTGTTGCTCTTTGAGTAGTCTGTACTGCATTTACAAAGATCTGATGCTTATTTTACTTTGGGTATTTTCTTACTTGCTTGGTAAATATAAATTGGTAATTACGCTACATTAGAAGTTTTGCTGACAGCAGCGGTAGGTGGGTTTTAAGCAAAAAACACCCAATACAAATTAGATTTCTCCCTATGTCCAGTTTTCACAAAATCCCTCTGACCTTTCCTTTTTGATTAAAGGACTTAATTTGTCCTTTGACAATGACGTCCTTCTACCTTCATAAATTTAGAGTTTAATAGATTATTCAATTCTTTACCCGTTCCTTCTCTTCCGTCAGTTCATTAGCCTAGAGTTTTCCTGTTCCCAAATTCTCAGTGTACTTGGATCCGTCCATGGCTTCCTAACATCTTTATACTGGTCTATCATTTTCTTTCTGCTGCCTTCCTCCTTTCTTAAAGAGTGGAGTAACATTCACAATTTTCCAGTCCTCTGGTACCATGCCAGAGTCCAACGATTTTTGAAAGATCATTTCTAATGCCACCACAGTCTCTAATGAATACCTCTTTCAGAACCCTAGGCTGCAGTTTCTCTGGTCCGGGTGACTTATGTATCTATAGGTCTTTCAGCTTTTTGAGCACCTTCTCTCTTGTAACAGTAACTGCACCCACTTCTCTTCCTTCATACACTACATCAGGCACACTGCTAGTGATTTCCATAGTGAAGACTGACACAAAATACTCATTTAGTTAATCAGCCATCTCCTTGCTCCCCCATCATTACCAACTACTGGTGTGATGTTTTCTCCTTTTTTTTCTTAAACCTCAATCCCAATAAGCTTGCAGAACATCAGTCTCAACAACCTGTTAATGTTATTTAACTAGCTAAAGAGGTTGTTTGTAAATTCCCAAATATATCCACCTTCTGCTCACTGAGCTATAACCCTCTTGATGATTACAAGGCTCTGATTCCTCAGACTGTTGTGACCTCTGGAATCCAGAGATCCTTTCTCCATTTGGCTCCAGTTTGAGAACTCAACCATACTCAGCCCATTTCCACCTCGTCCAAGCTTCTGGGTGTCAAGATCTCTGAAGATCTAGCCTGTCCCAACGTATCGATGCTGCTATAAAGAGGGCAAGACAGCAGCTCTGTTTCATCATGAATTTGAGAAGATTTGGTATGTCACTAAATCACTCAAACTTCTGCAGATATACCACAGAGAACATTCTGACTGGCTGCATCACCATCTGGTATCAGCAGCGTCAACAGAGCTCTCCCAAGAGGGATTTCTCGCAGGTTGGCGGCGGTTACTTAAGAAGGAAGCTTCAAGATTGTCCATTATACATGGCCTATCAGCATTGTCAATGGAGCTCTACCAACTAAACAAAAGTACAGAAGGGATAAGAGGAGCGGCCGTTGTTGGGAGTAGGCCAGTGGCGAGAGTAGAAGCGACAGGCTTCGGCTCAGAAACGTCTGTTAAGGTTTCCTTTTTGTTCCCTACCCCCTCCTCTCTTACTGTACCATTTAAATGGCTATGGTGTGCTCTTCGTGCCGGATGTTGGAGAACTGGGAGACCCAGAGTCTCCCAGGGAATTACATCTGCATCTGCGTGAAGTGCATCTGGCTGCAGCTCCTTGAATTCCGTGTTAGGGATCTGGAGCAGCAACTGGATGACCTTCGGCTTGTATGAGAGAGTGAGGATATAACTGATCAAAGTTATAGGGAACTAGTCACCCCAAAGTTGCAGGAAGCGAGTAGCTGGGTGACTGTCAGGAGAAATGGAAATAGGCAGTTAGAGCAGAGCACCCCTGTCTCCTCAAAAATAAGCATACAGCTTTGGATACGTTCGTGGCGGATGACCTCCCGGGAGAATGCCACCACGACCGGGTTACAGGCATGGACCATGGGTCCGTGGTGCAGAAGGGAAAGAGAGAGAAGAAGGGAGCAGTAGTGATAGGGGACTCGCTAGTGGGGGGAACAGACAGGAGATTCTGCGGACGTGAACGGGACATCCAGATGGTATGTTGCCTCCCAGGTGCCAGGGTCAGGGATGTCTCAGATCGCGTTCACAAACATTTTGGAGAGGGAGAGGGAGGAGCTAGATGTCTTGGTACATACTGGCACCAATGGCATGGGAAGAAAAAGCACAGACGGCGGGAGGGAGAAGAGATTGTATGAGGGGTGCATGGGGTCCTTCATAATGCTGTTTGCTTTGCGGATGCAGCATGTAGTGTAACTGTCCGTGATGGCAGGAAGAGAGACCCCGATGATCTTCTCAGCTGACCTCACTATCTGCTGCAGGGTCTTGCGATCCGAGATGGTGCAATTTCTGAACCAGGCAGTGATGCAGTTGCTCAGGACGCTCTCAATACAACCCCTGCAGAATGTGATGAGGATGGGGGTTGGGAGATGGACTTTCCTCAGCCTTCGCAAAAAGTAGAGACGCTGCTGGGCTTTCTTTGCTATGGAGCTGGTGTTGAGGGACCAGGTGAGATTCTCCGTCAGGTGAACACCAAGAAATTTGGTGCTCTTAACAATCTACCGAGGAGCCGTCGATGTTCAGCGGGGAGTGGTCGCTCCGTGCCCTCCTGAAGTCAACAACCATCTCTTTTGTTTTGTTCACATTCAGAGACTGGTTGTTGGCTCTGCACCAGTCCGTTAGCCGCTGCACCTCCTCTCTGTAAGCTGACTTGTCGTTCTTGCTAATGAGACCCACCACGGTGGTGTCATCGGCGAACTTGATGATATGGTTCTAGCTGTGTGTTGCAGCACAGTCATGGGTCAGCAGAGTGAACAGCAGTGGACTGAGCACACAGCCCTGGGGGGCCCCCGTGCTCAGTGTGTTGGTGTTGGAGATGCTGCTCCCGATCCTGACTGACTGAGGTCTCCCAGTCAGGAAGTCTAGGATCCAGTTGCAGAGGGAGGTGTTCAGGCCCAGTAGGCTCAGCTTTCCAATCAGTTTCTGAGGGATGATTGTGTTGAATGCTGAACTGAAGTCTATGAACAGCATCTGAACGTATGTGTCTTTTTTGTCCAGGTGGGTTAGGGCCAGGTGGAGGGTGGTGGCAATGGCATCATCTGTTGAGCAGCATATACAGTAGAGAATTGCGAAGTTTTAAAAAATCTACAGAGATCAACTAAAATATCATTAGAAGGGAAAAGAAGGGCAAGCTAGCAAATAATATCAAAGTGGATAGTAAAAGTTTTTTCAAGTATGTCAAAAATAAAAAAGAAATGAGAGTGAATATAGGACTGCTAGAAAATGAGGCAGGAGAAACAATATCAAGGAGATGGCTGATGAACTAAATGAGTAGTTTGCGTCAGTCTTCACTGTGGAAGACACTAGCAGTATGCCTGATGTTGTAGTGTGTGAAGGAAGAGAAGTGAGTGCAGTTACTGTTTCAAGAGAGAAGGTGCTCAAAAAGCTGAAAGACCTGAAGATAAATAAGTCACCCAGACCAGAGGAACTGCAGCCTAGGGTTCTGAAAGAGGTAGCGTCAGAGATTGTGGTGGCATTAGAAATGATCTTTCAAAAATCATTGGACTCTGGCATGGTGCCAGAGGACTGTAAAATTGCAAATGTTACTCTGCTCTTAAAGAAAGGAGGAAGGCAGCAGAAAGGAATTATAGACCAGTTAGCCTGACCTGGTTGGGAAGATGTTAAGAGTCAATTGTTAAGGATGAGGTGATGGAGTATTTGGTGACACAGGACAAGATAGTACAAAGTCAGTATGGGTTCCTTTAGGGAAAATCCTGCCTGACAAACCTGTTGGAATTCTTTGAGGAGATTACAAGTAGGATAGACAAAGGGGATGCAATTGATGTTGTATATTTGGACTTTCAGAAGGCCTTTGATGAGGTGCCACGCTTGAGATTGCTTACCAAGTTATGAGCCTATGGCATTACAGGAAAGTTACTAACATGGGTGAGCATTGGCTGATTGTTAGAAGGCAGTGAGTGGGAATAAAAGGATTATTTTCTGCTTGGCTGCCAGTGACCAGTGGTGTTCTGGAGGGGTTGGTGTTGGGACCACTTATTTTTATGTTGTATATAAATGATTTAGGTGATGGAATAGATGGCTTTGTTGCCAAGTTTGCAGAGATACAAAGATTTGTGGAAGGGCAAGTAGTATTGAGGAAATTGATAGGATGCAGAAGACTTAGAGAGATTAGGAGAATGGGCAAGAGAGTGGCAAATTAAATACAATGTTGGAAAATGCATGATCATGCACTTTGGAAGTAGAAATAAATGTGTGGACTATTTTCTAAATGGTGAGAAAATTCAGTAGTGCAGAGGGACTTGGGAGTCCTTGTGCAGACCACCCTGAAGGTTAACTTGCTGTTTGAGTTGGTGGTGAGGAAGGCAAATGCCATGTTAGCATTCATTTCAAGAGGTCTAGAATACAAGAGTAAGGGTGTGATGGTGAGGCCTCACCTTGAGTATTGTGAACAGTTTTGGGTCCCTCATCTTATAAAAGATGTGCTGGCTTTGGAGAGAGTCCAGAGGAGGTTCACAAGGATGATTTCAGGAATGGAAGTGTTATCATACGAGGAATGTTTGATGGCTCTGGGTCTGTATTTGCTGGAATTCAGAAGGATGAGGGGGGATCTCATTGAAACCTTTCGAATGTTGAAAGGCCTTGATGGAGTAGATGTGGAAAGGATGTTTCCCATGGTGGGAGAGTCTAGGACAGGAGGGCATAGCCTCAGGATAGACAGGTGCCTTTTCAAAACAGGTATGTGGAGAAATTTCTTTAGCCAAAGGGTGGTGTATTTGTGGAATTTGTTGCCACGTGCAGCTGGGGAGGCCAGGTTGTTGGGCATATTTAAGGCAGAGATTGATAGGTTCTTAATTGGACATGACATCAGTTATTGGGAGAAGGCTGGGAACTGGTTTTGAGGAGGAGATAGAAAAAGAGGATCAGCCATGTTTGAATGGTGAAGCAGACTTGATGGGCCAGATGGCATAATTCTGCTCCTATGCCTTATGGTATTATGGTATGGGGGGGGGGGGGGGAGCTACTGCTTAGGATCAAAGTAAGCTAGCTCCAGAGAGTTATAAAATTAGTCAGCTTCACTATGGATACTAGCCTCCATACTATCCAAATTATCTTCAAGGAGTGGTGCCTCAGAAAAGCGGCTTCCATAATCAAGGACCCCCACCAACCAGGACATGCCCTCTTCACATGGTTACTGTCGGGTAGGAGGTACAGAAGCCTGAAGACGCACACTCAGTGATTCAGGAACAGCTTCTTCCCCCCTGCCATCTGATTTCTGAATGGACCACGAACCATTGAACACTACCTCACTCCTCTTCTTAAAATTTCTGTTTTTGTACTACTTACCTTAATTTACCTATTGAATATGCATATATATACTTACTGTACTTAAGTTTTTTTATATTTATCATGCATTTCATTGTACTGATGCTGCAAAATTAACAAATTTCACAACATATGCCAGTGATATTAAACCTGATCCTGATTCTGATTCTGATTTGTTGTCTTGGTACGTGTTCCAATAAGAAACCTATACCATTACCCTCTAATTGAAGAAATTTCTCCTCTCAGTCCTAAATAGCCAACATCTTATTTCCAAATGTGTCCCTTTAGATGACATGCAGCCTGTGTTCAAGAGAATGAATCCAAGGAAGGCGTCTGGCCTGGCCAAGTTCTGAAGACCTGTGCTGATCAACTGCCTGGTGTATTCATGGATATCTTCAAACTCTTGCTCTGGCATTGTGTGGTACCCACCTGCTTCAATCCTATCAGTGCCCAAGAAGAGTGTGGTAACCTGTCTCAATGACTATTGCCCAGTGGCACTTACATCCACAGTAGTGAAGAGTTTTGACAGGCTGGTGTTGAAGCATATCAGCTTCTGTCTGAGTGACAACTTAGATCCACTACAGGTCTACAGCAGATGCCATCTCATTGGCTCTTCACACAACCCTAGAACATCTGGACAGCAAAGATGCATACATCAGAATGCTCTTTATTGATTACAGATCAGCATTTAATACCATCATCCCCTCAAAACTAATCAGTAAACTCCAAGACCTGGGCCTCAATACCCCCTTGTGCAATTGGATCCTGGATTTCCTCACTTGCAGACCTCAATCTGTTCAGATTGGCAAAAACATTCCCTGCACAATTTCCATCAGCACAGGAGCACCACAGGGATGTGTGCTTAGTCCCCTGCTCTACTCGCTTTACACCTGTGACTGTGTGGCTAAGCACAGCTCCAACACCATATAAAAGTTTGCTGATGGCACCACTGTTGTGGGCCATATCAAAGATGGTGATGAATCAGCATACAGGAGGGAGATTGAAATTTGACTGAGTGGTGTAATAACAATAACCTGTCACTCAATGTTAATGAAACCAAGGGACTGATTGTAGACTTTGGGAGAGGAAAACCAGGGGTCCATGAGCCAGTAATTATTGGAGGATCAGAGGTGGAGAGGGTCAGTAATTTTAAATTCCTTGGTGTCACTATCTCAAAGTTCTGTCCTGTCCATCATATAAATGTAATTGCAAAGAAAACATGACAGCCCCTCTACTTCCTCGGGAGTCTGCAGAGATTCAACATGTTATCAAAAACCTTGGCAAACTTCTATAGATGTGTGGTGGACAGTGTGCCAACTAGCTGCATTACAGCCTGGTATGGGAACACCAATGCCTTTGAGCAGAAAATCCTACAAAAGGACATGGATTTGGCCCAGTACATCACAAGTAAAGCTCTCCCAACCATTGAGCATATCTACATGAAACGTTGTTGTTGAAAATCAGCATCCATCATCAAAGATCCTCTCCAACCAGGCCATGCACTTTTCTCACTGCTACCATCAGGTAGAAGGTACACGTGTTTCAGGACTTGCACCACCAGGTTCAAGAACAGTTGCTACCCCTCAACCATCAGGCTCTTGAACAAAAGGGAATAACTACACTTGTTCTATATCCAGTGTTCTCACAACTGATGGTCCTGCTTTAAGGACTCTTTATCTTGTTACTTCATACTCATTATTTATTGCTATTTATTGCATTTGCACAGTTCGTTGTTCATTGATCCTGCTTACAGTCACTGTTCTACAGATTTGCTAAGTATGATCGTAGGTAAAAGAATCTCATGGTTGTATGCATTAACATGTGTGCACACTGATAATAAATATTACTTTGACTTTACTTATGAACTTTGGTTCTGGATTCACCCAGGGGAAATCCACCTTGTATCCAACCTGAATTTGCAAGTTTCAATGCAATCCCCTATTATTCTTCTCAACTTTGAAGGAGACAGGCCTTGGCTACTCAGTCTTATACAGGAAATAGCGGTTTCTGGAACCAGGCTAGTGAATCTTCATTGAACTCACTCTATGGCAGGTGCATCCTGTCTTAAGAAAACCAAAACTGTGCACAATACTCCTTATATACTGTTTCATCAAAGACCTGTACAATTGCTGTTATACTGCCTTACTCCTGTGTTCAAATGCTTTTCTGATGTACTTTATCGATCACACCTTTGAGTATTAACAATACATCTCTCACTATTTAACATGTATTGCTTTTTTGTTTTGTGCACCAAAGTGAATAACCTCCCAATTTTCACATATTCCATGTGCCATGTTCTCACCCACTCATTCAACTTGTTCCATTTTCCATCAAAACATCTTTGTATTCTTCCCTGTGTTCAGCATCCCTCTTGATGACATTGCATTAACAAATGTGTAAATATGATACTTGGTCTCCTCGGCTAAGTTGTTGATATAGTTTATGACTAGCCAGGGACTGGCTAGTCGTAGACTGTCAAACTGAAAATTATGATTGTTACCACTCTGTTTTCTGCTCAATAACTAATTCATGCTGTCATAAGACCATTGAACTGTCCCCTAGTATGATATGATGAACTCGCCTTCAGTCGACCTTGTTATGGCCTTGCAACATATTGTCTATACACAGAACTTTAACCTGCATTTTGTTATTGTTTTATCTTATACTATCTCAATGTATTTATAATGAAATGGTCTGTATATATGGCAAGCAGAACTAAGTTTTTCACTGTACATGGTTACATGGAATGATAATAAGCTAGTTTAAATTTATTTATCACCTCCCACCCCATTTCCATGTGCTCTGTTCTGTTGACCAATGTCCTGTGTGGAACCTTTCAAAAATCCAAATACCCAACATTGAGTGATATCCCACTCCCTATCATTTCCTCAAACATCTCCGGCAGATAATCTTTCAGAAATCTCTGTTGATTCTGCTCAATCCTATTCATTTTAAGATATTTATTACATCCTTCATTATTGATTCCATTATTTTCTCTCATGTTAGACTGGATGGTTGCTTCCATTTTTATCTCCATTTTTTGGGCCACACTTGCTATCATCCAGGCCACAGAAATAATTCCCGAATCTGGAATTCTGGAAAATGATAAAAAGAAGCAACACATGTAATCTAAATTATATCTGTTGGTCAGCATGTGGTTTTATTATTCAGCACGTATTTGCTTGCTTGTACAGCATTAAAAATTCAGCATTACTACAACTTCAGACTGTGCTATACACAAAAGTCACATCAGTGGCAATTAATTTCTTCTTCACCCTTCCCTACATCTCAGTAACTGAGTGCACTGTTTAATGCAGTACTAATATATGAGAATGAGGAAGGTCCTTGGTGCAAGTGATGAGCTGAACAGCCACTCCTTGTACAGAAGATACCAAGAGTTCTACATTTAGAACAGCATTCCTTAACAATGAAAATAAGAAATCAATGGGATTTCTACTTCCAAAAAATATTTCATTTGAGCCTCTTCATTTGAAACGCACATCTCTGAATTGGACTGCTTTCTAAATTGATTAATGTCCCTCTTCTTTCTCTTCCAGTCCCTGTATATTCTGAATGGCTCATCTATTTTTCTTCCCAAATTATCTGTCAGTTACATTCCCACTCTACTGGCAATTGCTGTTTTCCCCGTAGCTGCGGCCTTTGTAAGCATTCCCCTTTCCTAAGGCACTGATGTTTTTCTTTTCAAAATCACAACCCCCCTCTCCCTTCTCCATAAAACATCCCCTTAATTTATCAGTGAATTGTCTAATCTCAATCAAACATTCTTTTTCAAAGTTATTCACATATACATCCATTTCTTCTGCAATTCTCTGTTTGAATTCTTCCACTAGGCTTCTACCCATTCTGTAAGAAAAACAAACCCTTATAGTGCATGTAAGTTCACTGGATCTCTGATCATAATGCATTCTCACCACAGCCTATCTGCATTATTTGACACAGGTGAGCACATACCAATTCAAAGTTTACTCCTGCTACTTTCTTCTGCTGCTCTGTTACTTCATCCTGGAGCATTTTCAGTGCAGCTCTTTCACTAATTCCTGCAATTTCACCACTCCTCTTTCTCTTCTTTCTGCACCGCTTCTCTAAAACACTTCCTGGGATAGAAGCTTTGCTCCTGTGTTATTTGTTCTTGGGACAGTAGCAGCATTGTTCTTCTGTAAGTCCTTGTTAAGACAATGCCTGACTACCAATCATTGTTCCATAGCCATTAAAATGAACGGTGATCATGTATTTCTCAAGTGAATCTCATCAATGCAATTTGAACTTGAGTAATAGGATCAGCAACCTTGGTGATTGAGCACTGGGGCGAATTATAGTTCAATTTCAATAAAGATCATTTCGTTATTTCTATCTTGTTCTGATTGAAAGAACTAATTTTTCAAATGCATGAGTGAATGGATGTCATGATATGAGTTGTCAGAACTGCTGATCTTTACAGCCTTAAAGCTCCTAAGTACAATCTGTTCTTTCATTTTATGATTCTATGAATATGTATGGTTAAACTTGCATAATAACAATTCAATATGTTATTGCCTTAATGCCCCTCATCTAAGTAATTTTGAATAACTTAAAATGTCAGACAATTCATTTTGTTCTCATTTACACTGCTAGGAATTGTAGTTTTGATTTCCTGTAAAGAAATCAGACCTGCTCTGGAAAATATCTTTGTAAAGCAATTACTTGATTTGATATAAAGGATGATATAAAGGATCTAAAGTGCAATTGAGCTTTCTTTTGCCACTTCAATATTCAAAGACTCAGCTATTAAATGTAGGTTTTAATATAATTCATGAAAAGCATGTATTTTCCAGAACGTGTATGACATTTTTACAGATAAATTGAACTGCACAGAGCAGAAGCAGGTCTTTCTGCCCAGTAAGTCTATACCAATCATGATGTCAACCCAAACTTATTCAACATGACTGCCCATAGGCTGAAATCAGCATGGTTTCTTTAAGGGGAAATCTTGCCTGACAAATCTGTTGGAATTCTTTGAGGAAATAACAGCCAGCATAGATAAAGGATGATAAAGGATGTTGAGGCTGCAAAACAAGATAAGTGCCCGTGGCATTAGAGGAAAGATAGAAGCATGGCTGGCCGAAGGTAACAAATGGGAATAAAGGGGACCTATGCTGATTGGCTTGTATTGAAGAAGCAGGGAGTCTGCAGAAGGACATGGACAGTTTAGGATAACGGGCAGATGGAATAGAGTGTAGGGAAGTTTATGAACATTTACTTTGGTAGCAGGAATAAATCTGTAGTGTGGCAACCCACTTTCTGCGCGGGCGAACCGGCTCACAAATAGCCCGCGCGCGGGGTGAGACTTTGGGCATGCACCTCTGACGTCATTTCCGCCCGGAGAGGGCGGGCGCCAGGGATTTAAATGCCAGCGCCGCGAAGTTTGAATAAACTAGTCTCGACTGCGTGTCGTTATTTCAGTGCTGTGTGTAGCACATCGCTACGTTGCTGACCCCGACGGTCCAAACGGGATTTGGACCAAAGATGACCGACTCTTCATCTGTTCACGCAGTTTCGCTGAAACTGCCGACTTTCTGGACGCTGCGACCACGCGTGTGGTTTAGCCGAGCAGAAGCCGGGTTCCAGATTCGGCAGATATCCTCTGATTCCATGCATTACTACCACGTGGTGAGCGCCCTTGACCAGGAGACGGCCGCCCAGGTTGCGGATTTCATACAGTCGCCCCCGGAAGAAGGTAAATATGAA
This sequence comes from Hemitrygon akajei, assembly GCF_048418815.1. Classification (NCBI taxonomy): domain Eukaryota; kingdom Metazoa; phylum Chordata; class Chondrichthyes; order Myliobatiformes; family Dasyatidae; genus Hemitrygon; species Hemitrygon akajei. Next base: position 65,794,124 of record NC_133126.1, on the reverse strand, counting down.
GCATTCAAGGCGCTGCTCATTGGGACCTTTGGCCTCTCACGGCGTGAGCGGGGTGCCCGCCTGCTTCACCTGGACGGTTTGGGAGACAGGCTGCCGTCAGCATTGATGATCGAGATGCTGTCCCTGGCTGACAGACACAAGCCCTACCTCATGTTTGAGCAAGCGTTCCTAGAGCAACTGCCCGGGAACATACATCTGCTGCTGGCCGACGCAGATTTCAGCGACCTCCGGAAGGTGGTGGCCTGGGCAGACGTGCTGTGGAAAGCCAAGAGGGAGACCATGGCCTCCGTCCGTCAGATTACCAGGCCACGCGCCCAACAGCGGACAAGAACAGGCCCGGCAAGGGGGCTCACACAACACAGAGGCAGGAGTGAGGAGACCAGTGAACAGTGGTGTTTCTACCACCAGCGGTGGGGCACAAAAGCCCGCCATTGTCACCCGCCCTGCAAGAGCCAGGGCCAGGGCCAGCTGCCGCTAATGGCTATGGCGGCTGGCCACCAGGATAGCCTCTTGTACGTCTGGGACAAACAGTCGGGACGCCACTTCTTGGTCGACACCAGAGCGGAGATCAGCGTCTTGCCCCCGATGGGGTACAACACCCACAACAGGAAGCCAGGACCCACCCTGAGGGCCACAAACGGCAGCACGATACGGACCTACAGCACCCGCACAGTGCAGCTGCAGTTCGGCGCTAGCCGGTTCACGTGGGACTTCACACTGGCCGCCGTGGCCCAACCACTCCCGGGGGCGGACTTATTGCGAGCTCACAGCCTGCTGGTCGACTTGCAAGGGAAAAGACTGGTACATGCCGAGACTTTCCAGACGTTCTCCCTGGGTGAAGCCAAGTTACCGGCCCCACACCTGGACTCCATCACGCTGTCGGACAACGAATTCACCAGAATCCTGGCAGACTTTCCATCGATTCTGGCACCACAGTTCACGGCAGCCATGCCCAGACACGGGGTACAGCACCACATCCCGACCCAGGGACCACCCCTCCATGCCCGCGCATGAAGGCTCCCCCCGGAAAAGCTCCGCCTGGCGAAGGAGGAGTTCAAGAGGATGGAGGAATTGGGGATCGTACGGAGGTCCGACAGCCCATGGGCCTCCCCCCTGCACATGGTGCCCAAAGCAGCCGGGGGTTGGAGACCATGCGGCGACTACCGCAGACTGAACGAGGCTACAACTCCAGACCGCTACCCCGTGCCGCACATACAGGACTTTGCAACAAACCTGCACGGGGCAAGAATCTTTTCCAAAGTGGACCTCGTCCGGGGATACCATCAAATCCCGGTGCACCCTGAAGACATCCCCAAAACAGCACTCATCACCCCGTTCGGCCTGTTCGAGTTCCTCCGAATGCCATTCAGCCTGAAGAATGCTGCACAGACATTCCAGCGGCTAATGGATGCGGTGGGACGCTACCTGGACTTTGCGTTCATCTATTTGGAGGACATCCTTATAGACAGCAGTTGTCGTCAGAAGCATCTGTCCCACCTCCGCCAGCTCTACTCCCGCCTGAGTGATTTCGGCCTCACAATCAACCCGGCCAAATGCCAGTTCGGTCTCGATACCATCGACTTCCTGGGCCACAGGATTACCAAAGACGAGGCAACACCTCTGCCCGCCAAGGTAAACGCGATCCGCCACTTTGCCCGGCCCAACACGGTCAAAGGCCTGCAGGAGTTCGTTGGTATGGTGAACTTCTACCACCGTTTCCTCCCCTTAGCAGCCCGTATCATGCGCCCTTTGTACACCCTGATGTCGGGTAAAGGCAAGGACATTACTTGGGACGAGGAGGCCGCGGCCGCTTTCGTTAAAGCCAAGGAAGCCTTGGCAGATGCCGCGATGCTGGTGCACCCCAGAACGGACGTTCCGACCGCACTCACAGTGGACGCATCCGACACAACAGTCGGTGGGGTGCTGCAGCACTCATTGAGGGGCGCTGGCAACCCCTGGCGTTCTTCAGCAAGCACCTACGACCACCCGAACTCAAGTACACTGCTTTCGACCGGGAGCTGTTGGCACTGTAGCTGGCAATCCGGCATTTCAGGTACATCTTAGAAGGCAGGCCGTTCACCGCGTTTCCGGACCACAAACTGTTGACCTTTGCGTTCACGAAGGTGTCTGATCCCTGGTCGGCTCGCCAGCAGCGACATCTGTCCTACATCTCTGAGTACACGACGAACGTCCAGCATGTCTCGGGAAAGGACGACGTCGTGGCGGACGCCATCTCCAGACCAGCTGTCCAGGCCGTCCCTGGGGGTGGACTATGCAGCACTGGCGGAGGCGCAGCAGGCAGACGACGAGATGCCCAGCTACAGGACCGCAGTCTCGGGTTTGCAGCTGCAGGACTTTCTCGTAGGCCCAGGTGAGAGGACCCTCCTGTGCGACGTGGCTACCGGCCAACCTCACCCCATCGTCCTGGCAGCCTGGAGGCGGCGAGTTTTCGACTCCATACACTGTTTGGCACATCCATCTATCAGGACAACCGTCCGGCTGGTCTCCAGCAAGTTTGCGTGGCACGGACTTCGCAAGCAGGTCAGTGAATGGGCCAGAACGTGCGCGCAGTGCCAAACAGCCAAGGTGCAGCGGCACACTAAAGCCCCGCTGCAGCAGTTCGAACCCACCCACCAGAGGTTCGACCACATTCATGTGGATATCGTGGGCCCCCTACCAGTGTCCCGAGGAGCGCGGTACCTCCTAACTATGGTAGACCGGTTCACGAGGTGGCCAGAGGCGGTCTCGCTCACCGACACATCTGCCGATTCCTGCGCCTGAGCACTGATCGCAACCTGGGTAGCACGCTGCGGGGTACCGGCCCACATTACCTCTGACAGAGGCGCCCAGTTCACCTCCAGCCTGTGGTTGGCTGTGGCCAGTCTGTTGGGAACGCAGCTACACCACACTACTGCCTACCACCCACAGTCGAACGGACTGGTGGAACGCTTCCACCGTCACTTGAAGTCGGCTCTCATGGCCCGCCTGAGAGGACCTAACTGGGTGGACGAGCTTCCCTGGGTCCTGCTTGGAATTTGCACCGGGCCCAAAGACGATCTGCATGCCTCGTCGGCCGAGTTGGTGTACTGCGCACCCCTGGCCGTCCCGGGAGAGTTCATACCAGCCCCAAGCGGGCAAGAGGAAGAATCCGCAGCAGTCCTGGACAGACTACGCAAAAGGCTCGGCAACCTGGCCCCCGTACCAACTTCACAGCACGGACAGATCCCGACCCATGTACCCAAAGACCTGCAGAACTGTAAGTTTGTGTTTGTACGAAGGGGCAGACACCGGCCACCGCTACAGCGGCCGTATGAGGGGCCGTTCAAGGTGATCAACAACAACGGGTCCACGTATGTTCTGGACATTGGGGGGGAAAGAGGAGGTTTTCACGGTGGACTGACTCAAACCAGTCCATGTGGACTTGGCACAGCTGGTCGAGGTTCAGGCACCAAGGCGCAGAGGCAGACTTCCCAAACAGAGGTTGATCCAGACTGTGGACATTGGGGGGTGTATCGCCAGTTCTGTGGGGGGGGGGGTTATGTGGTGACCCACTTTCTGCGCAGGCGAACCGGCTCACAAATAGCCAGCACACGGGGGGAGACTTTGGTAATGCACCTCTGATGTCATTTCCGCCCGGAGAGGGCGGGCGCTAGGGATTAAATGCCAGCGCCGCGAAGTTTGAATAAACTAGTCTTGAAACGGCTTACTGACTGTGTGTCGTTATTTCAGCGCTGTGTGTAGCACATCGCTACAGTAAACTATTTTCTAAGTGAGAAGTGAATTCATAATTTGGAGGTGCAGGGATACTGGGGAGTCCTGGTGCAGAATTTCCCATAGGTTAACTTGTAGGCTGAATCATTACTAAGGAAGGAATATCGAATGTTTGCATTCATTTTGAGAGGATTAGAATATAAAAGCAAGGACATAGTACTGAGGCTTTATAAGGGATTGATTGGACTGCACTTGGAGTGTTTTTTTTTTGTTTAAAAAAAATTTTTTTTTATTAGTTTTTCAAAACATTTTACAAAATTAAAAGCCCCAAATCCCAGTGAGGAGCATTAATACAGTGCAAGATTAAGCATACAATAACAATATGCTACAAATGAAGAGAATTTAACAAAAAAGCACCTAAATTAAAGACAAGTGAGCTTAGTGTCCTCCCCAAGCCCCACAACACAAGAAAAAAACAACTCCAGACCAACCACCACACAGTATAAAGCTCCCAGACTGTGAATACACTTAGCAACAGAGGATAATAATACCTACTACCAGAAAAAAAAAGGGAGCTGAAAGCAAGGGACCGAAAAGAAGAGAAAAAAAAGAAAAAAAAACCCTAGTCAAGAGGAAGGTTATGAAAGTACTCGATAAAAGGTCCCCAGACCTTATGGAACTTTAGAACCGAATTAAGAACTGAATAATGAATTTTTTCGAGGTCCAAGCAGGCCATAACGTCGTTAAGCCATTGCGCATGAGTGGGCGGGGCAACATCTCTCCATCTAAGGAGGATCAAGCGTCTCGCCAGGAGAGAGGCAAAGGATAATATTTGGCATTTGGTCGGACCCAGACATAAATCTGTCTCGCCCCAAAAACTGAACAGAGCAATTAAGGGGTTAGGTTCTAGGTGCTGATTCAGAATACCCAATAATGTAGTGAAGACATCTTTCCAGAATTTCTCCAAGCTAGGACAGAACCAGTACATAAGGATGAGAGAGGCCACGCCCCTCTTGCATTTATCACAGAGCGGACTAATGCCAGGGTAGAATCGAGATAGTTTAGATTTAGACATATGGGCTCTATGAACAATCTTAAACTGTAAGAGGCAATGGCGAGCACAAAGGGAGGTTGAGTTAACCGATTTGAGAACTGAGTCCCAGCTCTCCTCGGATAAGGAGATATTTAAATCCTGCTCCCAGGCCATTTTAATTTTATCCACAGGGGTGCACTTGGAGTGTTGTGAGCAATTTTGAGCCCCATATCTAAGAAAGGATGCTGGGAATTAAAGGGTTAATGGATGAGGTGGGATCTGATTTATATCTGCCAAATATTGAATGGCCTAGACAGAGAGGACGTAGGGAGGATGTTCCAGTAGTGAGATAGTCAAGGACCAGAGGGCCTCAGATTAGAAAGACATACTTTTAGAACAGAGATGAGGAAGAATTTCTTTAGCCCAGTTATAGTTATGTGAATCTGCACAGTTCATTGCCACAGATGGCTGTGGAGACCAAGTCATTGGGTATATGTAAAGTGGAGATTCATAGGGTCTTGATTAGTAAGGGCATCAAAGGTTACGGAGAGAAGGTAGGAGAAAGGGATTGAGTGGGATAATAAATCTGCCCTGATTGAATGGCAGAGCAATCTTGATGGGCCAAAATGCCCAATTCTGCTCATTTATCTTATGGTACATATTTACTTTTTCTGCCAATTCCTATGTCTGTTTAAATGCCTCTTGAATATTGCGGTCATTTTCTACTTTTACCACCTCCCCTGGCAGTGCTCCGTGCACCTACTACGCTCAGTAAATTAAAAATAAATCTGCCTTGCACATCTCCTTTAAACTTTCACCCTCTCACTTTTAACCTAAGCCACTAGTATCTGACATTTCCATCCTGGGGAAAGGACTCATATACACCTCTCAGAAGCTTATACACTGAGCAGCCACTTTCCTAGATACAGGGATGGAACCCACTGTGATCTTCTGGTGCTGAAACCCATCTACTTCAAGGTTTGACGTGCTGTGCATTCAGAGATGTCCTTCTGCGCACCACTGTTGCAATGCATGTTTACTTGAATTACTGTCAGCTTGAACCAGTCTGGCCATTTTCTCCTAACCTCTCTCGTTAATAAGGCATCTTCACCCACAGAACTGCTGCTCACTGTATGTTTTTTGATTTTTGCAGCATTCTGTATAAACTCCAGGGACTGTTGTGAATGAAGGAGATCAGCAGTTTCTGAACTACTCCGTCCGGCACCAGCAATCATTTCATGGTCAAAGTCACCAAGATCTCATTCCTTCCCCATTCTGCTGTTTGTTCTGAACAATAACTGAACCTCTTGACCATGTTTGCATGTTTTATGTATTGAGTTGCTGCCACACGATTGGTGAATTGGATAGTTGCATTAATGAGCAAGTGTACTGGTGTACTTAATAAAGTGGCCATTGAGTGCATAAACAATTTATGACTGTGTAAAATATATTTGCTTGAGCACATTGTTGGAGAGAAATGAAGGAATACAAAGCTCTATATTGAAATTCAAGAAAGGGAAAACCTGGGTTTCCTTGGCTGTCCTCTGAATATACTCATGATACACAGAGTAGCAAGTATACATGAGGAAAGGATTAAAATATGATCCAAGGGGTAGAACAGTACACTTCAAGTTCAATTGTCATTCAACCATACACATTTATACAGCTAAACGAAACAGCTTTCTTGCAGGGCACAAAACACAACACATACGGTCAGACACACAAAAAGTATTAGCACATCCTTGAATGGCATGGCTTGAAGATTGATTGGTGCATGGGAATTTGTCCTGGAGCCATGTACACAAACAAGTATGCAGCAGTTCCTCATCACTTTATACCATAAAAAATACACAGTGCCTTGTAAAAGTATTCAGCACCCAACCAATGAGTATTACAACCATGGATTTTGATCAGTTTAACTGAGAACTTTTACTTGAGAATCGATTGCTCCTTTTTCACAGTAGAGCTCAAAACACAGGGAAAATTGTAAAACATGAAAAACTAAAAATTCAAAAACTGAAATGTCAGCAGTTCAAAAGATTACAAGGTACGACAGTGGAACCTTGTAGCGAAAATAAATAAATTTGTATACAAATGTTATTTATTGGATTTAAAAAAAAATAGTATCTGCATTCTTCGAAAAGTTTAGACTGCTATCAAACGCTTACTGGTAGGAACCAGTATTGAGTTGCCGGCTGGGGTAGGGAACCTGCAGCATTCCAAACTGAAAATAAGAACCTCTCCCTGAAACCGAATTGCTTGACTGGCGTGTTCCAGTGGTAGAAATGCTGGGACATTGAAGGTAACTGTGGCAGTCACACGAGAAACGCTTTAAGTTTTCGCTTCACTGTCCGACGGCGGTGCCGCTCGTTGGCTGCCAGTGTTTGGATGCAAACAGGCCCATATGGTTGCAGCTTGAGGAGAAGATCCCGATTTTACGTGCTGTGGAAGGCTGAGGGTATGGAGGCCTCTGCTGGTAAACAAATGTATTACAGATACTGAAATCAGACACGGAAATAAACATGCCATATTTTGCATTAATAATATATTAATTCCCCACAATCTACATTCCATAGGCCTCTTGTGCAAGCAACATCGTCCATTTCCCTCCATAGATGTTAACTGACCTGCTAAATTCCTCCAGTTTTTTTTTGTGCTTACCATTTTTTTTCACCAGTGTTCCCGTTCCTGACATTCAAACATCAATAAAATCCGCCGGATGATAGTTCTGGCCTCGCTCGCTCACTTTTCTGAATTGGATATTCTGAATTACACAACCCTCCGGCAGGGTCCAGGTCCTGAACTGTTTTTATGATTGTTTGCTGATTTTGCACCATTTCTTTTGAGCAATTAAATCATCTAAGCCTCAAATTCTGACGTTCCTCGCTCTTTAACCCCCCCCCCCTTTACAGTTGCACAAACTGCCCCAACCGATAATTTGCTTTGATGTTTGATGGATGTCTTGATTAAAATGTAAATCGCCTTTAGTCTTTGCTGGGAGTAGATACAATTATTATCCTACATGCCGTAGTTCTTGGAAATGCAGACATTTGGTCAATGCTAACTTCAAGTAACTTTTTTATTCCAACTGATGAGAGTGCTACAAATTTAATTCAGGAAATTTAATCCTGAATTAGAGCATAAATAGAAAACAGTATTCGGATCATGAAACTGCTGCAGCATCGAACGAGGGTCTGTTTAACCCTTTAGATATTCGATGATCTCTGTCCATTTTTCAGATTGGTAGTGATACGATACTGAGAGCAGACCCTGCAGTCCGTCGAGTCACATCAGACAATAAGAAGGCTAATCTCATTCATACCCCCGTATTCCCATCAACACTCCATCCTCCATATTTTGCCACTCCCTTTCACAAATTGAACAAGTTACATTACCAAGTAACCCGAGGACCCGCATGTCTTTAGGATGTGGCAGGAAACCCACGCGGTGACAGGGAAATGTACAAGCTCCGTCCAGACAGCCCCCGTGGTCAAAGCTGAACCTGGGTCACTGGAGTTGGGAAACAGCCGCTCTATTTGCAAGGCCAGTATGCCGCCTCTTCTTACTTTCCTGCCCTTGGTTTATAAATGGCTCTTTGAATGCCTCGATTGAAACTATTTTCAAAATCAGTCTGGATTCCAAAACAGTCCAGTCGGGGGGGGGGGGGTGTGCTCTGCCCCCGAATTTCCTTCTATTGATGCAGTGGTTCCCAAGCACCAGGCTGCAAAGCATGTGCTACCAGGCCGCGAGGAAACGATATGATTTGGCGATATGAGTCAGCTGCACCTTTCCTCATTCCCTGTCACGCCCGCTGTTGAACGCGCCTGAACGCAGTGATACCCTCGCGCCGGGGATCACTGGTTGGCCTCGGGTAACGGGCCGCCTCGCGCGGCCGGCGGGAAGTGCCGTTGGTACTGGCCTGGAGCGCGGGCAGATGGGCGCCGCCTCTGAACCCGTTTACTAAACCGAATGTCTGTGGGGAACCAGACGACCTCATTCGGGCTCAGGGGGAAGTGAGCACACTCAGCTACCTCTCTATGATCTACTGAAAGTCACCCCTCAAGCCAAACTTTTGTCAGCCGAGAGATCCTACCGACTTACAAGGGGGGAGAGCACACGCCCTGTCGCACTCCTCGGTCGGTCGGTCGCTCTCTCCGGACTGCGACCGCCACCCCGGTACGGGGACCTCCGGCCCTTACCTTGTCCTCTCACTGGTGTGTTGCAATTATTTTATATGTTCATACGAGGAAAATATGCGCTGTGTGTTTAATATCCAAATGTTACTTAAAATGTTATGATGCTATTGACTTATAAGGGAGTTATAATTGACTTATCACTATATTCATGTGAGGAAAATATGCGCTGTGTGTTTCATATTAAATTCATTAGATAAACCCTTTTAGAAACGAAATTGAGTGTATTAGCCGTTTATAATTGACTTATAGTTGACTTATCATCTATATTCCGGTTGTAATTAACACCCTCCCCCCCCCCTTCCGTCGGCTGGTCCACAAGAATATTGTCAATATTAAACCAGTTCTCGGTGCAAAAAAGGTTGGTGACCCCTGTATTGATGCATTCCTGAAGCCAAGCATAATGTGCTAACATGACTATGACCCATGGTGAACTTTTGGGCAAACGTTTTCCTCTCCAGCAAGACTGAGTTGTCAAACTTACTAGTTTCTCTACTCCTTGGGCTGCTGTTTCTGAAAATCATGCATCTTTAAATTGTTACCACCTTCAATCAGTCCCAACTGGAAGTGACAGCAAAACTTTCACTGCCTTTTGCTATCGGACTGCTGGGAAATGAAACTGGGGAGGTAGCAATGGGGGAGGAGGGAGGACAAAGAAGTGTGGATGAATTTAGACAGCATTTTTCATCAGTTTTTACTTAGTCTGTGGAAAACAGGAGCAGTATGCCTTCAATTTGAGAGAGTCAGGAGCAGGTGTGAGTGTATTGCTATTACTAATGAGAAAGAACTTGGGGAGCAGAAAGGTCTGAAGGTGGACAATTCACTGGAACCAGATGGACTACACCCCAGGGTTCTGAAATAACTACAGTACTGTGCAAAAGTCTTAGGAACATATATATAGCTGGGGTGCCTAAGACTTTAGCATAGTACTGTATTTGACAACGTGGAGCGGAGAGCAAGTTTGTAAATCTGACAGGAGTACAGAGTGTTGGAAATGGCGAGGGTGGAGCACCACGGGAGTGGTGTGGGACAGGTGGCAGAGAAGGAGTGCCAGGGGTGGTGGGGTGGAGTGGATGCAGACGCACCCAGCCCTGAGACACCAGACAAGGTCATTTGATTCAAAACAACTGGTTTATTGGTCATTACAGAATGTCTCTCTGGTGCTTCTCACTCCCTTCTTCTTTTCTCAACCATGATTCCCCTCTCCCCTTCCCACTCTCAGTCCACAATAGAGACCCATATCAGAATCAGGTTAATCATCATATGTTATGAAATTAGTTCTTTTTTGTGGAATTAGGATAGTGCAATACTGTACACACAATTACTCCAGTACTGTGCAAAAGTTTTGGCTACAGTATACAGTAAATATGTGCCTAAAAATTTTGCACAGTAGTTTTGCCTGAAGTGATCTTTCAAGAATCATTAGATTCTGGAATGGTTCTGGGGAACTGGAACATTACTAATGTCATTCCACTCTTTCAGAAGAGAAGGAGGTAAAAGAGAAAATTCTAGGCCAGTTAGCTTGACTTCAGTGGTTGGGAAGATGTTGGAGTCCGTTATTAAGGATGAGGTTTTCGGATACTTGGAGGCACATGATAAAATAGGCCAAAGTCAGCATGGTTTCCTGCCTGCCAGATCTGTTGGTATTGTTTGAGGAAATACCAGGCAGGATAGACAAAGGAGAGTCAGTGGTTGTTGTTTGCTTGGATTTTCAGAAGGCCTTTGAGAAGGTGCCAACATGAGGCTGCTAAACAAAATAAGAGCCCGTGATATTACAGGAAAGATACTAGCATAGATAGAAGAATGGCTGACTGGCAGAAGGCAGAGTGGAAATAAAGGGAGCCTTTTCTGGTTTGCTGCTGGTGACTAGTGGTATTCCACAGGGGCTGGTGTTAGACATTATACGTCAATGTTTTGGTAACGGAATTGATGGCTTTGTGGCGAAGTTTGTGGATGATATGAAGAAAGGTGGAGGGGCAGGTAGTGTTGAGGAAGCAGGATGTCTGCGGAAGGATTCAGATAGACTGGGAGAATGGGTAAAGAGGTGACAGATGGAATATAGTGTAGAGAAGGGGATGTTAATGCATTTTGGTGGTAGGAATAATGGTGTAGACTATTTTCTAAATGGGTAGAAAATTCAAAAATCAGATGTGCAAAGGGACTTGGGAGTCCTTATGCAGGATTCCCTAAAGGTTAACTTGCAGGTTGAGTTGGTGCTAAGGAAGGCAAATGCAATGTTAGGATTCATATTTGAATCCTCTCAAAATAAAAGCAAGGATGTAATGCTAACTGGGAGACAGTTTGGCTGAACACTTATGCTCTGTCCGCCAGAGAAAGCAGAATCTCCCAGTGGCCACACATTTTAATTCCACGTCCCATTCCCATTCTGATATGTCTATCCATGGCCTCCTCTACTGTCAAGATGAAGCCACACTCAGGTTGGAGGAGCAGCACCTTATATTCTGTCTGGGTAGCCTCCAACCTGATGGCATGAACATTGATTTCTCTAACTTCCGTTAATGCCCCTCCTCCCCTTCTTACCCCATCTCTTATTTATTTATTTATTTATCCTCTCTTCCCCCCCCCCCCCACCTTTTCTTCTTCTCACTCTCTGTCCCTCTCACAATCACTCCTTGCCTGCTCTCCATCACCCTCTGGTGCTCCCCTCCCCCTTTCTTTCTCCGTAGGCCTCCCGTCCCATGATCCTTTCCCTTCTCCATCTGTGTATCCCTTTTGCCAATCAACTTTCCAGCTCTTAGCTTCATCCCTCCCTCTCCTGTCATCTCCTATCATTTAAGATCTCCCCTTCCCCCTCCCACATTCAAATCTCTTATTATCTCTTCTTTCAGTTAGTCCTGACAAAGGGTCTCGGCCCGAAACGTCGACTGTACTTCTTCCTATAGATACTGCCTGGCCTGCTGCGTTCCACCAGCATTTTGTGTGTGTTGCTTGAATTTCCAGTATCTGCTCATTTCCTCGTGTTTGTGATGTAATGCTGAGGCACATTGGTCAGACTTTACTTGAAGTATTGTGAGCAATTTTGGGCCCCTTATCTAAGAAAAGATGTGTTGGCATTGGGGAGGGTACAGAGAAGTTTCACAAGAATGATTCCACAAATGAAAGGGTTAACATATGAGGAGCATGTGATAGCTCTAGGCCTGTACTCATTGCAGTTTGAAGAATTTCGGGGGATCTCATTGAACGCTGTTGAATTGAAAGGCCTAGACAGAGTGGATGTGGAGAGGATGGTGGGGGAGTCTTGGACTAGAGGCACAGCCTCAGAATGAAGGAATGTCCCTGTAGAACAGAGATGAGGAGAATTTCTTTAGCTAAAAGGCAGTGAATCAGTGGAATTTATTGCTCTGGAGGCCAAGTCATTGATTACATTTATAGGTTCTTGATTATCGATGACGTCAAAGGTTACAGGGAGAAGGTGGGAGAATGGGATTGAAAGGGATAATAAATCAGTCATGACAGAATGGTGGAGCAGTCTCGATGGGCCCAATGGCCTAATTTGGCTCATTTTGTCTTACGACAAAAGTTTGGTGGAATAATAGAAGTCATGTACCTGTCACATTTATGTGTGAACGTAGTGTTGGGTTTTGGAATCCGCAAGGTTTCTAAGCTTACTTATGTCAGCCAACAATAGCCATTATCTTCACTGGGATAGTGTTCTGCTGTTTCAAGCATAGATATTAAGCATATTGCAGGAAATGAAGTTTCCACAATTTTCATTTCATTATTGTCTATCAACAGAAACAATACACATTGCAGACACGGACCATTTTAGGAACTCTCGACATAAAAAACAACATTGCGAGCTCAGAAACCAACAAGGCCAGAATTGGGCCAAATCAAGCTACCTGTGGCTTCTGATGTCAAAATGGCTGTCTGCATTCATTCATTCATTCTCAGGTGTGTACAGGTAAATACTGAGCTGTCCGATACTGACAGTTGGATTTGTGTAAGAAAGGTTTAAAGGGGGGAGGAGTAGGGCTGGTGGTCAGGACAGTATTGGTGGGCAGAAGGGCCTATTTTTGAGCTGTAAGATTTTATAACTGCATCTGTCATTCTTTGTCACCTGCTGCACAGTAAGTCCAATGATGGAGCACCGTCTTTCTGGAACAATTCAAAGGTACAGTTAATGTCAGAGAAACGTGTACAATATACATCCTGAAATGCTTTTTCTTTGCAACCATCCACGAAAACAGCAGTGCCCCCAAAGAATGAATGACAGTTAAATGTTAGAACCTCACAGCAGCCCCCAGCTCCCCCCTCCCACACGTAAGCAGCACCAAAGCAACCATTGCCCCTTCCCCCACCAGCAAAAAAACCCATCGGCACCCAACACCAAGCACTCAAGCAAACAGCAAAGACACAGACTTGCAGTACCCCAAAGACTACTCGTTCACCCGGTATTTGATGTACCACAGGTTCTCTCTCTCTCCCTAATAATGGAGTAAGAGGTGTCTCTGGCTTTAAGTGTAATGCCAGCGAATGCACCATTCAACTCCTACGCCTCTGACACATTTGTCTCTGAACATGATTGGTTGTCTGTCGTATCTGATGAAGACAGAGGACCTGTGTGGGAGCGTTTTTAAAGTGGAAAAGCCATTGTACTGGGGCAATTCCACTCTCTTCACTTTGGAAGTCCGCTTCCAGTGGTGTGAACAGTCACCACAAACTGGGTTGCAGTGGATGATCATGACTTCTTCTGTGCCTTGTCATGCTCTTTGCTCTCCACAAAGCTTGCTGTGTAGGTTTTTGCAAATAAAGTGAAGTGAGGCGTTATATATTTAATGAAACCCATAACACATTTTATTAAACTCCAAAACCCAAACACAAAAGCGGGCTAAACCTCTTCATGTAATAATGTCATCATGTCAGACCAGCCTCTTAACGTGAATCCCCAACTCAATGTTGGTGGTTGTGAATTATGTACATTTCTCCCAAACTCCTTGACATCCACAGGCTGGCAGTTCATAAAATCAACTAACAGTCTTTGGGTACACTGGAAATTTGCACCAAGCAGAGATCTAGCCACTTCAGCCACAGCAAAGTCAGATGAGTAATGTTGCCCACTGAAGCAGAGTGTCACTCGGTGTGTGCCTTAAGTCTGGATCTTGCTGCTGTTGGCAACCCCCAGCGAGTTTTCACTGATCTTTGCCTTCTCATCAATAGGTGACGCTGGCAGAACACTCACTTGAGCACCTGTGTCATACAGGAAGTGACACCTTGAAAGAGTATCCATAATGATCAGTAGATGACCCTGACAGCTGGAACCCACGGTATTCACAGACCCCTGATGTGCTGACACTGTCGAAGCTGCAAGATGGTTGGCAATTCCTAGCATTTGTACCAAAGCAAGTGTGGTAAAAGCTCAAGCCCAGCATGATTTGTTTTGCATTTGTGGGCATTTCTATGTTGGGAAACTTGCTGACTGGGCTTACTAAGGGAGAGAAAGGAGGAGGAATGATGCATCGCTGCCCAGTTGAGTGTACACTATCAGTCATTTTAGCAAGCTCCGGGTGCATTAGTGAGGGCTATACAAACTTGATCAGGAATTTGCTGAATGAGGAACTCTTTAAAAATGAAACAAGGATGGTGATTTCCCAGGAGGGACAGCATGTGGTCCATTAGCTCTGAAGGTCTAGCATCGCTGAGACTAGGTAAGGAGAGAAACTGTTTGGCGTGGTCAGACTCCAATAGTTCAACAGTCTGTAAAAGGTGAGTTTTCAGTGATGAGTATTTATCATGTTCAGCCGGGTGTTCAAGCAGACTCGCTGTTGAGAGATGCTACCACGTAGTAGAATTTGGTGTTGTCAATGTTGATTTCTTGCACAGTGAACTGGGCCTCAGCTTGTACAAATCAGACAAAGGCACTTTGCTGCCAAAACTCCGGAAGTTTCAGAGCAACTGCATTGGCTGACATGTTGAATAACTCTGGAATCATCCTAGAGCATCAGGGTCACCAATGTAGTTTTCTGCAAACAAAATGAAGTGAGATATTTTATTTAATGAACTCCAAAACCAAAACACAAAAGCACACTAAATCTCTTTACGTAACAACATCATCATGTCAGACCAGCTTCTTAAAATGAAACCTCAACTCAACGTCGGTGTTGTGAATTATGTACATTTCTCTCAATTACGTTCCCTGACAGCAGAACCACCTTCCTGGCCATTGGATCTCAATGTTGATCTCATCTGCCCAGTCCACCGGAGCTGTCTTTGCAAGCTAGGACAGGCATGCTCCTATCTCACTGGGGTATGAGGCCGCCAGCCGTCCTCAGCTGGTTCAGCCCGACAGTTGAACCAGCATACCTCTCGCTGTGAAATGGGGGCAGCTCTTTTTCCCTTATTAGGGAGAGAGAGAGAGAGAGAGCCTGTGGTATGTCGAATTACTGGATGAATGAGTAGTCTTTGGGGTACTGCGTCCGTGTCTTTATTGATGCTTGCTGAACATTTGAGTGCTTGGTGGAGGGCGCCGATGCTTTTTTTTGCTGACGGTGGTGTTGGGGGGGGGGGGGGGTCCGTGTTTGTTGCCTTGCTGCTGTTTATGTGTGATTCTAACATTTAACAATTGCACGTAGTGCAGCTGCCAGTTCTCACCAAGAACCTCGAATAGGCAGGAGAAAGGAGTGGACAATGTCTCTTGCATGCTCAACCAAGTACGTGGGAAATGTGACTAATACTTTATATAATTATTTTTATTTAATAGCACATGCATTTTCCAAACAAATCTTGATTGTATTTAAGCAGTTGCACTCATTAATACACAGACAATGAAAAAAAGTACAGTTGATGTTTCGGGCTGAGACCCTTTGGCAGGACTGGAGAAAAAAAGATTAGGAGTAGATTTAAAAGGTTGGGGAGGGGAGAGAGAAACACAGGGTGATAGGTGAAGCCTGAGGGAGTAGAGATGAAGTAAAGAGCTGGGAAGTTGATTGGTGAAAGAGATACAGGGCTGGAGAAGAGAAGGATAAGTCAGATAGGAGGGAACAGAAGGCCATGGAAGAAAGAAAAGGGGGGAGGAGTACCAGAGGGAGGCGATGGGCAGGTAAGGAGATAAGGTGAGAAGGGGAGTAGGGAATGGGGAATGGTGAAGGGGGTGGGGAGCATTAACAGAATTTTGAGAAATCGATGTTCATGCCATCAGGTTGGAGGCTACCCAGACGGAATGTAAGGTGTTGTTCCTTCAACCTGAGCATGGCTTCGTCGCAACAGAAGAGGAGCCCATGGAATAGACATATTGGAATGGGAACGGGAAGTGGAATTAAAATGGGTGGCCACTGGGAGATCCTGCTTCTTCTGGCGGGTGGAGCGTAGGTGTTCAGCGAAGCAGTCTCCCAATCTAAGTTGGGTCTCACCGATATACAGGAGGCCACACCGGGAGCACCAGACACAGTATATGACCCCAACAGACTCACAGGTGAAGTGTCACCTTACCTGGAAGGACTGTTTGGGGCCCTGAATGGTAGTGAGGGAGGAGATGTAGGGGCAGGTGTAGCACTTGTTCCACTGTTACGAACCCCGTAACTGGGTATCTTACCAGCAAAGATAGGAGTATCCATTGAAGTCTGATGATACTATTTTTAACAGTATTCATTAGTAAAAATACACAAAAATAATATCAATGCAAATGTACAGATAGTATACGACATCAATACTAAACCTAAAAGTGCGGGTATAATAATAATCAATATGAAATAAGCTCTTTCGTTGTCTAGGGGATAATGAATTGTCCGATGGAAATATAAAGTTCAGTTCAGTTCATGCAGGCTGCGGTAGTTGTTTGTCGATGTGTTGCAATTGTTAGAGAGAGAGAGAGAGAGTAACTTGCCGACTTTCCTTTTACGATCTTGATCCGTCTCCGTCCTTTAGCTAGACCGTTCCGTGGAGGACTCATCACCCAGGCAAGGGTGGACACACACACAAGCCCCCACCGGTCTCATAGCGTCTCTCCTGGTGCGTCTGAGGGGTGTTCCCCAGACCCTACTTTATCCCCGCTCACGGGGTCTCAGATGTCAATCAGGTTGGGATGATGCAATCCCTCAACCAGACCACTCTGGTTGCCCCCTGAGGGGTTTCAATGAATAGAACAGTACTCAATACACGATTCCTTCTCCAAGAGACAATAGCAGTAATCTCTTTGTCAATAGGAGACATTCCAACCTGTGCTGTGCCTCTCTCTCATAAATTTGTATGAGCTGTTTATCTCTCTCATTTCCTTTGATAACAGCATTGGAATAGTAGCAATTTGCGATTCTCCAAAAGGGGGGGGGGGGGCATTGGCGATTCTGTACCCTTCTGCCCATCAGAGTTGCTCCTCATTCATAACACCACTTACAAGGATAAGTGCCAGGAAGGAGATCAGTGTGGAGGGGCGAATGGACAAGGGAGACTATTCTTTTAGTTAATATTAGTAGTAATATTACTGTATTTCTATACTTCTATTACTTACAATTAAAAGTACGGCGACTGGAATAGAACATAAATGAGTAGAATAGATGGTCCATGTTGTCCTATATTTGTGGTACGGAAGGTCAAAGATGAACTTGTCTCCACAAAGTCTTCTGTCGGGTTTTCAGTGCTCAGCAGGTTTAACGGTGGAGAGATAGGGAGATCAGCAACTTTAACAGGTAAGTGATATCAAGGTAGATGTGTATTTCTAGCATCTGTTAGGCTTTGCAATAAGGTGCTGCTCATGGTATTAGAAAACTCTGGAGCTGTTTGGTTCTTAAACTAGACAGATGTAAATTGTTGATGTTGCTTTAGTTGGATCTAGTGGGTTTGAGGGTCTAGAGAGAAGATAAATGCAAAATCATACCTTTATATCTTTATGTATTTCTTTCCTACCTCCTCAGTCTGTGCAGAAGCTGGACTCTCCTGTGACTGACTGGGAGCTGAGCATGGAACCTGATAACCCATCATTGACTGAACCTACAGGGGGTTGTCCGCTTTTAGAATACAGATCATTGGTTTATGAAGCTACTTTTTCAACAAGCAGGATTTCCCACTTTTCTGATACTGCAATGCCAATGTTATAACATTGAACTTTATGATCTAGACATGCTGTATTCTCAAAAAGTTACATAATTAATTCCCTCCTCTAACTCCATGCTAAAGAACTGCCGGAATTTTTGCCCCTAGTGCACATTCAAGGATGAAACATAGCAGATTTGATTCATCATACTGTCCTACACCAGCTGGTCTAGATCAATGTAAACTTAATTTACTTTGAACTGTTAAGTGACAGAATTAATCAAGGAGGAACACTGACTACTGGCTGTACAGTAAATGTTTTTGATTGCTTATAAATCAGAAACAAGAATTAAAATTAAGTTTAAAAAGAATGGAAATCCTCAGTATAAATAAGTGAAGTCATAGTTACTGAGCAGCTGAACAGCAAATCATTATGTTTAATACATTGATCGGCAAAGGTTACATCGGTCATTTCATGTATTTATGTAAATTAGCATTAACCACCTCTGAATTTCAATCAGGGCAGTGACCTGAGTCAGGAACAAAATTGAAGAAAATTGTAGTTGTTTTGATTATATATTAGATTACATAAAATTTGGCAGCTGTGTTAGAACCACCTGTTAAACAGCTCCATTTCAAATGTGTGACAGAGGTTTTGTACTGGCCTGAAGATTTTTATTTCCCTGATTATTTTTAGGGAATTCTATTTAGCAAATGCAATGGGTATACTTACCATTGTAAGGTATTTTTAAGGAAAGACTGGCCATGCAGACAATTGAACTGAATTTGTGACTGAAATGGGGTTGGTGAAAAGGTAGGATGCAAACAGAGGTAAGCTTTTTTTTCCCCTGGAGTGAAGAGAGAAGAAAGAACATGAGGCTTTAATTTAGTTGTTCTTCAGAATCCATTACCAGCCGTCTTTCCTGAGAGGAAGGGATTTTATTTGTTTTAGCAATATCTGCTTTGCTGCCTCAGGCTCTGTATAGCTTCCTGCCTCCAGTTATGATACTTTCATAATTTTCTCATTGTCAGTGTCCCTAATTCCACTCAGCCATCAGGCCTCGAGCATTAACACAGGGGATGTGGGTCATCCATCTCAGGCATGGCAACTGACCGTGGTTATCAGTTCTGGACAGACCCAGAGCAGGTTGTCAACAACTTCCAACATGCAGGAAGAACCAAGCATCCCTGAGCACTTGTGCAGATTTTGCTTCATTTCCAATTTTGTCATCTTGAGGTATCAGTCTGTGCCTTCACTCAGGCAGCAGGAAGTTCAGCATTTTTCTTGGAGAAATGCTAAATAAGCTGAACTTGTTTTTCCTGGAAGGGTGAGCTGATAAAACTACAAAAGATATGATTAGCACACCTTGGTAGATCATCAAAATATTTTTCCCACAGCAAGAGTGCATAGTTTTAAGATGAATGTTAGGAGTTTTAACGAGATTTGAAGGGTAAGTTTTATGCATGGGGAGTAGTTGATATTTAACTTCACTGCCAGAAGAGATGGTAGAGTTAGATACAGTCACTATTTTTGAGAGGCATTTATATACTTAAATAGGCAAGGCACAGAAGTACATAAAACAGGGTAGATGAGTTTATAGTGCAATGAGAAATTGGCAGGTGTAACTTTGTGGCCATCACAGAGTCATGGCTGAAAAAAAATCACAGCTGTCACCAAAGCGTCCAAGTATACACGTCCTATTGAAAAGACAGGCAGGTGGTCAGAGAAGGTGGGGTGGCACTGTTGGTAATAAATGAAATCAAATCCTTAGCAAAAAGTGTCATAGATTCGGAGAATGGAGAATTCCTGTGGGTAGAGTTAAAGAACTGCAAGGGTAAAACGACCCCTTAGTAATCACAACTATATTCACTCTGCCCGGCACTCAATTTTCTGGCACGCTGCTTTCAACGAGCCACTGTTTCCGAGAGTTTCATTCGTGTCAAGGGAATGGATGGAGCCAGTCAGCTTTTCCTGGGGCAGTGGCTGTTCTGGGATCTCCTGGCATCTAGTGCCACTGTGATGGAGGACAGGAAATTCTGTGTGCCTGTGCTGTCTTCTGCGGTCTTATTGTTATACAATCTGGCTTAAAGGGATCTGCAGATCTTTAGTATGTCTATCTTTGAGGATGTTACTGAGATGTCCTTTTCCTTAATGCTGCAAATCACAGAGCTCTCCCAGTGAACCTTTCAGAAGAAGAAACACAAGTGTGCCTTGTGAGTTCAGAGGTAAAGAGAACAGCTTGTTGACTCTTTACCTCTCGAAATTCCTCTCTCCCATCCACCCTTCTCAAAGGCAGAAGTTGTTGAAATCCGTCTGGAGTTGGCACAACTCCCCCTGACTCTCTCATGCTTTCTAAACACCTTTGAAGATGATGAAGCTTTTGATGCTCTCCATGGTCGCTTCCCAACAGTGAATCAGAGTCACAGAGGGGTTTCGCAGTTCTTCAATTTGTATAATCCCTTCTTAGTTCCTCAATGTTCTCTGGACATTCAGCTTGACATTCTGCTTATACACCCCTACCTTCCATCTGTAGGTAACAAAAGGCACAAAGGTGGCAGAGGTCAGAGAAGAAACCTGGCATGACGTCAGTAGAACTGATTGTGAGTGCCATTGATGCGAAGAGTAAGTTTATCTGGGGTCGGACTGAGATATCCATTCCGTGTTTTGCTGTGCTCTGCCAGCAGGGATATTGAAGGCATCGCACAATGTTGTATCTTTAACCATTTCTGTCAGAAGTCCTGCCTCCTGTCCACACTGGCAGATTGTTGGCCATATTGTGAGAGGTAGCATGTGTATCTCTCCGGAGGGAAAGGGAGTTACGTTTGCTCTGTTTCTTCTTGGCTCAGACAGTCGATGATATTCCATTTAAGGGAAATTAAAAAGCACTTGAAGGTTACGAGTGTCATGGCTGAACAGCCTGAGTGGCCAGGTGTTGGGTTTGAGGTGTGGGGAAGTGAGGGAATGAATACCAATGAGAGTATGAAGCGCAAACTGCAATTTAGTGAAGAGTATTGAATTGAATTGACTTGATTACTTACATTCTTCATACACATGAGGAGTAAAAATCTTTACGTTACGTCTCCATTCAAATGTGCAATGTGCAATTATAGTAATTTATAATAAATTTTATGTACAACAGTATAGTTAATATAACATAAAAATACAGCTGCATCAGCATGAATTAATCAGTCTGATGGCCTGGTGGAAGAAGCTGTCCCGGAGCCTGTTGGTCCTGGCTTTTATGCTGTGGTACCGTTTCCTGGATGGTAGCAGCTGGAACAGTTTGTGGTTGAGGTGACTCGGGCCCTTTTTACACACCTGTCTTTGTAAATGTCCTGAATGGTGGGAAGTTCACATCTACAGATGTTCTGGGCTGTCCACACCACTCTCTGCAGAGTCCTGCGATTGAGGGAGGTTCAGTTCCCATACCAGGCAGTGATGCAGCCAGTCAGGATGCTCTCAATTGTGCTCCTGTAGAAAGTTAGAATTTGGGGGGCCATACCAAACTTCTTCAACCGTCTGAGGTGAAAGAGGCGCTGTGTGCCTTTTACACCACACAGCTGGTGTGTACAGACCATGTGAGAATCTCGGTGATGTTTATGCCGAGGAACTTAAAGCTGTTCATCCTCTCAACCCCAGATCCATTGACGTCTATAAGGGTTAGCCTGTCTCCATTCATCCTGTACTCTACAACCAGCTCCTTTGTTCTTGTGATATTAAGGGAGAGGTTGTTTCCTTGACACCCCCGTGTCAGGGTGATGACTTCTCTGTAGGCTGCCTCATTATTATTTGAGATTAGGCTGATCAGTGTAGTGTCATCAGCAAATTTA
The DNA here is from genome assembly GCF_048418815.1 of Hemitrygon akajei. NCBI lineage: Eukaryota > Metazoa > Chordata > Chondrichthyes > Myliobatiformes > Dasyatidae > Hemitrygon > Hemitrygon akajei. The sequence continues at coordinate 65,772,371 of NC_133126.1, read as the reverse complement.
ATTATCAGATTGGAGCTGTGGGTGGTGACACAGTTATGGGTATACAGAGAGCAAAGGAGGGGGCTTAGTACACAGCCCTTGGGGCACCTGAGTTGAGGGTCAGAGGGGCAGAGGTGAGGGAGTCCACTCTTACCACTGGCCAGTGATCTGACAGGAAGTCCAGGATCCAGCTACACAAGGCAGGGAGTTGTGTAGGAAGTTGGAGAGAGCAATGCAGGTATTTTGACACAACAGATAAGATCGTTATAGTTATTTTGAGTTGTAATAATTTCCAGGCATTTACAAAATGAGCTATTACTTCTGTTTGGCAAGACAAATGTTGCACTGGGGGCTTCTTGCACCAATCAAGAAAATTGCTCTTGATGCACTTTGCTGATGAGATATTTGATTACATTTAAATTATGACGTGAGATCTTTTACTAAGTTCTATGTCATGAATATATTCACAGACATTACCATAGAGTCAGAGAGCGCTAGAGCACAGAAACAGACCCATCGGCTCGTCTAGTCCCCATGCCAACCTGATTTTCTGCCTTGTTTCATCCGCCCACACCCAGACCACAGCTCTTCAAACTTACTCTTCTGTAATCAGGATACTGTCCATGACATTGCTGCTCTTTTTTCTCTCAGTTTTATAGACCCAGTCTCCTGAGTAAATATAGATACAAAAAATTCATTTAAGATCTTCCAAGGAAACTCATTTTGTCCCTTGCTATCCTTTTGCTCTTAATAATTCTATAGAGGCCTTTGAGATTCACTTTTGGTTTGTCTGTCAGAGCAACCTCATGTCCTCTTTAAGCCCTTTTATTTCTCTCTTGTATTTCTTATATTCCTCAAGCACCTCATTTGTTCCTTCAGCCTATACCTGATATATGCCTCCTTCTTAATGAGGGTCTTAATAGTCCATGAAAACTAAGGTTCCCTAAACCTGTCAATACTCCACTTTTGAAGGCCTCACATTTACCCATCACACTTTTACTGCAAGACAACCTGTCCCATTCACACCTGCTAGATCTCTTCTGATGCCATCAAAATTGGCCTTTCTCCAATTTAGAATCTCAACCCTAGGATCAGTCCTATCCTTCTCCATAAATGTCTTGTAATTAATGGGATTAGTTATTATCAAGTTAATGCAGGATGTTAGTTTTTTCCCCCGATACCTTGCATCCTGTTTCAGAGCGATCTTCACCAGCATATATAGTAGACATGCTTAATTGTAGATACCCATTAGCTTTTGGTCCCCTCTCACCTTCCTTAATTAGTGGGAAAGCGTGCAGTTTTCCAATCTGAAGTCCCAAGTTTTGAGAACTTAAGAAAATAGCAGTAAACAGCTCTGTATTGTTCTCATTTACTTTCTTAAAAACATTATGGTGGAAATAAGCTGGTCCGGGGATTCTGTCACTTCTTGATGACTTTGTTTTCTTCATCAACATTTCTTTTACTTATGTTAATTTTATGTGAAGTTCTTGTCCGTGATTTACCAATAAGTTCCCCAGGATGTCAACGATATCACACTTGTCCTCTGCTGTAGGCACAGACACAAATGGAACGTTCAACATGCATCATTTTCTTAATTTCATTCACACAATTATTATTTTAGATTGACTCACATTGCTTCTGACCACTTGTGTTAGATCAAAATTCTCTGCAACCTTCTGCCACATGAATCTCTTCATAACATAAAAGGTCTATTTCCGGTATTGTGCACCACTCTACAAAATCAGTTGCAATGTCCATCTGGCTCCAGTTACACGGTTTTGATCAATCCTGTCACTGAGAGTGGACTAGAACGACACCAGGAACATGGAAAATATGTGATTAATTTCTCTGAAATCAGTTCATGGCGTCTGTTCACTGCACTTTGCTGATGCCATTTGGTAATTCAAAATAAATTAACTTTTGGACATTTAACTAAAGTTGTCTGTAAATTTCCTGCTAAATTCCTGATTTTCAATTGTTGTTTGATGTTTACACCGATTTAACAGGACACCTCTAGTTTCTTAATATTGTCAAATGCTAATTTAGAAAATCAAATTATTTGAAGATTTAACAGTTATTTCAGCTAGTCTAATCTGAGAAGTGAGCTATTGCATAATGATTTCTCTTAGACATCATAGTGTGTACTTAATGTATTTTGCCATAAGAAGCTTAGAATAAATTATGTGAAATGAATTTGCCAACCAAGAGACTATTCACATTCAGAAGCCTTCAGTTAACCCAGTCACCTGCAAATTTGTGCTTCCACACCATACCCAGGGGAAAAAAATAACCTATTGGAAATTTGATAACTACTGAATAACTGCCAGTCAAATGTGTGATTATATAAAGTAGGAGACAAGGTAGATAATCTTATTCACAAGAATGCATTTTGTGTCTGGAAGCAGACATTGCGGCTTCAGAGTTGCTGCATTCACTGTTATGGCACATTTTAATATACTCTTCAGCAGATTTTGCCATATATTTCTCACTGGAGAATGCAGTGCTTTTACTATTTCAATTATATTTGCGCAATATTGTAAATATATTGCTTGATTAATCATTCTTTGTTTACATAATTCATTATGGGTTACATTTAAGAATGGCATACGTCGTTATGTCACCAGGTTATATGTGAGTGCCTCACCAAATAAAAAGGAAAAGTTATCCTGGCTCGTGTGTTTCTGGAGTTACAAAACATACTGTTTGACTGCCTAACTCACCGTGCTCAGAATCAAATGAGTTCTTAAGCAAAATCAGTGCTGTCATTTTATTTAACAATTTCAACTACAATTGCTACCTTTACCATTCTGTGACTTGCAGGAACTGGTATTGATTTATTAAAGATAACTCAGGAGGCATCTGGAACAAAGATATTGCAATGCATGAACACTGATGACAACAATTTTAAGTAAGCAATGTCAATGGAAGCTTACTTCTATGCACTACAAATCCTCTTCACTTTTCTGAGTCTGATTTAAGCATACATAAAAATCAAAGCCATTTTGCACCATCTGGTAATTCACTTCTGTTTGGTCTGAATCTGTGCCGTTAGAGTTTACTGTTTGCTGGTGCTTTTATTGTCCAGCATGGAGAGCCTTTCAGAATGCAGCAAGTAGCTTTATCCAACACCTCCCTAAGTGCAATTACTTCTAGTACTGAGGCCATTTCATGGGACAAATCATCAAAGAACATCTGTGTCCATTTTGGAAGCCTTTGTCTGAATTAGTCATCCTCAGCAGGGTAAACCTGAGTCCTAGGAGATCAGAAAAGCCTGAATCCTCTCCTCTGTTTATCCATCTACAGAGGTTTGTAATCCCCTTGCAGAAGCCAGTGTTTAACTTTGACTTTAATTGTTGGATTTGTATTTATGATTAAAAAGTATAATACTTTTTATTGCCATATATTGAATATACAGTAGCTACAGGGTTTTGTAATTGTCAGGACCAAAGATATAACCCATGTACACAGTGTGTTTACACTGAATTACAGTTTTCCAGTTGAATAAACAAAATTGCTGTTTTTCTAAGAAAACGAGAAGTTTAAGTTTGCAAAGTCTAGTTTTGGCACAGTGTAATGCATTGGAATCTGGTTGTTCTCTGACATCTGTACTGTTGATTCACTCATGTCAATGGGAATTGCAGTCAAAGGGATTTGACACAAATATTAACATATCACCATAGTTACAGATGCAAAAGAAAACACCCTAATCTGGTTCTGTACAATGCTTTTATTCAGGCACATTTAATTAATGTGTGGATTGAGAAAATTGTCAAGATCTCCTGATTAATAATGATAATTGATGTGCTCTGATAAGAAGTTCTGCATATTGCAGCGGAGCCACACTTGGTCAGCTCTGCACTTTATGCTGTGTCAGCTTATTCTGAGCAATTTCACACTGACTGGAGATATATGCAACAGAAAATTCAACAAAACCTAACATCAGGCTAAATTTTGCTGAATCAGAAATTATAATGGTCTCTTTGTACTAAAACAACACCTCACACTTTTTATTAATAGAAATTTCTAAACTGATACTTCCCACAGCATTGGGGTATTCCGATGCATTTGCCTGCAGAAGGTCAGAGCTAAATTTAAACCATGAGCTGCTTTGGACTAAGCTTCTAATCATTTGCTTAGGGTTTCCAAAGGAGGAAAATAACCAGAATGCAGATCAATGCACTTCACATGTTGCGATTAGAGTGCGTGCGGGAGATTGTGTACTGAAGCATTTGGGCTTTAGATTACATGTCACCTGGACAGTAAGGAGTGGTTTGATCGTAGTATATCTCACATTTGAAATGTGGTATCTGCAAAATCACATCTTCAGTCGGTGGTATCCGTTGTCTTGGGTGTAATAGAAGCAGGTGTATGCCATTCACCCCACTAGCTGTTCAGGCATAGCTGACCTTTTACCTTAGTGCAAAAACTCTATCATTGTCTTCAGTGTACACTCTGTCCGACCCAATGCAGCCTCTTAGGTGGATAATTCCAAAGAATCAAGAACTGCTGGTGGGATTTTTTTTTCTTATCTCTGTCCCTGAAACCATAATTCTAGACAGGGACACAAATATCCTGCATCTACCCTGTCGAACCTTAAGAATTTTGGATGTTCAGAGTGAGCACCTTTCATCCTTTTCAAGTCAATATTTAGGATGTGTTGCTTGGGAAGAATTGGGTGAAATAAGAGCGTCAGGGAATTGCAAATCATGAATTGTAGCAAACTTCCTCTAGCCATGGTGATATAGGTAGAACATGTTATTGCTCACCGTATAAGTTGCTGTATGACTGAAACTGCTGGCATTTTTTGTTGAGAATGTCCTATTTGCACATCTTGGAACCAAAATGAGTTGTGAATAAAGAGGATCCAGTGGATACACACTACAAAGGTTTCTAGAATGCACGTCAAATGGTGTTACATTTTAGAAAATAGAAACTCATGGTATATGTAGTCAAATGTTGGCACAGATAGAATATTAATCAGCTAAAAGGTAATCAAGGGGAGGTATAAATTGTTCTTTTCTTTTACTGGTTGGTGAGATGCAATAATAGTGTATTATAGGGATGCCTCACATTTTACAATGTTATGGCTGCTAAATAGAAACATAGAAAACCTACAGCACAATACAGGCCCTTCGGCCCACAAAGCTGCGCTGGAAATGTCCTTACCTTAGAAATTACCGAGGGTTACCCATAGCCCTCTATTTTTCTGAGCTTTGTGTACCTGTCCAGGAGTCTCTTAAAAGACCCTATCATATGCTCCTCCAGCACTGTAGCTGGCATCCCATTCCACGCACTCACCACTCTCTGCATAAAAAAACTTACCCCTGACATCTCCTCTGTACCTGCTTCCAAGCACCTTAAACCTGTGCCCTCTTGTGCTACCCATTTCAGCCCTGAGATAAAGCCTCTGACTATCCACATGATCAAGGCCTCTCATCATCTTATACACCTCTATCAGGTAACCTCTCATCCTCTGTTGCTCGAAGGAAAAAAGGCCAAATTCACTCAACCTATTCTCATAAGGCATGCTCCCCAATCCAGGCAACCTCCTTGTAAATCTCCTCTGCACCCTTTCTATGGTTTCCACATCCTTCCTGTAGTGAGATGAACAGAACTGAGCACAGTACTCCAAGTGGGGTCTGACCAGGGTCCTATATAGCTGCAACATTACCTCTTGGCTCCTCAACTCAATCACACAATTGATGAAGGCCAATACACCATATGCTTTCTTAACCACACAGTCAACCTGCGCAGTAGCTTTGAATGTTCATGGACTTGGACCCCAAGATCCCTCTGATCCTCCACACTTACCATTAATTCTATATTCTGCCATCATATTTGACCTACCAAAATGAACCACCTCACACTTATCTGGGTTGAACTCCATCTGCCACTTCTCAGCCCAGTTTTGCATCCTATCAATGTCCCGCTGTAACCTCTGACAGCCCTCCACACTATCCACAACAGCTCCAACCTTAGCGTCATTAGCAAATTTGCTAACCCATCCCTCCACTTCCTCCTCCAGATCATTTATAAAAATCATGAAGAGTAAGGGTCTCAGAACAGATCCCTGAGGCACTCCACTGGTGACCGACCGACAGAATATGACCCGTCTACAACCACTCTTTGCCTTCAGTGGGCAAGCCAGTTCTGGATCCACAAAGCAATGTCCCCTTGGATCCCATGCCTCCTTACTTTCTCAATAAGCCTTGCATGGGGTACCTTATCAAATGCCTTGCTGAAATCCATATACACTACATCTGCTGTTCTTCCTTCATCAATGTGTTTAGTCACATCCTCAAAAAATTCAATCAGGCTTGTAAGGCACAACCTGCCCCTGACAAAGCCATGCTGACTATTCCTAATCATATGATGCCTCTCCAAATGTTCATAAATCCTGCCTCTCAGGATCTTCTCCATCATCTTACCAACCACTGAAGTAATACTCATTGGTCTATAATTTCCTGGGCTATCTCTTCTCTTTGTTTTGAATAATGGAACAACATCCGCAACCCTCCAATCCTCCGGAACCTCTCCCGTCCCCATTAATGATGCAAAGATCATCGCCAGAGGCTAAGCAAACTCCTCCCTCGCCTCCCACGGTAACCTGGGGTACATCTCATCCTGTCCTGGTGACTTATCCAACTTGATATAGTCCCATACATGACTTACTGTGTAGAGGTATGAGGAAATATGTACAAAACAAATACAAACTCAATTTTTCTACTCCAAAAGAAAGCCATACAAATCGTAAATAAGACAAGTGATTATGAGACAACGAATCCATTATTTGTTCAACTAAACACTTTAAAATTTAGAGATTTGGTAGATTTTAAAATAATACAAATTATGTATAAAATAAAAAATGGACAGTTACCACAAAGTATCCAAAGGTTGTTTAAAATGATAGAAAGTCAACATGGTTTGAGAGAAATGTATATTTCAAAAACAAAGGATAAGAACAAATGTAAAAAATCATTGTATTTCAGTCAGAGGGGTGAATCTATGGAACGGTTCTAGTGAGAATTTAAAAATATGCACCACACTTAACAAGTTTAAAAAAATATTTAAAAATAATTTAATGAACAAATATAAAATACATGATTTAAAATGAGTGGGAGTAATGCAAATAAATGATACGTGGAATTGGATTTTGTGTTAAAAGATTATGATTTTTTTTGTTTTGATGTGACGATTGACGCCAAATATGTTTTTGTATAAGTAAGAGGGGTAGGCGTAGTAAGCTGTAGCTTCAGCCTACACCCTTTTGGTCTGTTTTAAAGATTTTTATTATTTAATTTTGTCTTATGAAATCATCATTGAAAATGATGCTTTTTGTTATGTTTGTACTGACTGAAATAAAATTTCATTCATTCATTTCTTTTTCCAAACGCACATCCCCTTTCTTAATATCTACATGCTCAAGCTTTACAGTCCACTGTTAGCCATCCCTACAATCGCCAAGATCCTTTTCCATAGTGAATACTGAAGCAAAGTACTCATTAAGTATCTCTGCTATCTTCTCTGGTTCCATACACACTTTTCCACTGTCACACTTGATTGGTCCTATTCTCTCACATCTTATTCTCTTGCTCTTCACCTACTTGTAGAATACCTTGGGGTTTTCCTTCATCCTGTCCACCAAGGCCTTCTCATGGCCCCTTCTGACTCTCCTAATTTGTTTCTTAAGCTCCTTTCTGCTAGCTTTATAATCTTCTAGATCCCTATCATTACCTAGTCTTTTGAACCTTTCATAAGTTCTTCTTTTCTTCTTGACTAGATTTACAACAGCCTTTGTACACCACGGTTCCTGTACCTACCATCCTTTCCCTGTCTCATTGGAATGTACCTATGTAGAACTCAGCGCAAAGCGAGGCGAAACCTCACCTGCGAGTCTTTCAGAGTCAGCTACTGTAACTGGTACTTCCAGTATGGTCTCCTGCATATTGGTGAGATCTAATGTAGATTGGGAGACTGCTTCATTGAGCATTTTCGCTCCGTTGCCACATAAAAGCGGGATCTCCCGGTGTCTACCCATTTTAATTCCACTTCCCATTTCCATTCCAAAATGTCAGTCCATGGCCTCCTCTATGCCTGCGATGAGGCCACACTCAAGTTGGAGGAACAATGTCTTATATTCCATTTGGGTAGCCTCCAACCTGATGGCATGAACATTGAATTCTTGAGCTTATGGTGATTGACATCCCCCACCCCCTCACCATTCCCCATTCCTCTTTTCTTCTCTCCCTTGATCTCCTTACTTGCCCGTCACCTCCTTCTGGTGCTCCTCCCCCTTCCCTTTCTTCCATGGTCTTCTGTCCTCTATCCTCCTTCTCTAGCCTTTTATCTCTTTAACCAATCAACTTCCCAGCTCTTTACTTCACCCCTTCCCTCTCTCCTGATTTCACCTATCACCCATCACCTTGTACTTTTTCCTCCCCTCCCCTACTTTCTTCTTCTGACTTCTCCCCTTCCTTTCCAGTCCTGATGAACGTCAACTCTTTACTCTGAAATGTCAACTCTTTACTCTTTTCCATAGATGCTGCCTGATGTACTGAGTTCCTCCAGCATTTTGTGTGTGTTGATCTGGAGTATTGTGTAAGGTATTTCTCTCCCTTTTTAAGGAAGCATGTTGATGTATTAAAAGCAGTTCAGAAAATATTTACTTCCTGGGCCATCCAATGTGGATATGCTGGTAGGCCATGTTTGTATTCCTGCAGTTTACGAAGGTGAGGAGAGGACTTGATTGAAGATCCTGATGAAATCTTGACAGGATGGATGCCTCTCCTTGTGTCAGAATCTAGAACAAGGGGTCTCGGTTTAAAATTAGGAGTTGCCCATTTAAGATAGAGGTGAGACAAAATATGTTCTCCAAAATGGCCATGAGCCTTTGAAATTCAGAGTGTGGTGGAAGCAGGGTCCTTGAGTATATTTAAACATAGGGAAATGGATACTTGTCACTATTTAAATCAGGAATACAGAGTTGACTTCACTCTCAGATATCAGCATAATTTTTTTAGCTGGTGGGGACAAGAGACTTACTCCTGCTCTTCAGTCACGTGGATACATATATATTATTTCGCATTCAAGTTCAGTTTGGAGATTTGATCTAAGTGCCACCTTCTTACTCAGTGAATTATGTTGAACAAAAAAGAGACAGTGTTATATTCTGCTTCCACGTGAATTGAATTTCACTACACTGCTTTTTAATTGCATGAATACACAAGCAAATGAGACAAATTTCTACTCACAGAATCTTGGATATTCATGGCAAAAATGGCAGTACAAATGAAGGTAGTTTGCAAAGTGATGCATTCCTCTTCCAGTGTTTCTAAGTGCTCTTGATGCATAGCCTTAAGGTTCTCTATATTGTCTAGAATGATCATTTGAGTGGCAATGGTCCACAGGCTTCTTGACCTTGGTGGTGATGTTGCATTTCTGCAAGGAAGCTTTGAGCACATTCTTCAACTTTTTCTTCTTTGTACTCTCTTGACTGAGGTTGGAACAGAGCATGAAAGTCTGAAAAATGGTGAACATTGTTGTCATACGGAGGGTGTTGAGACTGGACCCAAATGCAGGACGCAGACACTGAAGTACTAGGAACAGGACAGGACATTACTAAAGGACGGGACATGTCACAGACAGGGCTAGGGAAGCAGGACTGGGACGAGGGACTGGGAACAAGGAGTCTTGGGCGGACTCCAAGTTTGAAACTGGACACGGACCCAGAGCCTGGGCCTTGACTTGGGCTGGGACCCCCAAACCAGGCGAAAATGTGACAAGGCCTGGGTACTAGGACTTGGAGACTTGGAGTTCTTGAGGCTGGGGTCTTGAGGCTTGGCTTGAGTCTTGGGTTCTTGGAGCTAGCCTCCTGGGTGGGCCACGGGACTCCTGGGCAGGACACGGGACACAACCCGTCAGAGGCAAGGAACAGGAAGAGACAGAACCAACCGCAGGGTAACAGCAACCAGCTTGGCTTACCCGACGGAGGCAACGGGCAGGAAGGGAGCTCAGTCTGGGGTGGCTCCAAGACTCGAGGTGGCCAGTAACCTCGGCGGGCTCCGGAACAGCCAAATCCATAACTCACTGAATGAGCTAGCCTTCCTCCGGTAGGTTACTCCAAGCGGAGACTGACGAGACAACCCCCCAACTACACTCAATCCCAGAGCCACTTATATTCCCAGCCAACAAGATGAGCATCAGGTTCAAATGCTTGAATCCAACCGAAACAAGGGACAGTCGGAGGACCCAGAGTCCGGAGTCCGCGAACCGGAACTTTAAACCGGAATGCGGACTTTGGACCGGACCATGACAATTGTAACTATCTTATGAATGAATTTAATGTTCCTCGATGATTTATGATATTAAATTGCAAACTAAAGCTTCAAGAGTGCTTCCCAAACCCAACAAGGGACAAAAGTGTTGAAAATGCTGTGCATACAACAAATCTTCATAATCTTGATCTTGTCTTTTGCTCAAGTTCAGGAGACACATGTCTTAGAGTCAATGCTAATGGAAAAAAAAAGGAATTTTATGAAAACATTAAACTTACAGAGGCATGTGCCTTTTTTCAATAATTGTCCACTTGCTTCAGGATTCAGTGTAGGATTCAAAGACAAGACATTTCTGGCAAAAAACCCCCCAATAAAAAACAGCAGTGAAACTTCTCAGAATTTAGTAGTTGAACATGAACTGACTGCAGGGTAAATCAATAATGCTGACAAAACTGGGTTAATGTACAAACCCCATTTCCAGAAAAGTTGGGATATTTTCCAAAATGCAATAAAAACAAAAATCTGTGATATGTTAATTCACGTGAACCTTTATTTAACTGACAAAAGTACAAAGAAAAGATTTTCAATAGTTTTACTGACCAACTTAATTGTATTTTGTAAATATACACAAATTTAGAATTTGATGGCTGCAACACACTCAACAGAAGTTGGGACAGAGGCATGTTTACCATTGTGTTACATGACCTTTCCTTTTAATAACACTTTTTAATTGTTTTGGAACTGAGGATACTAATCGTAGTAGATTTGCAATCGGAAATTTTGTCCATTCTTGCTTGATATAAGACTTCAGCTGCTCAACAGTCCATGGTCTCCGTTGTCTGATTTTCCTCTTCATGATGCGCCATACATTTTCAATAGGAGATAGATCTGGCCTGGCAGCAGGCCAGTCAAGCACACGCACTCTGTGTCGACAAAGCCACGCTGTTGTAGCCCGTGCAGAATGTGGTCTGGCATTGTCCTGCTGAAATAAGCATGGACGTCCCGGGAAGAGACGTCGCCTTGATGGCAACATATGTCTCTCTAAAATCCTAATATACGCCTCCGAGTCAATGGTACCTTCACATACATGCAACTCACCCATGCCGTAGGCACTGATGCACCCCCATACCATCGCAGATGCTGGCTTTTGCACCTTTCGCTGATAACAATCAGGATGGTCGTTTTCATCTTTGGCACGGAGAACTGGACACCCGTTTTTTCCGAAAACTAATTGAAATGTGGACTCATCTGACCACAGCACACGGTTCCACAGTCTTTCGGTCCATCTGAGATGAGCTCAGGCCCAGAGAACTCGTCGGCATTTCTGCATAGAGTTGATGTATGGCTTCCTCCTTGCGTAATACAGTTTTAAGTTGCATTTCTAGATGCAGCGACGGACTGTGTTAAGTGACAATGGTTTTCTAAGGTACTCCCGAGCCCAGGTGGCTATAATTGTCACAGTAGCATGATGGTTTCTTAGGCAGTGCCGCCTGAAGGCTCGAAGATCATGTGCATTCAACAGTGGTTTCCTACCTTGCCCTTTACGCACTGAGATGTCTCTGAATTCTCTGAATCTTTTCACAATATTATGTACTGTAGATGTTGAAAGACCTAAATTCGCTGCAATCTTGCGTTGGGAAATGTTCCTTTTGAACTGACTAACAATTCTCTCATGAATTTTGGCACAAAGGGGTGAGCCACGACCCATCCTTGCTTGCAAAGACTGAGCCTTTGATGGACGCTACTTTTATACCCAGACACGATACCTCACCTGCTACCAATTAGCCTGCTTAATGTGGAGTCTTACAAACCGGTGTTACTTGAATATTCTGTGCACTTTTCAATCTTATTTTAACTCTGTCCCAACTTTTGTTGAGTGTGTTGCAGATATCAAATTCTAAATTTGTGTATATTTACAAAATACAATTAAGTTGGTCAGTAAAACTATTGAAAATCTTTTCTTTGTACTTTTGTCAGTTAAATAAGGGTTCACAGGAATTAACATATCACAGATTTTTGTTTTTATTGCATTTTGGAAAATATCCCAACTTTTCTGGAAATGGGGTTTGTACAATCTGGCTGCTGTGAGCAAGAAAGATAACTCTGCTTTTGAGTACAGATGCTGTAGGAACACATCAAGTTGTTTGTTATTCAGAAGTATTCTAAGCTAAAATTTTTGAAAGGTATCACTTCTCTATCTCACTGTTAATTATAAAGCTCGAAGTAATGTCTGGATTGATGCAGAGACCTTCGGTGACTTCAAAACATTTTTTACTAAGCATAAAATGATATTTTGAGTAAATGTCTGCTAGAAGATAATAAAGTCATGCTGTACTTTTGTTAGGTAACAGCCTCACTCATCCTCCTGCAGAAGAATTTATGAATGGGAATAATGTTATTTTTCCCCTGCTATGGTGACAAGTTTAATTGAGCATATGAAACAGGACATTATGCAATAAGTAAAAAGTATACTAGCATGTCCTTATAAGAACGCTGATAAAGTTCAAAGGAAAATTTGAAACTTTTAAGCAAAATATTCCATCAAGGTGCAATTTTTAATGCGCCTCTTACATGGAAACAGGTGAAGATGTTGGTGAAACAATGGCTTCATGTTATGTTTGAAGAAGGGTCACCTAATGAAGAAATTATGAAGGGTTTCATTGCTTAAAGTCAATCAGATGGTGATGGTATGTGATGAAATTTTGAAATTTGAAATTTTGAAATTTAAATGGCAGCCAACGTCAATGCATTAGTGGACTATGCATGTTCTGAAAATCTAGTGAAAAATCATTTGAGCGGTGAACTAATTGAGTGGTAGGAAGGACGTAACAAGGATACCCCTGTTTCAGCATCCGTACAAACAGTGAAGAAGTCATAGAAATTGTAACAAATTGTAACGAATTGTAACAAATGTAATGATCAAGAAGAAGAAAATGATGATGAAGAGGAACCAGAGGAAAATGTGTCTTGGAAAATTGTCCTGAAGAACTCGAAAATGTCTTGAACGTTGTTGAACAATAAAATTGCTGTTCTGCTCATACTGTAATGCAATTTCACCATTTTCCTTCATATTGTTTTCATGGGAGAAAGGAGGTTACAGGAAGAAGGCAGGAGAATGGGTTGATGGAATGGTGGAGCAGTCTCAATGGGCCAAATGGCCTAATTCTGCTTCTGTGTCTATGGTCTTATAAGGGATCTGTTGAAGGATAGGAAGTTTAAATCACCTCGGTCTTTTAGTGAAATTCATGAAAATTCTGTTGAACCTAATAAAGTGCCATTTGAGTATCCAGACTCAATAAATTAATTGTACGGCCCTTTTAAAACTTAGAATCAAGTGATTTTTAATTTAAGTGGCAGCCAAAGTCTATGCATTGCATAAATAATATTGTTTTCTTTTGAAAATATGGTTTAATTACTGAACCTTAAGTGTTATGCAAATAAACGGCACTAAGTAAAGGCTTATATATGTACATACATCAGAGCAGTACAGTGTAGTCTGATTAGCTGCAACACTCTCTTTGAAATTTTCCCATTTCAAGTGATGACCACATTGATTTATTTTTACAGCATTTTTCATTAAAGTCAATAAACTAATTTCATATTTGTACATGTATCAGGTAGGTGAAAAACTTGTCTTATATACTGTTGACACAGATCAGTTCATTATAACAGTGCATTGAGGTAGAACCAGTGCAGTAGAAGTGTTACAGTGACAGAGAAAGTACAGTGTCAGTAGCCAATAAGATGCAAGGTCTTGATGAGGTAGTACGTTAAGTTAAGAGCCTGTATTTATTGTACTAGGGAACCATTCAGTAGTATTATAATGGGGGATAGAAGTTGGCCTTGAGCCTGGTGGCACAGGCCTTTTGTTTCTTCTGCTCAGTGGCACGGAGAACAGAAAATGTCAATTTGAGTGAGATCTTTGGTTATACTGGCAGTAAGAAGTGTCAACAGAGTCCATGGAGGGGGCCTGCTTTTCATGATGTTCTGTCTGCAGTTTCTTGCAGTAACAGCAAAACTATCACCAGACTTAACCATAATGCTGATTATAAGTATTTTGCTGTCTTCCTCCTAAATCAATGTTTACTTTTAATCTTGTCGTTTAACATCATTTGGATTCAGGGAAGCCATCTTATATTAGTCGATTGTGCTAAATATCTTTTCTCAGTGTCAGAGGGCCCAAGATTGGAACTCAGACGCAGATGTGAATTACTTTAAGGCAACAGCAAAAGTGATGAAAGACAAAATGAAATGTAGATTTTGTTGATATATTCTCAGTGCGTTGCTCATCATGAAATTACTGCAAGAACTGCTGTTTGATCTGTAAACTTAAACTAGCATCTTAGAATATATTACCATTCTCACTTTAAATGTAAATGGTAAGAACTGTAGTCTATCATTTTATACTTTGGCAGTATTTAGTAATAAATAATATTTTATTCACTTTTGTATGCTTTTCAACATTAAAGAGTTTTTGTAAAGTAGGTCCATAATTTGAATTCTGAAAGTCTTTTATTTTCTCAGTAGTTAAATGTTGTCCTTCATTTGTGATGAATTGTAACTGGATTAAATTATGACTTATATTCCTCTGTTTGTAAAACTGGGAGTATGTCATTATAGAGCATTTGGTCTATTGGCAGTGCTGATGAAGAAAAATATTTTTGCTGAAGAAGCAAAAATATCCTGAAAATGAACAGTGAGATTAAAAAATATGGAACAGTTTTGTCATTTTAACCCAGTTTAATATAGAGTATGCACAAAAAATGCTCGTTTTAAATCATCAGAAATATTAGCTTGCTACAACAAGTTTTAAGCTTTTACTACTTCCACCAGGAGACAGTGGGCCAAAAATTTCTAGGGTGTCACAATTTTTTCAGACAGAAAATCAGAGGCTGTTGTTTTGTTTTGTAACTTCAAAAACCAATCGAAAGGAAAACATGGGAGAGCCACTGATAACTCATGTAATTTGTTTATACTTTGGCTAGGTGCACACATAATGTGGTGGTGTAATGACGTATGCCATTCACGTACTTTTATATCTAACCCATAATGAATTATGCAAACACCAAAGGATGTGTTATCAAACAATATATTTACAATATTCCTCAAATACTACTGAGATATTAAATACACAACACTTATGGTAGTATGCACACACTCAACGCCCACTGAAAATACACATGATCCATATTGGAATGCATTATTCTGCAAGTATCTGGGCTTTGTGCCAACACATTGCAGGGAGAACATTATAATGTTTAGAAAGTGTTTGAACATTGGTTGTATGCTATTTCATTAAATTGGTCTGCCTACCTCACCTCCCAACAAGACCAAAACAACTTTCATTTATGAAGAATGTCTAATACTTAACAGAAGTCAAAACAAACTGACTGTGAGCCACATGAAATATCAGGGCAGATGGCTAGTAGCTTGGTTAAAGAGGTAAGTTGTAAGGAGCACCTTAAAGCAAGATTGAGAGACATACAGTAGATAGGAAAAGGTTTTGACGAGAAATATAAAAGCTTAGGGGTCTGGCAGCTCCACCAACAATGCTGTGACTAAATATCTGCTGGAAGAGATCACAGATATGGGCAAGTTGCAACTATGGACGGATTTTAAAAACAAGGACAAGAATTTTAAAAGCGAGGTTTTGATTAACTGGGAATTGAAATAGATTATTGAGGCTAGGAACACAAGGGTGAACAAGATTCGATATGAGATTGGCAAAAGAGTTGTTATAAATTTACTCAGCAAAGTTTGGTCTGACAATTATTAAGACACTGGCGGGAGCATTGCTAAAAGATCTTTTCCTCCTGATTCCACACTTTGATTCTCTTAATGTGGATTTTGAGTTCTAATTTACAGTAGATATGATTTGACTGTTCATTGTACACAACTAGATTTAAGAGGTGACTTAGGCTCTCTGTGGCAGGGGACCTCTTTTGCATTCCCATGAAGCAGGATGAAAGAACAGCAGGCATGGCCCACATTCCAGGCTTCCCCAAGCAGCATGGAGCCCCATCACATGCTGGGCTATTTTTCAACTGAAGGTGTGTAATATTTGTGTCTACAGAGCATCCGTCTTGCAACTCCCTGCCCTGATTCCTTGCATAGTCTTGACTTTGGTAAGTTGGCAGTGTGTTGGAATGCAGCAGCCTCTCAGGGGCCAACCAAAGGTGCACACTTAAAAAAAGAATGTGTTTTTTGTGATTGTAAGACTGTAATGGACTCCAAAAACAAGGGTGCACCAGGTCTACTACATCAGTGAATTGTTCAATGTGCGGAGCAGTCAGATGCGGTGTCGAAGTAACTGGCAGATGAGTCGGATAAGGAGAAACTGGTGATTGGGCCGGAGAAGGAGAAGCCGACAGACAGGCCAGAAAAGGTTTGGAGGTACTGACCTGGGTGCAGACCGTGTTGCTGCCTGCTACTCAAAGACATCAGAGTTGGTGTGTGAAACCAGCGTGCAGTGTAACTCTGAGTGACTGACTTGGATGTTTCTCTTGCGATCGCAAGACCCTGTTGGACATCGATAATGTGAGACGTTGCAGACCTGTTTCCCTTAATTGGTGGTGAGACAGGTTGACAAGGCAGCATTGTGGCCTCGGTTGTAGCAAGAACTAGGCCTCAAGCTGTGGGCTAGCCTGCTCCTGAAGACCAGGTGAGAGTGCTGGAGGCGATGTCGTGTGGCTTCTGTGCTTGGTTGGGAGCTGGTCTCTCCCATCAGTGCTGCCCTCCAGTGTTTGACAGGAGGAATGACAGGCTGGATTGTTGGGGTTTGTACCATCAATTTGCTGTTGCTCAGGGACTTGGACATGTATTTTCTTGTGTAACGACATGCTTTTTTCTCTTGCTATTTTGAATGTATGTTATGCACCTTGGCCCCAGAGGAACACTGTCTCATTCGACTATATCCATGTATGGTTTGAATGATAATTAAACTTAATTTGATTTTGATTTGATTAATTCACCCTCTGCAGATGCTCTTTGGCATATTCAGAAAATCATGGAAATTTACAGACAGGAGGAGGTCACCCAATCCTTTGTGTACATGATCTTTGTTTTTGATTTACAAAACATAACAGTCCTATAATGAATCTGAGATGACTACCTATCTGTTGAAGTGCAGCAAGATGTTCGAGTTTAAAAAGCCACAGTGAGATGTCTGAGTTTTAAAAAAATTATATCACATGCTTCTTCAGGAATTACACACAGATTGACAGAGAGGCCTTGAGTCTGATTTGGGGTGGAAAATGTTTCGATCAGTACTTGCATGGGAGAGGATAACCCTCATTATTGATCATCAACCACTGGTGTCCATTTTCAATCCACAGAAGGTTGTTCCATTAACAGCACCAGCCCGAGTGCTGAGATGGGCCCTGTTTCTTGGAGGTCACAATTATAAGATCGAATTCAAGAGGACACCTAATCACAGAAATGCCAATGGATTGCCCTGTTTACCCTGGGAAAAGAAAATAACTGAAAAATTTACAAAATAGGACACTCCTTTTGACATATTCTCCCTAATGCAAATCAGAAGTCTTCCTGTCACGACAGAAATGATCCAAAGGGAAACTAGAAAACACCCCCCATTGTCTCGGGACCACATGGCCACCCAAAAATGGCTGGAATGTGCAGCAGAACTTCCAGTTCCCCCAGTTTTACCAGTGCCAGGATGAACTTGCCCTTGATGGAGGTTGTGTTATGAAGCGACTGAGAGGTGTTGTATTATCTAAGCTGAGAGCAGAAGTGTTGGAGGTGCTACATGTTGTTCATCTCAGCATGGTGAAAATGACAACATTGGCTCAGACCTTTGTCTGGTGGCCTGGGATAGATCAGCAAATTGAGTAGCTTGCTATGCACTGTTCACAATGCCGACACCTCTAGAAGATGCCAAGAGCAGCACCTCGCCATCCCTGGGAATGGCCTGCATTGGCCTGGCAAGGGATTCATGTGGATTTTGCCAGACCATTTTATGGGCACATATTTCTTGGTAGTAATGTTAGTATCAGCTCGCCAATTTCCTCCTTGTAAATCACAATGCAACACATTCCACAGTCAACAGCTCATCAGCTATCGCTGTTCCTGGTTCATCCTTTGCCCTCACGCTTGGATCTCCTCAAACCTAATCTCAGAAGGACCATGCAGGACAAAGAGCAGAGACAAATTGAAGGCTCCTCAAACAAGGAGGTTTGATGTTTCACTCCAGGCCAAGCAGTTCTGGTGAGGGACTTGAGAGGCGATCAAACGTGGGGACTTGGAAAGATTATGCACAGAACTGGATCACTTGCCTAAACAGTGGAGATTGCATTTGATATCATCTAGAGATAACCCGTTGATCAGTTGAGGACAGCAGTGTCAGTTGTTAGAGGAGATAAGTGGCCAGAGCTGTCAGAGCCACTTACTACAGTCCCAGAGTCAACTCTGACAACCACCATGGAGGAGGACCCAGAACCTGAGATTGTTTCACAGCGACAAGTTGCTCCTACCAAT
Source organism: Hemitrygon akajei (assembly GCF_048418815.1). Classification (NCBI taxonomy): domain Eukaryota; kingdom Metazoa; phylum Chordata; class Chondrichthyes; order Myliobatiformes; family Dasyatidae; genus Hemitrygon; species Hemitrygon akajei. The sequence continues at coordinate 65,753,625 of NC_133126.1, read as the reverse complement.
AGAGTGACCCCTCCCCTTTCAAGAGAGATGTTATCCCACAAGACTAAGAAAGCCTTCCTAGAGATTAAATCTTCAGATCTGAATGGGGCAATTTACAATTTACTAGGCTGGAAATTTCTATATAGTAGTTGTGGCCAATTCCAACCAAACCAAATTGTCGTTGCTGATGACCCCCACGGATTTGCTGATACTTGCAGGATGCGCCCTCAGCTTCAATAATGATTGTTCCAAAGTTCAAAGATATGTATTTGATCCTTTATTAGGAATTAGCAAACATACAATCTTGAAGTGATGAAACTTAAGCAAAATTGAGTGGTCAACAGAAGATACAACATCTGTCTGTCCCCAGTACTAAACAAAAAACTCCAAACAAACAAAGCACAGAGGTGTAACTTATTCCCTTTGCTTTTACTACACCTCCACTTATGTGAGTAGTTACCACGAGTGACTACATATATGTACAGTATAGTAGTTGAGATGCATTCTATATTGAGTTGGAGTTTATATCTAAGTAGGGAGGAATGTTGTGTATTTAATATTTCAGTAATATTTGAGTAATATATTGTTTGAGTAAGCATTCCTTGTTTACATAGTTGATTACGGGTTTTGTGTAAAAGTATGTGAATGGCATACATCATTATGCCACCACACGATATGCGCACTTCTTGCTAAAGTAAAGAAATGAAGTAGACTTGCGTCTCCCAGCTTCGTATATGTCTTTCAATTAGTTTTATGTTTTGGAGTTACAGTACATAACAATACTTCCTATACACTCATGACTGTATGGCCAGATTCTGGTTCTAGCTCCATCTACAACTTTGCAGATGATGCCAATGTAGTGGGCCGACTCTCAAATCTTGATGAATTTCAGTAAAGGAAGCAAATGGAAGGCCTAGTGACATATGTATCACGACAAAAACCATTGCCTCAATGCCAGCAAAAAAGATCTGGCCATTGTTTTCTGGAAGAAGGTTGGTGCATATGCTTCTGTTTACATCAGTGGTGCTAAGGTCAGAAAGGTTGTGAGCTTGTAGTTCCTAGGAATGAACATCAACAATGGATGTTATGGAAAGAAAGGTCTCTAGCACCTCTACTTCCTCAGGAGACTGAAGAAGTTTTGCACGTCCCCTTTGACCCTCACCAGTATTTTTCGATGCACCCTTTCTGATGCATCACGGCTTGGTGCGGCAGCTGCTCTGCCTTATGACTGCAAGAGAGTTGAGAACACAGCTCAGGGTTTAAACAAAAACCAGCCTCCTCTCCATGAGCTCGTCTATACTTCCCTCTGTTCTTCACCTTCCCATCGGGCAGAAGATACAGCAGGCTGAAAGCATTTACCACCAGGCACAATGACAGTACTCCTCACTGTTATAAGACTGTCCCCCGATATGATAAAATGGATACTTGACCTCACAATTTATCTCATGCTAGTACTGTCTACCTGACTGTCTACCTGCATTGCATTTTGTGTTCTGTAATTGGTTTTACCTTGCAGTACCTCAGTGCACTGTTGTAATAAATTGACCTTTACAAATTACATGCAAAACAAAGGTTTTCACTGTGTCTCGGTACACATGACAGTAATAAACCAATTCCAATTCCAGTACTGTAGCCTTGTTATACTGAAGGACCAGTTCTTACTGCCATTTCAGTATGTCCCTTTTGGTTAACGGGCAGCCAAATATAGAGGGGAGATGGGGAAGCACAGCACAAAGTGGAAGAAGATCAGCTTTGGTATCAACCTCGAGTGTTCCTTGATGCCAGAACTTCTGGTGAATGTGTGACCTGAGAATACTTTATCTGAATCATTCTCTTATCTCAGGAGTATCAACTGCCTTCCGCTCTGTATCAGCGGAGAGATTGAAAAGAATATCTTTATTTGACGCATGTACATCAAAACATCAAACACTAAGCAAAATGCTTTGTTTGCATCAATGGCCGTCACAGTCCTAGGATGTGCTGGGAGCAGCCTGCTAGTGTTGTCATGCTTCTGGCACAGACGTAGCATGCCCACAACTTACTAACCCGTATGTCTTTGGAATGTGTGAAAAAACATAACACCTGGAAAAAAAACACACACAATTACAGGGAGAACGTACAGAGAGTGGCAGGAATTGAACCCCAATTACTAGTGCCTTAAAGCCATACGAGTCCTCATTGCCACAGGCTAGCTGCCTTTCTTCAGTCCACCATCTGGGTCCTGCACTCAACAATTTCTAATTTGAACATAATTGACAAATAGGACCATAAGACATTGGAGCATATTTAGGCTATTCAGCCCATTGAGTCTGCTCTGCTATTTTGGCATGGCTAATGCAATTCCCTCTCAATCCCATTCTCCTGCCTTCTCCCTGTAACTTTTCGTGCTCTGACTAATCAACAACCCACCAACCTCCACCTTAAATTCACCCAATCCAGGAATAGTAACTTTATTTCAACAATGCTTCAGATTTAGTTAGTAGTCAACACAAATAATTACGAACCACAATTGTGCAATCCTCCAGTGCCTGTCATATGTGGTTGTTGACATATCCCAGTGCTCCTGTGACGTGTTGCTCTGTGAGCTACAGCTTGGGAGGTGGAGATTGCTGAGCTTTTATTCCAGGTGCAGGCCAACCTCACACAGTCTGAAAGCTCAGGACACTGGCTATATCTCTGGATGGATGAGGAAACTGTAAGAAAAGTTGGCAAAGATAAAGGAATCCCACAAAAACAAAAACTCCCAATGAAGGGTTTCGGCCCGAAACGTCATCACTACCTCCTCCCATAGATGCTGTCTGGCCAGCTGAGTTCTGCCAGCATTTTGTGTTTTTATTTATTTCCAGCATCTGCAGATTCACTTGTGTTGCCCACAAAACACTTTCCTTTTCTGAGTCAGCACCTGAGCATATTTACTATATGTTGCTGCACAAAATAACGGCTAGAGACAATGTGCAGGCCCATCACCAAAGAAAAAATCTTTAAAAATAAGGTGGGAGCTTTCTGAGTTTCCATGGGATCACCTGTGAAAGTTACCAAAACTCTCAGAAGTAACTCCAGTGCACGCCACACAGAATGTTTCTCATGCTTTGTGCAACCACCAGCACAAACTGGAGCTGACTGATGAACTCAGTCGCTGTTGGTAGATTTTCTCTCAGGTCGTCTCTCCCTGCCCACTTGTAAGTGTGGATTAGGACCTCTGCAAAAGGGGTAGAAGTGTTCTTGTTTTGCTGCAATCTGATACATTAGCTGTCAAAGTCCTTCCCTTCTTGCTTGGTGATTTACTTCATAAGGGTTTCTCTGGCTTACTTCCTCTGAGCTGATGCAGTCAAGAACAGACTACATTTTCATTACGGCTGTCCTCTCTTTTCCATACTAGCACAGGGCCTTGATACTGTGAGAATCAGATGATAAAGGGGCAAGGGCCATCAAATGATATGTTAAGACTTAGTTCATGCCTAACAAGCTTACATAACTGAAAAATATTTTTTTCATCGGTGTAATTGTTTACTTTTGGATTTTTGCTGTTGAGCATGATAAAGATACTTTAATTCTTATTCTTTCTCCATCTTTTTCTTAATCTAATCTTTGCTCCCACATGCTCCCCCGCCTTCCTGAACCTGATTTAACATTATATTTGCATTTATCACTTGATGTAGACACTGCATTGTTCATTATTGGCAGTTCAATCTGATTGTTTAAAGAACTGCACAGTTGGTTGCCTCATCCACATGGGTTCCACATGATCTGTAAAGAGCCTTATGCCTTTTGATTGTTCGGCATGTTGCTGTACAGAATCCAAAAGAAAGTCAAACAAGCACCACCCATTGCAAGATCTGAGCCAATATATTTCTCAGAAGCAAAACAGCATTTTGGTAAGAAAGATCTCATTTTCTTCCAGTTTTGAGTTTCCTGGCTTGAGTAGTTTGACTCATGACAATAAGCAGATGTATTTGTAATATACACATTAATAATTATTACATGGTTTGGTTTCAGAGAAATATGACTAGACAAATCACCTTGCATTATTGGCTGCATTTTATTTTATTCTGAGAATGTTCATTGTTAAATTAGAAATCTTCTGGTGGCAGCAAATGATCTCTTTTGTGGATCCTGACCATATAACAGATTATCATAATTTTCACATTATTTTTCTTAGTTTTTCTTAGTTATTATAAGTTTGCAAATACCATATCTGATCAATTGCATCACTTGTGGATGCATTAGTAATGATCTTTCAAGAATCAATAGAGTCTGGCATGGTTCCAGAGGAATGGATAATTGCAAATGTCACTTCACTCTTCAAGAAAGGAGGGAGTCAGAAGAAAGGAAATTATAGGTCAGTTAGCCTGACCTCAGTGGTCGGGAAGATGGTTGAGGTGATTGTTAAGGATGAGAGTTTGGGATAATTGGAGGAACATGGTTTCCTTAAGGGAAAATCTTGTGCCAACAAATCTGTTAGAATTCTTTGAGGAAATAACAAGCAGGATAGACAATGGAGAATTGGTGGATGTTGTGTACTTGGATTTTCAGAAGGTCTTTGACAAGGTGCTGTACATGAGACTGTTCAGCAAGGTAAGAACCTATTATGTTACAGGAAAGATACTAGCATGGATGGAGGATTGGCTGATTGATTAGAAGTGTATGAGCAAACACTTTGGTAGAAGGAATGAAAGCGTAGACTATTTTCTAAATGGAGAAAATTTGAAAATCTGAGGTGTAATGGGACTTGGCAGTCCTCGTGCTAGATTCCCTAAAGTTTAAATTGCAGGTTGAGTTGGTGATAAGGAAGGCAAATGAAATGTTAGCATTCATTTTGAGAGGACTAGAATATAAGAGCAAGAATGTAATGCTGAGGCTGAATAAGACATTGGTGAGGCCTCACTTGGAGTACTGTGATCAGTTTTGGGCCTTTTATCTAAGAAAGGAAGTGCTGGCATTGGAGATGGGTCAAAAATGACTCTGGGAATGAAAGGCTTATCATAGGAGGAGCATTTGTTGGCACTCATTGGAATTTAGAAGAATAAGGGAGAGGGGATTTCATTGAAACCTATTGAATTTTGAAAGCTCTCTATGGAGTGGATGTGAAGAGGATGTTCCCTATATTGTGGGAGTATAGGACCAGAGTACACTACCTCAGAATAGAGGGATGTTCATTTAATTGAAGGTGAGGAAACATTTCTTTAGCCAGGAAGTGCTGAATCTGTGGAATTTGTTACCACAAGCAGCGTCAGAGGCCAGGTCATTGGATGTATTTAAGGTGGAGGATGATAGGTTTTTGATTAATCAGGGCATGAAGGGTTACGGGGAAGGCAGGAGAATGGGATTGAGCAGAAAATGGATCAGCCATGATGAAATGGTGGAGCCAACTCAGTGGCCTATATGGCCTAATTCTGCTCCTATTCCTTTTGGTCTTATGATTTACTATCTTCAAAAATGAGCTCTCTGCAGCCATAAACACAAGAGATTCTGCAGATGCTGGAAGCCAGAATAACACACACAAAATGCTGGAGGAACTCAGCAGGTCAGGCAGCATCAATGGAGAGGAATAAACATATGACCCTTTGGACTGAGACCTTTCATCACTGTGATGTGGTGTCCAAATAGATGAAATCATTGAAATGAATATAAAGAAGACACATATTTTCTTTCAGTAGATCTGTAAATAGCAGCTTACAGAAATACCCTTCTATTCATTCTTTGGTAAATCTCATAGCTTTGGTTGAAGTAGAATTTTCGAAAGAGAGTTCTTGAATATTATTTTCTGGCAGTAACCACTGAGTTGTTCTTTGTGCTCTAGGGTAGACCTTGGCTGCTGAATATTTATCTGCTGTGAAAGGTGAAATATCTAGAGGTCTTGTAAGTGTGATGTGCCAGAGTTAGTGGGTTATATCACAGCAATTGGATCCCCTGCTCCTCCTAACCCACAATTTTGTTAAACATATATTTTAGTATGTCTTCTGCAGTGCCATTCTATAAATCTGAAGAGAGGCAGCACAGAATATCCTATATCTACTTATATTCCAAAATCTCAAGTGTGTCATAGGAAATTGGTTTGTGTGTGAAGATGGCTGACTGAAGCTGAGTTTCCTTGCTGCCTGACAAGATGAAATCGCCCGTGTACTTGTTGTGCTGAAGTCACTTTCAAGCCACCACCCTTCTGTTGCTTGTTATGCACCTCACTGATTCTCTTTTCCATTGTGTATAAGAAGCAGCTGATTTAACTCTGGATGATTTATTGAACAGAGTCAAAGTTAATATGTAGCCCCTAATCTCTTGGAGACTAACTTGTCTTTTTTTTTGTTAACAGAATGATACTTTTGCCTTATTAGAATTCTTTCCTCAGTGCTTCTAGGGGGCAAAATGCACACTTCCTTCTCTGCTGCCCCTTTTCTGTGTATAATTCCAAACGAAATGTTCAGCCTCACAGAAAGCCTGGTGCTGTGAGGCGGATCCTTCCTACTCCTCTCTTTTTATAGAAAACTGCCATTTGCAGCCAAATTCTGACAGCACGTTGAGGGACCACCTTATTCTAAGTGCCAATAGGCCTGCAGTAGAAATTCACGGCACATCTCGGTTTCTATAGCAACAGTAGTCTGTCCCATAATGAGCTGTATCATCTGACTGATGTCATAGCAGCATGCAGCAGGTCAAACGAGGCACCTCCTAGCGCATCCTACAGATGTGAACAAACCGAAAGGAAGATGGCATAAAGGGAAAGGGTAAGTTCTTTGCCATTAAGACTCTCTTTTTAAAAATAACAATTGGTGGTAAACATAGACTTCAGAATTAAACTCTGTTGTGGTGCAAGGAAAACGCCTACACAGACTTTCTTCTTTGTGTTTGGCATTATTCAAATTTTACGAGGGGGCTGCTGCATCAATACACTGTACTCTGCAGACTGGAATAAGATGAAGGCCTAGGCTTTTAGTGCACAGGCTCCAGCCCTTTATTTTTGTTTTAACTTTTAGTTTTGTTTTTGAGAAAATGACATATAGAATTTGCAAATGACTTAACAATAAGGCTAAATATCTTGTACAATATAATAATGCATTATTAATGGCACATATAATTAAGATGGTATTTTCACACACTTGCAGAATCGGGTATTGTTCATTCTAAGGAGTAGCGTAGGCATAATCTTCCACATACCAAAGGGCCTACTATTTAATTGCAACCTCTGTTATTAGTTGTAAATATATCCTGTCACCAGGAGCTTAATTCTAATTTTCTTCCATGTTCAACTGTTTTTCTATGGCATTAATTTCCACACTAGTTGATGCAGATTAATATAATTTCAATGATGTGTTGAACCGGTGATTTTAAGGGATTAAAATTTTTTATTATGGTTCTCTGCTTAAGTATCTTTGTTCAAATGTAGGAAATATGTGCTTAAGATTGTCCAGTACAGTAAGGAAATCTAGACCTGTATTTTCATGGATAGATCTTCATTAACCTATTAATATTTAATTTGAGGAGGAAGCTCATCTAGACAAAATGGTGGCATTTTATGAAATGAAAGGCATGTGAAGACTCAAATAAAGACATAAATATTTTAGTCTTTTTTACATCTCATCTGGCTGGGGCAGGTGGAGATGTTTAAATACATTAATCATTTTGCATTTCATCTGTGTCTTGTGTATTATGGTGACTTTTTTTTTAGTCATTCTGAATATGCATTCTTTATACATCTCAACACAGACAACAGACTATTTTACTTCTGTGACAGAAACCTAAGATTGCTTGTTGGCTTGGAATCTTTTTAAAGTGCATAGTGTTTACTGATGAATGTTCCTTACTTGCATTCTGGTTGGATGTACTGTCACTATTGCAGGACTAGTAATTTAAGAGGGACTGATCTCAATCTGAGATGGTGGTTGTTTTGCAGGCTGCTGGGAAGGGCACGATGTCTGAGCAGACAGCTGGGGCAGTGTGCAGCAAATGCAGCCTATGGGTGAACCACTAGGGAGCTGCTGCTGTGCTTTGGTCTGGACTCCCTCATTTGTCAAATCGCTTGCATGTGCTGGGTTGGGCTGTTTCTTGTGGAGATTATGGGAAACTTGCAGATGGCCTCATTAAAATGGATAACTTGATAAAGAGAATTATAACTTAATCAGAATACAATTCAATTTAACAATTCAGCTTTATATTAAAAATACATCTTTTTGTGGAGCAAATACATTCCCAATGGACTTGACAGTGTAATATTTATACTTTATTAATGAAGAAAATGATCAGCTTATTCAAGTGCGTGTACATTGACTTTTGAAGGTAGATCACTGTTATAACTTTGTACTGTGTACAGTAGGTGGGGCTACAACAGGTCCTTAGTATATGAAAAGTATGCATTAAAAATTATTTTTGGAGGAGTCTCATGTATTAACAAAAACAAGAGTTGTGAATTTCTAATTTAGAATTCAACACATGTTGAGTTTTATTTTGAAAATTAACAAAACATAATTCTGGTGTTGCAATTACATTTTCCATAACTTGAATGATCAGGTAAAATTCATTTGATATTGTCATCTGCACTTGTTTTTGTGTCAGGCAAAGTACATTAGGATCAAAAACCTGGTGCTGGTTGGGTATATAATGTACAAGGTCAGGTGCATTGATATAAAATTGATGCTTCAGGTCAGATAAGTGTGTAAGGGATGTATTTGATTAAATATTTGGAATAAAAGAAGCCAACTAGTCTTCTATACTTTTGGTTGGTCTTGGTTGTACCTTTTAGTCCTTCACAAAATGCAACCATATTCTTGTTTCTTTACATCAATTATTTCTTGATAGAAAATAATGACTCATTATTTTTTTATCTGGTCTATTAAGAATAGAATTGGCTCTGTGCTTGAAAAAGGAATATCAAACTGAAAAACAAGGGACTGCGGATGCTGAAAGGCCCCAACGCATCATTCCTACTTTTTCTCCTCAGATTCCTACTTTTTCTGCCCATCCTTCTGAATATCTACAGCACTTTTATTGTTTTGGCAGAAACAATGACGTTAATTAAAATAGCCATATTTTATTATAAAAGCAATTACAAGGTGTGCTCAAGAAAGTGAGATGAAAACCAAGTATACAGAAAAAGGGCATGGTTGAAAAATGAATGAAAATCCTTTTGGAAGAAATATAAATTTTAAGATCTCTAAACTATAAAGATGTACTCATAGATCTAGTAACATGAATAATGCAAAAATGTTCAAATTTTGCATCAGATTTGAAGCATTTGAAGAATATACTGTAGATCAACATTTGAGCTTCTGTCAGGAATAGAAAATTTAGGCAGAGAATTGCCCTTGATAGAACTGGTTATTGATCAGAAGGAAGCTGCAGGCATGTATTCAGGCAGTGATTTGCTAAATGCACTCGCAGAAAGACAACCTGTTAGTTTAATAGTTTATTGTTAGGTTTGAAAATACTGTAATGTAATTGTGTCCCATCTTGCACCTGCATTTTCTTCTCTTGGAATTGAGGGTAACTCACTTCCACTCTGGCTTTGAGGTTTTCTGAGATGGCTAATGAGACCAATGTGAGAACTCCAGGTGGGGCTGGTTTTGACCGATGCAATGAGGGATGGGTAGTTTGTGAAATGGCCTACTGGCCTACTCCTTCCGTTGCTTCTGTGTATTCCTGATGCATGGCTTGAGATTTTCAATACAATCCCAAATAGTCACCCTCCACTTTAAGTGATTGTATGCCAGAAATTCCAATGAGTCAATGAGATGTTGCATTTATTGAAGGAGGCTCATTTCCTCTGTCTATTCACTAATTTTGTCCCGTGAAGGCAGTGCTTGGAATAGTGTCTATTTCTGGAGACATTTATGTTGCTCCGATGTTTTAGCAAGCAGCTGTGTGACATGGTATGATCATTTGCAAAGCCGTGTAGGTACATTCACAGAGGTCCATTTCTCAGTACCTGATGTTGCTGCTGAGTCACAGCACTGAACACATCGCCAGGAAGCACTGCAATCATGTAATTTATATTACACTCTTTATGAGTTATGATTTCCTATAATTTGATGCTGACTAGATGAACTCCTGTAGTCCACACATAGGTTTGTTATGACTTTACTGAAGATATGGGTGGTAAGAATGCAAAGAAAGCATGGTAGTGTAGATATGTAGAATGTGGCCTGCTGTGGACAGCCAGGTCCATTGTTGGTCCGCGCTGCTGGTAGTATCAGTAGACTATATCCTCTACTTCTCAGAGAAAGCCAGGTATAGTTAATGAATTTAGTTGGATCTCATCTAGAGTTTTGTATACTTAATGTTTGTCTTATTGATAATATGTTATTATACCGAAAATTTGGCATGTGGATGAGGGGAATGTCATGACATGAGTGGCATACTATCCCTTCCCTGTAAAATGGCTCTTCCACATATTAGCTGTGATCATTGGAACTACTAAAATATCTCCTCTAATTCAGGAACCAATGCCTTCATTCTTCAACTGAATGATCTGCTGTTTAGCTTTGAAAGTTCACTTAGTACGATGGTAGAAAAATGATCTTTTATGTTACCAGAAAAAGAAAATAAATTTGCTTAAATTATAGGTTACTCATTTAAGATTGCAATATGTAATATTTATCCAAAAATATTTATCTATCTGTAAAACAGGATTTGCTTTTAACTTCAATGTAAGAAGTGCAGTAAAGGAGCATTTGACCCATTTAACTTGACCCCATCTAACTTAACCCATCAGTCTAATTTGACCCATCTGTCTGGAGTGCAGTCACCATGCACTGTCAATTCACCCCACGTTGTTCTGAATAAAAGCCCCTAATTATCTCCCTTATATTCTAGCTCATAAAAATCAGTTGTAGAAAAAACTGTCTCGTCTTGGTGAATGTTACCCCCCTCCTCCTCCCAGCTCAAAGTGGATCCCCCTGCACTGTGAATAGACCCCTAATATATTGACAAAATGATTCCTTTTTTGAAGTATAACAGATGGTGTAGGTTTATCCATTATTACACATCCCACTGTCTGTTTTGGGCTTGAACATTCTTTGTCAAACGTAATGAAATATGTGCATTTCATACTTCTGGTTTGAAATGCTTTTGGTAACCGCCTACCCATGCAAGTGCTACATCTGGACTGGTGTAAGAGTTGAAGTTGCATTAAGGGCTTCCATGTATGCACAGTTCCATTTCTGACTTGAATGTATAATCAAGTGCTAGTCTATAAGACCATAAAACATAGGAGCAGAATTAGGTCATCTAGCCCATCGAATCAGCTCCGCCATTCAATCATCTTCTATGTCCTCCTGAACCCCAGTTCCCGGCCTTCTCCCCTAGTCCAGTTGGCTTGTTTTGACTCTTGTTAGGCAAACATTGGAGTGAGTATTAGAACTGTTATTGTAATGGTAACATCTTGAATTCAATTGACTTTACTACTTATAACCTTTATGTACATGAGGAGTAAAAGTCTTTATATTACAACATAGAAATACAATTGTATCAGCATGACTTAATCAGTCTGACGGCTTGGTGGAAGAAGCTGTCCCGGGGCCTGTTGGTCCTGGCTTTTATGCTGCGGTACCATTTCCCGGATGGTAGCAGGGGAATTTAAAAGTGCCATCTTCTACATTTGATAATCCTGCCACCAGCTAGCCAGTGGAATGTTTGGGATTGCTGATCACATGTGCAGAAGATAACTCCTGGTTCCGTTCAACACAGGGAAGATTACTTTCTTGTCAGCATGCTGGACATGCACTGACCTGAATATTCTACAGTAACAAATAGCTTAACATTGAGAGTATTCAGGTATAATCCAATGAGGTTTACATTAAAAAAAGGCATTGAGTCAAGTATTATAGAGTGGAATTTAAATTATTTCTGTCATATGAATTGGGATCAACCCAGATTAATTATTTTGAAAAATGTCAGGCCAAATAGCGTTCTAATAATGGAGTAGATTTAACAAGAAATTATAAAATCAACTCCATATTAAATTGGTTATGAAAAAGGGCAAGGGTTCCATGACAATATTAAATGCTTAGAACAAAAATTGAGGCCTATGTTTTTTTTTAAAAAAGGCGTGTAATTAGATCAGCAGAAACAAAAATGAGCAATTAGGAAGAGTAAGCAGAGGAACTAAGAATAGCAAAATAACAAGGCATTTTATAAGCATATAAAGGAGGTAAAATATTCAATGAACAGTGATAAAGGGCCCTCCTTGCACTTCAGGCTAAGCAATTAGCAGTAAAGCTGACTGTCTTTTGCAGAGTAATTGAAGGTAGGGGCCATTAGATCTCACGGCCGAGTGTTGGATGAGAATAGCTCCTCTCTGTAACTCACGATTTTCAGGACAAATGTCTGACCACTATAAACAGGATGCTTTCGCAATGTAGTGTGAAGAATTGTGGCTGTTAGAGTAAGTGTGGGGACACAGTTTGATCCACATGAAAAAAGAGGAGGGGCTGGTGGTCTTATCACATATTGAGGTTGATAAATCCACTGGCTGAGCGTATTCCAGGATTTTCTGTGAAGCTAGGGAAGAAATCGCAGGGCCTTGGCAGTGATACCTTTAGCCGTGGCTAAGATATCAGAACACCGAAACATGACTGTTGTGCTTTTTTTCTAAAAGTATGACAAGGACAAGCCTGGGAACTACAGATTAGTGAGCCTAATATCAGTGGTGGGAAAGTTTCTGCAGGGGATTCTGAGGGTCAGGATCTACCAGCATTTGGAAAGGCAATGACAGAAAAGGTATAGAAACATAGAAACATAGAAAATAGGTGCAGGAGTAGGCCATTTGGCCCTTCGAGCCTGCACCGCCATTCAGTATGATCATGGCTGATCATCCAACTCAGAACCCTGTACCTGCTTTCTCTCCATACCCCCTGATCCCTTTAGCCACAAGGGCCATATCTAACTTCCTCTTAAATATAGCCAATGAACTGGCCTCAACTGTTTCCTGTGGCAGAGAATTCCACAGATTCACCACTGTGTGAAGAAGTTTTTCCTCATCTCGGTCCTAAAAGGCTTCCCCTTTATCCTTAAACTGTGACCCCTCATTCTGGACTTCCCCAACATTGAAAACAATCTTCCTGCATCTAGCCTGTCCAATCCCTTTAGAATTTTATACGTTTCAATGAGATCCCCCCTCAATCTTCTAAATTCCAGTGAGTATAAGCCTAGACGATCCGGTCTTTCTTCATATGAAAGTCCTGCCATCCCAGGAATCAATCTGGTGAACCTTCTCTGTACTCCCTCAATGGCAAGAATGTCTTTCCTCAGATTAGGGGACCAAAACTGCACACAATATTCTAGGTGTGGTCTCACCAAGGCCTTGTACAACTGCAGTAGAACCTCCCTGCTCCTGTACTCAAATTCTTTTGCTATGAATGCCAACATACCATTTGCCTTTTTCACCGCCTGCTGTACCTGCATGCCCACCTTCAATGACTGGTGTACAATGACACCCAGGTCTCGTTGCATCTCCCCTTTAACTAATCGGCCACCGTTCAGATAATAATCTGTTTTCCTGTTCTTGCAGCCAAAGTGGATAACCTCACATTTATCCACATTAATTTGCATCTGCCATGAATTTGCCCACTCACCTAACCTATCCAAGTCACCTTGCATCCTCTTAGCATCCTCCTCACAGCTAACACTGCCGCCCAGCTTCGTGTCATCCGCAAACTTGGAGATGCTACATTTAATTCCCTTGTCTAAATAATTAATATATATTGAAATAATTAATATATATTGTAAACAACTGGGGTCCCAGCACTGAGCCTTGCGGTACCCCATGAGTCACTGCCTGCCATTCTGAAAAGGTCCCGTTTACTCCCACTCTTTGCTTCCTGTCTGCCAACCAGTTCTCTATCCACATCAATACCATACCCCCAATACCGTGTGCTTTAAGCTTGCACACTCATCTCCTGTGTGGGACCTTGTCAAAAGCCTTTTGAAAATCTAAATATACCACATCCACTGGCTCTCCCCTATTCACTCTACTAGTTACATCTTCAAAAAATTCTATAAGGTTCATCAGACATGATTTTCCTTTCACAAATCCATGCTGACTTTGTCCGATGATTTCACCTCTTTCCAAATGTGCTGTTATCACATCTTTGATAACCGACTCTAGCATTTTCCCCACCACCGATGTCAGACTAACCGGTCTATAATTCCCTGGTTTCTCTCTCCCTCCTTTTTTAAAAAGTGGGGTTACATTAGCCACCCTCCAATTCTCGGGAACTAATTCAGAATCTAAGGAGTTTTGAAAAATTATCACTAATGCATCCATTATTTCTTGGGCTACTTCCTTAAGCACTCTGGGATGCAGACCATCTGGCCCTGGGGATTTATCTGCTGTTAATCCCTTCAATTTACCTAACAACACTTCCCTACTAACATGTGTTTCCCTCAGTTCCTCCATCTCACTAAACCCTCGGTCCCTTACTATTTCCGGAAGATTATTAATGTCCTCCTTAGTGAAGACAGAACCAAAGTAGTTATTCAATTGGTCTGCCATGTCTTTGTTTCCTATGATCAATTCACCTGTTTCTGACTGTAAAGGACCTACATTTGTCTTGACCAATCTTTTTCTTTTCACATATCTATAAAAGCTTTTACAGTCAGTTTTTATGTTCCCTGCCAGCTTTCTCTCATAATCTTTTTTCCCTTTCCTAATTAAGCCCTTTGTCCTCCTCTGCTGGTCTCTGAATTTCTCTCAGTCCTCAGGTGTGCCGCTTTTTTTTTGCTAATTTATATGTTTCTTCTTTGGACTTGATACTATCCCTAATTTCCCTTGTCAGCCAGGGGTGCACTACTTTCCCTGGTTTATTCTTTTGCCAAACTGGGAAGAACAATTGTTGTAGTTCATCCATGCGATCTTTAATTGCTTGCCATTGCATATCCACCGTCAACCCTTTAAGTATCATTTGCCAGTCTATCTTAGCTAATTCACATCTCATACCTTCAAAGTTACCCTTCTTTAAGTTCAGAACCTTTGTTTCTGAATTAACTATGTCACTCTCCATCTTAATGAAGAGTTCCACCATATTATGGTCACTCTTACCCAAGGGGCCTCGCACGACAAGATTGCTAACTAACCCTTCCTCATTGCTCAATACCCAATCTAGAATGGCCTGCTCTCTAGTTGGTTCCTCGACATGTTGGTTCAGAAAACCATCCCGCATACATTCCAAGAAATCCTCTTCCTCATGGGGCCGTATAGAGCCCAGAGCAGAACAGAACAGTACTGTATAGGAACAGGCCTTCTGGCCCACAATGTTTTGCCAAACTAATTAAAATGGTAATCAAATGGACAGCTATAAATTAGTCTCTTCTGCCTTCACAATGTCCATATCCTTCCATTTTCTTTGCATTCATGGGCCTATATAACGTCTCTTAAAAGTCACTAATGCATCTGTCTCTACCACCACCTCAGGCAGTGCATTCCAGGCAGCCACCACTCTCTGTAATAAGCTTGAAATTACCCTCTCTCACCTTAAGTGCATCTCTGCTGGTATTGGACACTTCAACCCGAGGGAAAAGACGCTGTCTGCCTTCTCTATCTATGCCCCTCGTAATCTTTAAACCTCTATCAGATCTCACATCAGCATTCGCCATTCCAAAGGAAGTAACACATGTTTGCTCAACCTCTTGTTTTTTCACATGCCCTCTTCTCCAGGCAACATCCTGGTAAACCTCTTCTGCACCCTCTCCAAAGCCTCGACATTGTTCCTAATAATGGGGCAACCAGAACTGTATGCAGTAATCCAGATTACTAACTAGAGTTTTTTAAAGCTGCAACTTAACTTTCTGACTTTTGAACTCACTGCTTCCACTAATAAAGGCAAACCTACCATATGTCTTCTTAACTGTCCTATCAAGCTGTGTAGCCACTTTAAGGGAGCTATTAATTTGGACCTCAAGATCCCCGCTGATCATTAACACTGTTAAGGGTCTTGCCCTTATCAGTGTACTGTCCCTTTGCATTTGACCTACCGAGGTGCAATTCTTCACACTTAGCTGGGTTAAACTCCATCTGCTATTTCTCTGCCCATACAGTATCTGCAACTGATCTACTGTGTTCCGACTGAGGAACCGAGGAAGGGTCTGTGGCTCCAATCGCCTTTATACCGGGGTCTGTGGGAGGAGCCACAGGAGCAGTCAGCGGGGGGGCGTGTCCAGACAGGTATATGTAGTTCGCCACATTCACCCACCCTTTGTTTTAAAAGAGAGTGCCCATGGGGCGAAGTTTCTTACAAGTATATTTACAGGTTAAGTCTATCAGGTGGTCGAATCTGTCGTTGCGATCTATGTAGCACCGGCTGTGATTGCACAGGTGCTGGTAGTGATTGCTCTGGAGATGGTGGTTGTGCTGGTTCCGGCCTAACTGGAAGTGTCAGCCCACTAGGCGTCAGTGATCCCTCATGCGTGTGCGAGGCGCCTGGTATATACGCGTGCGATACACCCGGTATAGGAGTGTCATGAGGAGTCTGTGTAGGGCTCGGTGTGCACGGTGTCACCTCGGGTACAGGGTTCATAGTTACCGTGGAGTGTTCGGGGTAGTGGTCTGCTGCTCCTGCGGGCGCCAGGTTGCGGATGGAGACCGTGTCCTCCCACCCATCAGGTAAGACCATGTAAGCATACTGGGGGTTCGTATGTAGTAGGTGAACCCTCTCGACCAGCAAGGAGTATTTATTGCTCCGCGCATGTTTCCGGAGCAGCACTGGCCCTGGGGATGTCAGCCAAGCCGGTAGGGTGGTCCCAGTGGCAGACTTCCTGGGAAAAGAAAAGAGGCGCTCATGAGGGGTGGCATTGGTGGACGTGCATAACAGAGAGCGAATAGAGTGGAGTGCCTCGGGGAGGACCTCCTGCCATCGAGAGACCGGCAACCCCTTTGACTTAAGGGCTAAAAGTGTGGCCTTCCACACTGTGGCATTCTCCCTCTCCACCTGTCCATTTCCCCGGGGATTATAGCTCGTGGTCCTACTAGTAGCAATGCCCCTAGCCAGCAGGTACTGGTGCAGCTCGTCACTCATAAAGGAGGACCCTCTATCACTGTGGATATAGCAGGGATATCCGAACAGAGTGAAGAGCTGGCGCAGGGCTTTTATGACGGATGTGGCAGTGGTGTCGGGGCAGGGGATGGCAAAGGGGAACCGCGAGTACTCGTCGATAATGTTGAGAAAGTAGACATTGCGGTTGGTGGAGGGAAGGGGGCCCTTAAAGTCAACATTCAGTCGCTCAAAGGGGTGGGTGGCCTTGATAAGTTGCGCCTTGTCAGGACGGTAGAAGTGCGGTTTGCACTCGGCGCACACTTGGCAATCCCTGGTCATCGTCCTGATGTCCTCAAGGGAGTAAGGCAGGTTCCGGGCTTTCACAAAATGGTAAAATTGGGTGACCCCTGGGTGGCAAAGATCTGCATGGAGGGCGTATAGCTGGTTGAGCTGTGCGCTGGCACACGCTCCCCAGGATAGGGCATCAGGGGGCTCATTGAGCCTTCCAGGCCGGTACAGGATATCATAGTTGTACGTGGAGAGTTCGATTCTCCACCGCAAAATTTTATCATTTTTGATTTTGCCCCGCTGTTGGTTGCTGAACATGAACGCAACTGAGCGCTGGTGGGTCAGCAAGGTGAACCTTTTGCCGGCGAGATAGTGCCTCCAGTGCCTAATAGCTTCCACTATGGCCTGGGCTTTCTCCACCGCGGAGTGCTGAATTTCCGAGCCTTGAAGGGTACGAGAAAAGAATGCTACTGGCCTGCCTGCCTGACTGAGGGTAGCAGCAAGCGCGAAATTGGAGGCGTCACTCTCTACTTGGAAGGGAATGGTCTCGTCCACCGCATGCATCGTTGCTTTGGCAATGTCCCCTTTAATGCGGCTGAAGGCCGTGCGGGCCTCAGCAGAGAGGGGAAGTGTGGTAGACTTGACCAGGGGGTGGGCCTTGTCTGCGTAATGGGGGACCCATTGGGCGTAATAGGAAAAGAAGCCCAGACACCGTCTGAGGGCTTTGAGAGTGGTGGGAAGAGGGAGCTCTAACAGGGGGCGCATACGGTCGGGATCAGGGCCAATGACCCCGTTTTCCACGACATACCCAAGGATAGCGAGTCGGGTGGTTCCGAACACACACTTGTCCCTGTTATAAGTAAGGTTCAGGGCTTTGGCCACTTGGAAAAATCGTTGGAGGTTGGTGTTGTGATCCGGCCAGTCGTGACCACAGATGGTGATGTTATCCAGGTAGGGAAATGTGGCCTTTAGTTGGCACTGGTCTACCATCCGGTCCATTTCCCTCTGGAAGACTGAGACACCATTTGTGACACCAAAGGGGACGCGCAGGAAGTGATAGAGCTTGCCGCCCACCTCGAAGGCGGTGTAGGGGCGGTCCTCTGGGCGGATGGGGAGCTGGTGATAAGCAGATTTCAGATCTATTGTCGAGTACACCTTGTGCTGAGCTATCTGGTTGACCATATCTGCGATGTGGGGTAGGGGGTACACGTCAAACTGCGTGAACCTATTGATGGTCTGGCTATAGTCCACGACCATCCTATTTTTCTGCCCAGTCCGAACAACAACCACCTGGGCCCTCCAAGGGCTTGTGCTTGGCTCAGTGATCCCCTCCCTGAGCAGCCGCTGCACCTCTGACTGAATGAAGGCCCTGTCCCCCGCGCTGTACCTCCTGCTTTTAGTTGCCACAGGTTTACAGTTGGGGGTCAGGTTGGTGAACAGCGGTGGGGGAGGGATCTTGAGGGTGGAGAGGCTGCAAGTGGTGTCAGTAGCGCAGCTGTCGGCATGGTGCTGGGTGGGATGTGTGGGTCCGTGTGTGTGGTCAGTAGCGGGGTATATGACGAAGTCCCACAAAACTGAGGATTCCTGACAGTGAGTGGTGGGAGGGGCCCGTCATATGCCATAGTCACACTTTCGAGGTGGCTCTGGAAGTCCAGCCCCAATAGCACAGGCGCGCACAGTTGAGGCATGACCAGTAGCGCAAAGTTCCGATATACTGTGCCCTGCACCACCAATGTCGCTACACAACCCACCCGGATGTCTGTGGAATGCGACCCAGAAGCCATGGTGACCCTCTGGCTTTCCGGCCGTGTCACGAGTCCGCAGCGTTGCACCGTGTCCGGGTGAATAAAACTCTCAGTGCTGCCCGTGTCAAACAGGCAGCTATTCCTGTGCCCCTCCACCAGGATGTCCATCATTGACCTTACAAGCTGGTGTGGGGCGCTTTGGTCGAGGGTTACGGAGGCCAGAGTTGAACCGCCTTCTTGGTTCCCGGTAAGCACCGGTGGGTCAGAGGCAGGGCGAGGTGGCGCTGACCAAGATTGCCGCCCTCATGTCTCACACGAGGCGGGCTGGCAAGATGGCGGCGACCACGATGGCGACCCCCATGCCTCGCACGCTGCACTGCTCGGCCCCGCTCGTGGTTCAGACTTACAGACCTTGGCGAAATGGCCCTTCTTCCCGCAGCTGGAGCAGGTAGCTTCTCGGGCTGGGCAGCGTTTTCGGGGGTGCTTTTTGAGTCCGCAGAAGTAACACTGCGCGGACTTGCGACTGGCAGCAGCTGTGGTCGGTTTTGGGGAGTTCGTGGACTCGCAACTGGCAGCAGCCGAGGTCGATTCGCTCACGGGTGGCGGGGTCTGCAGCGTCCACGGAACCGGCGGGGGATCGCATGGCTGGACAGCATCAGCGTTGTGCAGAGCAGCCTCCAGCGTTTCGGCCATCTCGATCGCCGAGCGTAAGGTAAGATCGGCATTTTCCAGCAGCCGCTGGCGCACGTACACTGACCTGATCCCCGTAACGAAGGCGTCTCGTACCAGGAGCTCCGCATGCTGTTCCGCCGTCAGTCCCTTGCAGTCGCAGGCCCTCATGAGTGTCTGTAGGGCTCGGAGAAACTCAGCGCTCAACTCTCTGGCCTGCTGCCGCCGTGTCGCTAAGCAATGTCTTGCATAGATGGTTTCACCAGCCGCAGGTACTGTCTTTTGAGGGTGTCCAGTGCCCCTTGGTAGGTCGGCAGGTCCCTGATAAGGGAGTAAACTTTCAGGCCGACCCTCGAAAGGAGGATTCTGTGCATAATAGTGGGCTCAGTCACGGGAATCTGTTCCAAGTATGATTGGAAGCATGAAAGCCAGAGTTCAAAGGCAAGAGCTGCTTCTGAGTCTTGAGGATCAATGTCCAATTTTTCCGGACGTAAAATGCTTTCCATGTTTTAAAACTTCCAGCCAATAAAATTGATGCACCATCAATAACTCTGAGACGTGGGTTAAGGTAGGCTTTTATTGGCTGGAAGAAAGCACAAGCAGCAAGTGACTATCACACGACATCCTGGAGACTGAGGAAGTGTCTGTGGCTCCAATCGCCTTTATACCGGGGTCTGTTGGAGGAGCCACAGGAGCAGTCAGCGGGGGGGGGGGGGGGGGGCGTGTCCAGACAGGTATATGTAGTTCACCACAAACACCATCAATCTTTGTACTGTTATGTTCCCAGTAACCGGGTGACTTACTAGCAAAGATAGAGAGGTCCGCTGAAGTCTGATGGTACTATTTTCAAACGTTTTTATTTATAAAGGGGCACAAACGTATGGTTAATACAAAACATTCAGATCATATACATCGTCAAAACTCAATCTAAAGCACAGGTATAGTAATAATCAATCAGAAATAAGCTCTATCGTTGTCTAGGGGAATACTGAGTCCAGTGGAATATAAAAGTCACTCATAAATCTGCAGGCTTTTCCGTTTGGGAACCGCTGGCATTTCACGTGTTGGCGAGAGAGAGTGGTGAGAAAGAAGGAACACTTGCCCGTCGTCTTTACGAAGAAAATCCCGGTTGTTAGTTAAAACGGTTTTCCTTTGGTTTCAGCCACAGACTCCTGATCCGGAATCTAACGCACGTGGCTTCCTTCAAAATGGCTTCCGGCTCCGATGGGAAGCGCTATCGTGTCTTCTTCGTGTGTCTCCTTGGTGCGTCTGAGGCCCCTCCTCGGCAGCCCACCTTTTATCTGGACGGGCAGGGTTGTAGATGTCAATCAGGGTGGGGGTGAGGCAATCTTTCCCCCATCACCCAGCCCACGTTGCCCTGAGGGTTTGCACGTAGTCCAGTCCCTTATTCCACAAAGGTGTCTCCCAAGACAATGGCTATGTCCATGGCTTTTGTCTGGCTGAGAGGCCAGCCCACATTCCAAACCGTAAGGCTTCTCTCTCTCTCTTGCCATTCTCACAAAGGAGGGGGCTGGGGTCATAACAGTACCATCTGCAAACTTACTACCCCACCATTAATGTTTTCATCCAGATTTATATGACAAACAACAGAGGCTCCAGTACAGATCCTTGCGACACTATGTTAATCACAGACTTCCAGCTAGAGTGTGTCCCTTTGACACTACCCTCTGTCTCTGTGGGCAAGACAATTCTGAATCCAAATGGCAAATTCACCATGGATCCCATGGGTCTTAGCATTCTGGATGAAGCTCTCATGAGGAATCGTCAAATGCCTTGTTAAAATCCATATAGACAATATCTACAGCTCTATCTTCATCAATCATCCTCGTCACCTTGTCAAAAAACTCTATCAAGCTAGTCAAGCATGACTTGCCTCACAGGAAGCCATGCTGGCTCTTCCTAATTAGGCCATGGTTTTCCAAATGCTCATAAACCCCATCCATAAGAATTCTCTCCCCCTACCGTTGATGTGAGACTCACCAGTGTATAATTTCTAGGATTATTTCTGGATCCCCTCTTGAACAATAGAACAACATTAGTTACCCACCAGTCTTCCAGGACCTTGCCTGAGGCTAGAGAGGTCATGAAAATATTGGTCAAAGTCCCAGAAATATCATCTTCTGCCTCTCTCCATAACCTGGGATATACCCCATCAGGTTTTGGGACTTATTGACCTTAATGCTCTTTAAGATGCACAGTACTACCTCTTCCTTTACCCTGAAATGTGTTCATATATCAATTAGCTCAGCACTGATCTCCCTATTCTCCACGTCCTCTCCTGGGTAAATACTAATGTAAAGTATTAAGAGCCTTGCCATCCTTGTCCTTCCTTCTGACTGAAACATACCTGTTGTATTCTGTGCAGTTGGTCTTCAAAAACCCTCCACATGTCAGATATGGACTTGTCCCAAGCAAATTGTTCCCAATTAACCCTTCCTAGTTCCTGCTTACTGCTGTCATAATTTGGCCTGATCCAATTTAATACTCTCCTGCAAAGTTCATACTTATCCTTATACATAACTATCTTAAAACTTAAGAAGTTATGGTTACTGTTCCCTTACTGCTCTCTCACTGAAAAGTCAGTCATCTGGCCAGTCTCATTACCCAAAACCAGGCCCAGTACAATCCAGCCTCTTGTTAGACTATATACATACTGCATTGATTTAAGAGACCCTTGTAGATGTACCTAACAAATTCTGCCCCATCTAAATCTCTTGCACTTATGTCCCAGTTGTATTAGGGAAGTGGACAACAACCTTATTGTTTTTACACCTTTCCTTCATCTGCCTGCATATCTGTTCCTTAAAGCCCTGGTGGCTATAGAGGGTTCTGTAGTTCAAGCCCATCAGAGTGATTGCATCCTTATTTTTTTGAGTTCTACCCATATAGATACAGTGGATGAACCTGCCATATGCTCCCTCTGATTGTAGCTTTGATATTGTCCCTGATTAGTAGTGCATCTCCCCTGCCCTGCCACAACCCTTTCACCTCCCTCTCTATCTTTTTTAAAACATCAAAACCCTGGGACTTTAAACCCCCATTCCTATCCTTCTTTTAACTAAGTCTGCAATGACCGTGACATCATAGTTCCATGTACTGATCCATGCTCTAAGTTAATCACCTTTACCTATAATACTCAGAGCATTAAAATACACACATCAAACTATCCATCCTATCATATCTATTACTTTGTTCTTGCCTGCTTTTACTGACCCTGACCACTTTATCCCTCCACTTTCTGATCTGGTGCTCTGGATCCCACCCCCCTGTCAAACTAGTTTAACCCCTCCCGAGTAGCACCAGCGAACCTCACTGTCATGATATTGGTTCCCTTCTAGTTAAGGTGTAAACTGTCCCTCTTGTACAGGTTACCCCTGTCCAGAAGGGGCTCTATTGATCCAAGGACCTGAAACCTGCCCCCTGCACCAGTTCCTCAGCCACTCATTCATCTTTCCTGCACTGAGAAGCATGTGGTACTGGGAGTAATTCAAAAGTTGCTACCTTGGAGGTCCTGCTCTTCAACCTCTTTTCCAACTCCCTATACTCACAGCATACTCAGCATGTCTTACAAATTTGATTTTTATTTAGGACAGGTAACAAAGAGGCGGATGTTATCTACATAGATTTTAACATGACCTTTGACAAACTTCCACTTCATAGGAATGTCTAGAAGATTAGATTACATGGGATCCAGGGTGTGCTAGCCAATTGGATAAAAAATTGGTTTTGTGGAAGGAGTCAGAGGGTGGTAGTGGAGGCCTGTGACCAGTAGTGTTCCACAGGGATTGTTGGTGGGTCCTCTGTTGTTTGTCATTTGTTTCAAGGATTTAGGTGAGAATGTAGTTCTCCAGAGATCTGACTGAACAGATATCTAACTGCAATGAACAGTGGTAAAAGAGCAGCCCCCATCTTCTCAATGGGGACTTGGTCAATTTTTGTTGGGAGATTTCTTCAAGTATTATTACTTTGCTGATCACCACAAGGCCCCAACTGTTTCCAAACACATTTTTAAGTAAGGTTGGAGTTCAGGTTAAGAAGTAGAAAGCAGTCAGAATACTGAAAGCATTAATAATCATTAAGAAATAATATGCAGTAATGGTAGGGAAGACTAGGTTATGTTTGTATATGACTGAAGACCCAATGTTTCTCAGAGAAATTATTAGAAATCAGGGAGTAGGGAAGGAAAATCCTGGATGTGAAGAGCTTCAAGGATTATGATAGAGGCTAACTAATAGAAAGTAGAGAATTGGGATACATGGGTGTTACTCTGGTTGGCAATCTGTGGTGAGTGGTGTGCCGCAAGGGTTGGTGCTAGGTTCGTAATTGTTCACGATATACGTTAACGGTCTGGAAGAGGGGACTTCTCAATTTGCTGATGACACTAAATTGAGTGGAAAAGCAAATAGTGCAGAAGATACGGAGAGTCTGCAGAGAGATATAGATAGGTAAGTGAGTGGGCAAGTGTCTGCAGATGGAGTACAATGTTGGTAAATGTGCACTTTGGAAGGAAACTGAAAAAGCAGATAATTATTTAAATTGTAAATAAATTGCAGCATTCTGCTGTGCAGAGGGACGGGAGTGCTTGTGCATGAATCACAAAAAGTTGTTTATCAGGTGCAGCAGGCTATCAAGAAGGCAAATGGAATGTTGGCATTCATTGCTAGAGGGATTGAATTTAAGAACAGGAGGTTATACTGCAACTGTGCAGGGTACTGGTGAGGCCGCACCTGGAGTACTGCATGCAGTTCTGGTCTCTTTACTTGAAGTAAATACTGGCTTTGGAGGCAGTGCAGAGGAGGTTTATTAGGTTGATTCCAGAGTTGAGGGGCTTAGAACATGAGGGGAAATTGTGTTGCCTGCAACTCTACTCACTGGAATTCAGAAGAAAGAGAGGATATTTTATAGAAACATATAAAATTATGAAAGGGATAGATAAGATAGAGGCAAAAAAAGTTGTTTCTACTGGTAGGTGAGACTAGAACTAAAAGACATAGCCTCAAGATTTGGGGGAGTAGATTTAGGACAGAGATGAGGAGGAACTGCTTTTCCCAGAGAGTGGTGAATCTGTGGAATCCTCTGCCCAATGAAGCAGTGGAGGCTACCTCGGTAAATATATTTAAGACAAGTCAGATAGATTTTTGCATAGTAGGGAAATTAAGGGTTATGGGGGAAAGGCAGGTAGGTGGAGATGAGTCCATGGCCAGATCAGCCATGATCTTATTGAATGGTGGAACAGGCTCAACAAGCCAGATGGCCTACTCCTGCTCCTATTTCTAATGTTCTTATAGAGTATACAAATGTGCAAAAGTATGGTATAACTGCTGGTATACACCATACAGTTCTATGCAGAAGTTTTAGGCATAGGTAAAACAATATTGTAAAGCAAAGACGATTTCAAATATAAAGACATGAAAATTTTCTAAATATCAAAAAGATTACTGCAAAGAGGAGTAAACGGAAACAAATAAATTGAATCAATATTTGGTGTGACTGCACTTTGCCTTTAAAACCTCATCAATTCTCTTAGGTATACTGTCATGCAGCTTTATAAGAAAATCAGCTGGTAAGTTGTTCCAAGCATCTTGGAGAACTTGGCACAGTTCTTCTGCAGACTTTGGCTGTCTTGCTTGCTTCTGTCTCTCCAGGTATTCCCAGACAGCCCCAATGATGTTGAGATCAGGGCCCTGTGGAGGTTGTATCATCTGAAACCAGATAAAAAATTTAAGGTGCCGAAGAATTTTGCCCATTGGCCATCAGAGGCCATCAGAGAGTGGGTGATAAAAGCAGTAGACAATTCAAAGATAAATACACTATTAATAGAGAGCAACATTTCCTGTGTTAAACTCTTCCAAGTTGGACTGGAATGGAGATAATACATATATTGGCAAAGTGAGTATTTGCTAGAGTCAAAAATCGTTTCCAAGATCAGGATATCCCTCAATTATTGATTCACAAACAAGAGAACATCTGCAGATGCTGGAAACCTAAGCAACACACAAAATGCTGGAAGAACTCAGCAGGCCAGGCAGCATCTATGGAAAAGAGTAATTTGATGTTTCTGGCCAAAACCCTTCAGCAGGACTGGAGAAAAAAGACGAGGCGTCAGTTAGAAGGTGGGGGGAGAGGAATGGGGAAGAAAAGCAAGGTGATAGGTGAAACCGGGATTGGGGAGGGGTTAAGTAAAGATCTGGGAAGTTGATTGGTGAAAGAGATACAGGGCTGTAGAAGAGGGAATTTGATAGGAGAGGACAGATGGCCATGGAAGAAAGAAAAGGGGGAGGAACACCAGAGAGAGGCAATAGGCTGTAAGGAGATAGGTGAAAGAGGGAATAGGGATTGGGAGGGCATTACCGGAAATTCAAAAAAACAATATTCATGCCATCAGGTTGGAGGCTACCCAGACTGTAATTATTGATTGTTTTATTTTGACTGAGGTGGGATATATCACTTCTATATCAGGGAGGAGGAACAGTGAGAAATGGAAATGATCATTAAGGCATATAAATACCTTATTGGTGGAGAGCTAATTTCAATGAGTTGAAACTCATGTGAATTGGAACTAATGAACAGTAATACAGTAATTAAGCATTGAAAGGCTTTTAAATCAATGTTTAAGGTGCTGACCAGGCGCATTCCCACAACAAAAGGGCTTTAAAGCTAGAGCTCCATGGATATAAGAGTATAGACATTAAAATAAAACTGGAAACTAGCTTTACAAATGACAGGCTCTTAAAAGTGGGGAATGAGATAGTATAAGAGAAACTGATAAATGAAATAAGAGAGATGAAGAGAAACAATGAATAAAAGTAGCTAATATAAAATGTTTAATTAGTGAAAGAGTATTCAGTGAAAGATGGGACAAATTATGGAGAAAGTTGGAGAAGTTGGGAAGGCAAGGACCATAGCTCTGTTTGAGGCTGTAGGTGGGATAATGTATGTGGAGGTAAAATTAGGAATTCTAATCTACTATGTTTTATGTCAGATTAACTTGCTAGACAGCCCAATTTTCTCAATTTAAGGCAAGATTTCTATCAATGAGTATAATTTTCTAAAAGCCACATATTATTAGTTACTGTAAATCAACACGCAGAACACGCTGGAGGAACTCAGCAGATCGGGCAGCATCTGTGGAAACGAGCAGTCAACATTTCGGGCCGAGACCCTTCGTCAGGACTGAAGAAGGAGGGGGCAGGGGTCCCATAAAGAAGGTGGGGGGAGGGTGGGAAGAAGAAGTCTGGTAGGTGCCAGGTGAAAAAACAATCAGAGGAAAGATCAAGGGGTGGGGGAGGGGAAGCGGGGAGGGGATAGGCAGGAGAGGTGAAGAAGGAATGTAAGGGGAAAGCACTATGGGTAGTAGAAGAAGGCAGAATCATGAGAGAGGTGATTGGCAGTTGGAAGAGGAGAAGGAGTGAAAGTGGGATGGGGGAAGGGAGGGGGAGGGATTTACTGGAAGTTGGAGAATTCTATGTTCATACCAAGGGGCTGGAGACTACCCAGACGGTATATGAGGTGTTGCTCCTCCAACCTGAATTTGGCTTCATCACCTGCTGAGTTCCTCCAGTGTGTTGTGCATGTTGATTTGAATATCACAGTATCTGCAGAGTACTTTGTGTTTATTATTAGATTCTGTATTTTGCCAGAGAGTTGTTCAGGATATGGGCAGTTAGTGGCCTGCTTCCTGGTGCAACATGTTGGACTGAGATTGGTTGATTATAAGGTAGAAGGGCAGGGGAGGCAGGAAGAGCAGTGGTCCTAGAACAGATCCCTGTGGAACTCCACTAATCATGGTCCTCCAGGCAGAATATGCTTCATCTGCTACCACCCTCTGCCTTCTGTGGGCATAGCCAAATTTCCCTGGACCCCACGCCTCCTAACTTTTTGAATTAGCCTAGCATTGGGAACCTTGTCAAACACCTTAACAAAATCCATATACACCACATCCACTGCTCTACTTTCATGAATTTCTGTCATTACGTCCTCGAAAAATTCAGTCACCCTGGTGAGGCACAACCTGCCCCTCACAAAGTAATACTGTTCATCCATAACCTGACTATGCTTTTCCAAATGTTTTTACATCCTATCTCTAAGAATCCTCTCCAATGATTTGCCCACCAGAGATGTAAGACTTGCTGGTCTATAATTCCCAGGATTGTCCCTGTTATGTTTCTTGAAAAAAGGAATAACATTTGCCACCTTCCAATCTTCTGGTACTACTCCTGTGCCCAGAGAAGATGCAAAGGTTATTGCCAAAAGTGCAGCAATCTCATCCTTTGTCGTAACCTGAAGTATATCCTGCTGGTCTAGGGATTTATCTATCCTAATCTTTTTGAGATTTTCCAGGATCTCCTCTTAAATATGACATGTTCCAGCATATCAGCCTCACATTCATCAAGGTTTTCTCCCTGGTGAATACTGAAGTAGCATATTCATTAAGCATCCCCTTTATCTCGTCTGACTTGGCCCGTTTCCTATTTTATCTTTTACCAGTCGTGCTCTATTTATCCTCCTGTTCTTTAATTATGTGTAGAACACCTTGGAATTTTAAATAATTTTATCCGCCAAGGCCTTCTGATGTCCCGTTCTATCTCTCCTAAGTCCCTTCTTATGCTCCTTCCTGATTACTTTATAACTCTCAAGAGCTCTGTCTGATTCTTGCTTCTTAAACTTTAAGTATGCTTCCTTCTTTCTCTTGACTAGATGTTCCACTTTTCTTGTCAGCCATGGTTTCTTCCATCCTTTCCCTGCTTCAGTGGATCTAACCTATCCAGAGATAGTGATGAGCAAACAAGAGGGCCTGAAGGTAGATAAGTCCCCTGATTCTGATGGGATGCATCCCAGGGTGCTGAGGGAATTGGCAGAGGTTATAGTAGACTTGCTGATAATCATTTACCAAAATTCTTTAGACTCTAGGCAGGTTCTGGCTGATTGGAAGACAGCAAATGTCACGCCACTTTTTAAAAAAGGATGTAGGCAAAAGACGGGCAACTATAGGCCAGTTAGCTTAACATCTGTAGTTGGGAAAATGCTTGAAGTTGTCATTAAGGAAGAAATAGCTAAACATTTAGAAAGGAGTGGTTCCATTAGACAAACGCAGCTTGGATTCAGAAAGGGCAGGTCCTGTTTGACAAACTTACTGGAGTTCTTTGAGGACATAATGAGTGCAGTGGATAGAGGGGAACAGGTGGATGTTGTATACTTGGATTTCCAGATGGCATTTGATTGTATTGGCATGGATAGTGGATTGGTTAACCAACAGGAGGCAAAGAGTTGGTATAAATGGGTGTTTCTCCAGATGGCAGTCAGTGGTGAGTGGGGTGCCGCAGGGGTCTGTGCTGGGCCCGCAGCTGTTTACCATTTACATTGATGATTTGGAAGAGGGGACTGAGTGTAGCGTAGCAAAATTTGCTGATGACACTAAACTGAGTGGAAAAGCAAATTGTACAGAGGATGTGGAGAGTCTGCAGAGGGATATAGATAGGTTAATTGAGTGGGCCAAGGTCTGGCAGATGGAATACAATGTTGGTAAATGTGAGATCATCCACTTTGGAAGGAATAATAGAAGAGCAAATTATTATTTAAATGGTGAAAGATTGTAGCATGCTGTTGTGCAGAGGGCCTTGGGAGTACTTGTGCATGAATTGCAAAAGATTGGCTTGCAGGTACAACAGGTTATTAAGAAGGTAAATGGAATGTTGGCCTTCATTGCTAGAGGGATTGAATTCAACAGCAGGGAGGTCATGCTACAACTATACAGGGTACTGGTGAGGGCACACCTGGAGTATTGTATGCAGTTCTGGTCTCCATACTTGAGGAAGGTGTGGTGAACTACATATACCTGTCTGGACACGCCCCCTGCTGATTGCTCCTGTGGCCCTTCCCACTGACCATGGCTTCTCCCACAGACCCCGGTATAAAGGCGATTGAGGCCTGAGCCCTGCCCTCAGTCTCCAGGATGTAGTATGGTGGTCAACTACTGCTTGTTCTTTCTTCCAGTCAATAAAAGCCGATATCTCGCCTCACGTCTCAGAGAGTTGTTGATGGTGCATCAATTTTATTGACTGGAAGTTTTAAAACGTGGGAAGTATTTTACATCCAGAAAAATTGGACTTGGACCCCCAAGCCCCTGAAGCAGCTCTTGCCTTTGAACTCTGGCTTGCATGCTTCCAATCATACTTGAAGGAGGTTGGTGCGACTGAGCCCGCTGTTATGCACCAAATTCTCCTCTCGAGGGTCACCCCGAAAGTTTACTCACTTATCAGAGACCTGCCGACCTACCAAGGGGCACTGGACGCCCTCAAAAGACAGTACCTGCGGCGGGTGAACACCATCTACGCAAGACATCACTTAGCTACGCGATGACAGCGGGCTGGAGAGTCGAGCGCCGAGTTTCAACGAGCCCTACAGACACTCGTGCGAACTTGCGACTGCAAAGCTCTCATGGCGGAACAGCATGCGGAGCTCCTCATACGAGATGCCTTTGTTACAGGAATCAGGTCAGTGTACGTGCACCAGCGGCTGTTGGAAAATGCCAATCTTACCTTACGCTCGGCGATCGAGACGGCCGACACGCTGGAGGCTGCTCTGCACAACGCTGACGCTGTCCAGCCGCGCGATCCCCCGCCGATTCTGTGGACACCTCAGACCCTGCTGCCGGTTCCCGTGAGCGAATTCGCCAACGCCACTGCCAGTCGCGAGTCCACGAACTCCCCGAACCCGACCACAGCTGCTGCCAGTTGCAAGCCCATGCAGTGTTACTTCTGCGGACTCGAAAAGCACCCCCGAAAACGCTGCCCGGCCCGAGAAGCAACCTGCTCCAGCTGCGGGAAGAAGGGCCATTTCGCCAAGGTCTGTAAGTCTAAACCACGAGCGGGGTCGGGCAGCGCTGCGTGTGAGGCATGGGTGCCGCCATCTTGCCTGCACACCTCGTGCGAGGCATGGGGGCCGCCATCTTGCCTGCCCGGATGGGGGCGGCCATCTTTGTCGGCGCCAACATGCCCCGCCCCCTACCCACCGGTGCTTACCGGGCACCAAGACAGCAGTTCAACTCTGGCCTCCGTAACCCTTGACCAAAGCGCCCCACACCAGCTTGCAAGGTCAATGATGGACATCCTGGTGGAGGGGCACAGGACTAGCTGCCTGTTTGACACTGGCAGCACTGAGAGTTTTATTCACCCGGACACGGTGCAACGCTGCGGACTCGTGACACGGCCGGTAAGCCAGAGGGTTACCATGGCTTCTGGGTCGTATTCCACAGATATCCGGGTGGGTTGTGTAGCGACATTGGTGATGCAGGGCACAGAATATCGGGACTTTGCGCTACTGGTCATGCCTCAACTGTGCGCGCCTGTGCTATTGGGGCTGGACTTCCAGAGCCACCTCGAAAGTGTGACTATGGCATATGACGGGCCCCTCAGGCCCGTCAGGAATCCTCAGTTTTGTGGGACTTCGTTATATACCCCGCTACTGACCACACACACACACCGAACCACACGTCCCGCCCAGCACCATGCCGACAGCTGCGCTACCGACACCACTTGCAGCCTCTCCACCCTCAAGATCCCTCCCCCACCGCTGTTCGCCAACCTGACCCCCGACTGTAAACCTGTGGCAACTAAAAGCAGGAGGTACAGCGCGGGGGACAGGGCCTTCATTCAGTCAGAGGTGCAGCTCAGAGGCTCAGGGAGGGGATCATTAAGCCAAGCACAAGTCCTTGGAGGGCCCAGGTGGTTGTTGTTCGGACTGGGTAGAAAAATAGGATGGTCGTGGACTATAGTCAAACCATCAATAGGTTCACGCAGCTTGACGCGTACCCCCTACCCCGCATCGCGGATATGGTCAACCAGATAGCTCAGTACAAGGTGTACTCGACCATAGATCTGAAATCTGCTTATCACCAGCTCCCCATCCGCCCGGAGGACCGCCCCTACACCGCCTTCGAGGCGGGCGGCAGGCTCTATCACTTCCTGCGCGTCCCATTCGGTGTCACAAATGGTGTCTCAGTCTTCCAGAGGGAAATGGACCGGATGGTGGACCAGTGCCAACTGAAGGCCACATTTCCCTATCTGGATAACATCACCATCTGTGGTCACGACTGGCCGGATCACAACACCAACCTCCAACGATTTTTCCAAGTGGCCAAAGCCCTGACCCTTACTTATAATAGAGACAAGTGTGTGTTCGGAACCACCTGACTCGCTATCCTTGGGTATGTCGTGGAAAACGGGGTCATTGGCCCTGATCCCGACCGTATGCGCCCCCTGTTAGAACTCCCTCTTCCCACCACCCTCAAAGCCCTCAGACGGTGCCTGGGCTTCTTTTCCTATTACGCCCAATGGGTCCCCCATTATGCAGACAAGGCCCGCCCCCTGGTCAAGTCTACCACACTTCCCCTCTCTGCTGAGGCCTGCGTGGCCTTCAGCTGCATTAAAGGGGACATTGCCAAAGCAACGATGCATGCGGTGGATGAGACCATTCCCTTCCAAGTAGAGAGTGACGCCTTCGATTTCGCACTTGCTGCTACCCTCAATCAGGAAGGCAGGCCAGTAGCATTCTTTTCTCGTACCCTTCAAGGCTCTGAAATTCGGCACTCCGTGGTGGAGAAAGAAGCCCAGGCCATAGTGGAAGCTATTAGGCACTGGAGGCACTATCTCGCCGGCAAAAGGTTCACCTTGCTGAACGACCAGCACTCAGTTGCGTTCATGTTCAGCAACCAACAGCGGGGCAAAATCAAAAATGATAAAGTTTTGCGGTGGAGAATCAAACTCTCCACCTACAACTATGATATCCTGTACCGGCCTGGAAGGCTCAATGAGCCCCCTGATGCCCTATCCCGGGGAGTGTGTGCCAGCGCACAGCTCGACCAGCTATACGCCCTCCATGCAGATCTTTGCCACCCAGGGGTCACCCAATTTTACCATTTCGTGAAAGCCCGGAACCTGCCGTACTCCCTTGAGGACATCAGGATGATGACCAGGGACTGCCAAGTCTGTGCTGAGTGCAAACCGCACTTCTACCGTCCTGAAAAGGCACAACTTATCAAGGCCACCCGCCCCTTTGAGCGACTGAGTGTTGACTTTAAGGGCCCCCTTCCCTCCACCGACCGCAATGTCTACTTTCTCAACATTATCGACGAATACTCGCGGTTCCCCTTTGCCATCCCCTGCCCCGACACCACTACCATGTCCGTCATAAAAGCCCTGTGCCAGCTCTTCACTCTGTTCGGATATCCCTGCTATATCCACAGTGATAGAGGGTCCTCCTTTATGAGTGACGAGCTGCGCCAGTACCTGCTGGCTAGGGGCATTGTTACTAGTCGGACCACAAGCTATAATCCCCAGGGAAATGGACAGGTGGAGAGGGAGAATGCCACAGTGTGGAAGGCCACACTTTTAGCCCTTAAGTCAAAAGGGTTGTCGGTCTCTCGATGGCAGGAGGTCCTCCCCGAGGCACTCCACTCTATCCGCTCCCTGTTATGTACGTCCACCAATGCCACCCCTCATGAGCGCCTATTTTCTTTTCCCAGGAAGTCTGCCACTGGGACCACCCTACCGGCTTGGCTGACGTCCTCAGGGCCAGTGCTGCTCCGGAAACATGTGAGGAGCAATAAATACTCCCCACTGGTCGAGAGGGTTAACCTTCTACATGTGAACCCCCAATATGCTTACGTGGTCTTACCTGATGGGCGGGAGGACACGGTCTCCGTCCA
This sequence comes from Hemitrygon akajei, assembly GCF_048418815.1. Lineage (NCBI taxonomy): Eukaryota > Metazoa > Chordata > Chondrichthyes > Myliobatiformes > Dasyatidae > Hemitrygon > Hemitrygon akajei. The sequence goes on along the minus strand of NC_133126.1, from coordinate 65,720,260 downwards.
CAACCTGGCGCCCGCAGGAGCAGCAGACCACTACCCCGAACACTCCATGGTAACTATGAACCCTGTACCCGAGGTGACACCGCGCACACCGAGCCCTACACAGACTCCTCACGACACTCCTATACCGGGTGTATCGCACGCGCATATACCAGGCGCCTCGCACACGCATGAGGGATCACTGACGCCTAGTGGGCTGACACCTCCAGTTAGGCCGGAACCAGCACAACCACCGTCTCCGGTGCAATCACCACCAGCACCTGTGCAATCACCACCACCGGCACCTGTGCAATCACCACCGGCACCTGTGCAATCACCACCACCGGCACCTGTGCAATCACAGCCGGTGCTACGTAGATTGCAGCGACAGATTCGACCACCTGATAGACTTAACCTGTAAATATACTTGTAAGAAACTTCGCCCCATGGGGACGCTCTTTTAAAACAAAGGGGGGGTGAATGTGATGAACTACATATACCTGTCTGGACACGCCCCTCCCACTGACCGTGGCTTCTCCCACTGACCCCGGTATAAAGGCGATTGAGGCCTGAGCCTTGCCCTCAGTCTCCAGGATGTAGTATGGTGGTCAACTACAGCTTGTTCTTTCTTCCAGTCAATAAAAGCCGATATCTCGCCTCACGTCTCAGAGAGTTATTGATGGTGCATCAGAAGGATATACTGGCTTTGGAGGCAGTGCAGAGGAGGTTCACTAGGTTGATTCCAGAGATGAAGGGGTTAACCTATGAGGAGAGATTGAGTCACCTGGAACCAAACTCTCTGGAATTCAGAAGAATGAGAGGGGATCTTATAGAAAGATACAAAATTTTGAAAGGGATAGATAAGATATAAATAGGAAAGTTGTTTCCATTGGTAGCTGAGACTAGAACTAGGGGATATTGCCTCAAGTTTCAGGGGAGAGATTTAGGACGGAGATGAGGAGAAACTGTTTTCACCAGAGAGTGGTGAATCTGTGGAATTCTCTGCCCAGGGAAGCAATTGAGGCTTCTTCACTAAGTATATTTAAGATACAGTTTGACAGATTTTTACATAGTAGGGGAATTAAGGGTTATGGGGAAAAGGCAGGAAGATGGAGCTGAGTTTATGGACAGATCAGCCATGATCTTATTGAATGGCGGGGCAGGCTCAATGGGCCGGATGGCCTACTCCTTTTCCTATTTCTTATGTTCTATGCAAGTGCTCCCTAAACAACTTCTACATTTCTGTTGTGTATTTCCCTGAGTAGACAAACAAATTGTCCTTGTTCTTGCCATGAGGTCAAAGGAATGGAGGCTGCCATTTTGTGAAGCTGCTCTACATTCTCCATTTTATGAACTGATTTTGCTTGGCTGAATCAGTGTTTTAAAGTAGACACAATGATGCTCCAGGTAAACTGCTAGACTAGAAATAATTTTCAAATAAGAAGTTATTTATGCAGTGTCCTTTGGTATGATATCACCTGCAGGTTTGTGAATGGTGGGGTCTGTGTCTGTCCTGAGTGATTTGAGCTGGTTACCAGTTTGGTAACTGATTTAGTACCAACAGCCATAAATTACCAGTTGTTACTTGAGGAAGAGGGCAATAAATGGACACTGGCTTGGACCAGAATCAATGAGAAGGTGATAAAGGTCAGTCAAATGACCTTGAGCCAACAGGAATGAACTGCATCATTTGAACTGATAAGTGTTTAAAAAAAGGAGCTTCAAATGCAAAGGTGTGACAACTCTGGAGACTAAAACATTGCGTGGAAGAAACGCCACACCAGGGGCTGAGAGAAGAGAGGGTTGATCATCAGGCCAATGGGAGATCCCCTATTTCAGTGTTATAAATTAGAAACGTGGGTTGAGTGAGTATTGGTACAAAGGGAACAGTAGAATTCATGTCCTTAAGTTGTTGCCCTGGGGTCAATATAGTTATGTTGTTGTTTGTCCAGAGACTATTACAGAGCCTTGATTAATTAAGAATTGTTTTGCGAGTTTCCTAACCTAGTTCTGTGGTCAACACTACTGAATTAAATATTTTTCCATTCTGTCTGCTCCAATCCCTAGCCAAAGTTCAGGGAGTTGTGGTCACTGTTGCTCACCCACCAAGAAATTTGTCACCCGACCTGATTCATTGCCTAGTAGTAGATCCAGTACAGCCCCTCCTCTAGTTGACCTGTCTGCATATTGTGTCAGGAATCCTTGATGAGTCCAACTAACAGATTAGGCTCCATCACCTAATATTAGGGAAGTTGAAGTCACCCATGACAATGACCCTGTTATTATTTTCATCTTTCCAAAATCTGCCTTCCAATCTGCGCCTCAGTGTCTCTGTTGCTGTTGTGACGTCCTTCCTTTCTGCAGACCTGATGCAATCCCTGATTGGTAATGGCACGCACCTCCCTTCGTCTACCCACCCCCCGTCTGTTTTGAAACATCTGAAACCTGGATCATCCAGCAGCCATTCCTCCCCTTGTGACAGCCAAACCTCTGTATGTCCTATTATGAGGACATACTGTACATTGCAAGAACAGAGAAATATATGAATTCAGTGTGAGCAATTTCTTCAACTCCCCCCTCCCTCCACCACAGCCAGTCCTGGAGGAGCACTCCTCTGCTCCCACCAGCTGACATTCTCTTGCGTTAACATGTCGGTTTCAGGGGCTCACGAAGATGTAGGTAATGAATTAGTAAAGCTAGAACAGAAAAGAAATCTAAATCATACAGGCTTATTAAAGTATTTAGATGAGTGTCCCAGCTTTCGGCTATGATCTGCTGGCTGTGTAGTGCCACCACCTTCAAACTAGACAAGGTGAGTTTTGTTTGCATTACTACAGCTAAGTATCCTTATTTTATCCCTTTTTCTCTGGCAGGCTAGGCTAATACAGATGAGCAAAATATCTCATAAAGATGTTTTAACCCAGAATACTGCAGGATATACGAGGACAGAATGACCGACCAAAAGCTTGGTTTTGAAACCTTGTTTACCAAAGTGTCTCAGCCCAAAACATTGACTGTATATTCATTTCCATTGATGCTTCTTGACCTGCTGAGTTCCTCCTGCATTTTGTATGTGTTACCAATCTGCTAAATGGGTTTTATGGAATGCCTTGTTAGCTATGGAACTATCCTATGAAAAGAGAGATAGAGGAACAGAGAGATTGTTGAGAGAATTCCAGATTAAGTTTTACCTGTCCTTCTGAAAAAGATTGAAATTTGGGGTGAGAAAGAGGCCATATTTGAAGGAATAGAAAAATCTTAAAGAAATGAAAGTCTGAAGGAAATTACATGGCTCATGCAAAGTGAGAGGTCATAGGAGAATTTGAAAATACAGTACGTAGGCAGTGTCTCAGTCCCTGACCAGGAGCCAACGGAGATAGTAAACACAGGAGAGTGTAGCGAATGAGGCTGTTACGTTGGCGTTCAGCCAGCAGATTATTTATGAGCTTCAGTTTACTTAGTGGGAAATGGAATGTCAGTGTATGAGAACAAATAAGTAGGCTTATTTGTGGGTATCGGCAACAGGCGAATGGGGCATGCCTGGAGTTAGTTAATGTTGTTGAGCTAGTCTTGGTTACAGAGTGGGAAGAAGATTACCTTGTATCAAATGTGACACCAGGCTGTAATTGCCCTGCTTCAGCTACAGGTATCTGCTTAAACTCTGGGTAGTTGATAATAATTGCTTCCAACTGGAGTCATAGTGTCAGAGACAGCATTGAAACAGGTACTTTGACCTATCATGTCCATGCCAATCATAATAACCAAACTTGTTCTATTTGCTTGCATTTGGCCCATATCCCTCTAAACTTTTTCTATCCATGTACTTATTCAAATATCTTTCAAACTTAGTTGACTCTTTCTAACATTCTAGAAGCTCAGAGGTAATGCAAACTCTAGTGGGTGGTAGACACACCAGTGATTAACACCGTACCTTGTTCGAAGGAAAATTGGAGTCAAATAATTGAAACCCCAGGGTCTCACTACATAGTAACCTAGGTCTGCTTTAGAGGTCTCATCTCTGGCTGCTTTATCAATGACCTTCCTTTCATTACAAGTTTAGAGGCCAGGACATTCATAGATGATGCACATTATTCATTCCTGCAAATGTGCCTGCACGTAGCATAACCTTGACAACAATCAGACATGGAGTTAGAAGTGGCAAGAATATTTATGCCACTAAAGAGCCAAGCAATAACTCTCCCCAGCAAGAGAATAATAACCCACCTGCCCTTGACACTCAATGATTCACCACCATTGATTCCCCTACTATCACCAACCTCAGTTGGAATAATCACTTTATTTACATGGTCGGTCTACTTCAGTGTCTGCCCTATTCCAGATCATTGGCGACAACTTTAATTGGATCAACTAAGTAAGTAGCATGGGTTATGGAGCGGGTCAGATGCTGGATCTTCTGTATTGATTGACTCGCCTTGTTGTGCCCCACAGTTCTTGTCATGTTTAAAAGGCATGTGTCAAGAATGTGAAGGAATATTTCCCACTTGCATAGATGAATGTAGCTCCAAAAACTATTGAGCATCCAGGACAAAAACAGCTCATTCATTTTTACCATCTTGGTCCTTAGAACACCAGAAACATTCTGGTGAATCGGCAGTTTATGGGCCTGGTGGCCAGAATCAACAGGAGTACTCCAGATCTGGTTTAATCACGACTTTATATTGCTCTAGCAAAAGTCACGTTCTAAAGGCAATAATCTCACTAACCCTTTCAAATTTTTCTCTGTACCTGACCACTATGTTTTAGTGATGTATATATTATAAACAGGTATATAAATCTCTTCTCAATTAAATCAGAAAATACTGAAAAATACAGGCAGCATTTGTGGAAAGAGAAACAGAATATTTCAGGTTGAAGACCCTTTGCCAGAACTCATTTCTGTTTATATTTCCACCTCCTGCAGCTTTTTAAATGTAGTTTTTATATCTCTTTGTTCCAGGCATTGCACCACTTGAGTGCATGCATTTACTCTTACACATACAGTATCTCTATTGAAATCCATCGGAACCCATTTTGATCACCTTGTTTAATCTGTCAATGTCCCTTTGTAATTTTTTGTTTCTGTCCACTGTACTTATGGTGGCATCTATCCTTGTGGCATTCATAAAATTAGATGGATTTGTTCTGTTGTGTTATCTACATTATTAATAAATAAATAACAGTTCTGTTCCCAGCATCCATGTTAGCCACCCATTAATTATTTTGTATCATTTTGAATAAATGCCCATTAACATTATCTTGTGATTTTGGTTGCCTAATTTATCACCTTGCTGGATCAATAAATTTTAATCCAAGGGATAATTTTAACTAATAATCTTTTATGTGGAGTGCTATTGGGTGCTTGTAGAAGTTGATTTGAGCTATGAGTATGGAAATGTTCTTAACTACAATTCCAGTTATTTCTTCAAAAACTTGTTTGGGTTGATTGAACTTGATTTTTTTTAACAATCCATCCAGGCTCACTTTAATGTCCTCAGACTCTTTCCCTTTTTACTTGTTCCAGTTCTGCCCACCTCCCCCCCCCCCCCGCCAAGTTAACACAGAGTTGCCATTTATACATTAACTGATAATATTTTTAAATGCGCACCAGAGTTATTTCAGATTCCAATTGCAACATAGACTCATAATGAAGATATGTGAATGAAATTTTAGAGTTGGGTTTTGAGTAGAGGGCACAGCCGGTATTCAGTCAGTTGAAGTAATATCAGCTTTCGGTTGGAATTCATTTATCAAGGCACGAACTGATCAAGCACAGATATCTTGTAGCAAACTGCTGTAACTAATAGATGATCAGTAGTCTGTGGCTAATAGAATCTTCTGAGGCAGACCCATTAAAGTGGAAGAACTTTTTTTATTTAATATCACACAGTATTTATGGCATCCATTTGATCAAATGTTTTTTCTTGTGCTTATGTATGAATAAATGCAGTTTTGATAGTTCTAGATGTTCTTCCAAAGAAACAAGCTAGGCAGCATGCTTTGAACCAAGATGATCCTTTGCTTTATTTTTATACATTTCTTTTTGCCAGTTTTAATAGAATCAGGTTTTAAGGATAAAAAAACAGAAGAATTTGAAAATACTCAGCTGATCATGCCTTGTTTTTAAAAACCACATCTGGTAGGAAGAGAACAATGGTTAATATTTCAGGTTGAAGACCTTCATTAGAAGGGTCATATGCTCCGATGAAGGATCTTTGACCTGAAACATCAACTCTCTTTCCCTCCATAGACGCTGCCTGAGCTGCTGAGTGTTTTAAGCATTTTCTATTTTTATTTCAGATTTCCAGCAATCTCTTTTTTTTTTTGCTTGTGAGCTGTCAATGAAATCTTTCATATTTTTGATATGTAGAAATTTGTATTTTGTACAGATTAATTGTGAGTTTGTTGATTGGATTATTCACGACTCTTATGTTCATAGTATTTTAAAAACTTTGATCAAGCAAGTGCTTCGTCTTCTAAATTTTGAGAAATACAGCCTGCATTTGTATATTCCTGTAACCAGTCGGGAAAGCAATTGACTATTCATTCACCTTTGCACCCTGAATGAGCAATAGTGGGATTTGGATACCTGGCCAATTACACGATCATTCTGGTATGACTAAGCCAAAAAGATGTGAGATATGGTGAGGTCACATGAAGCGGGCTCTATCAGTTAATCGATTGAACACTAAGATACAGCGTTACTGGAATTTCTGGCACAGACAGGTCTACTCATACTCTTAGGCTACATCCACACTAGGCTGGATAAATCCGTAACCGAAGCTTTTTTAGCCTTAATGTGCCGTAACAAAATTAAAGCGATGGCTGCAGGACCTGTGCAATTACTGGAAGATGGCTATGTAAATTCCACTGTCACAAAGTGCTTTATAGCCAGAGAACTCATTTAGTTTTCCAACAAAATCATTGTTTGCTAATGCAGGGAATGTAACAGCTAATTAATACAAACTTAGATTCTATAAACTGTAGTGTAATGAAGATTAAACAATCAGGTTTAATGAGATACAGGGAATAAATGATAGCCAAGGCACTCAAGATAATCCCCCTGATCTTTGAAAGGTTATTGCAGCATCTTATATGATAGGCTAGCGTGAGATGGGGTTTAGTTTATACCATCTGGAAGTCCCACTGCTGATGGCAGCACACCTTCACCTCTGCAGTGGAGAAAGTTCACACCTGTAAATTGGGCCGGAAGCAAAACTGTCTGATTCAGGTGATAATGCTATCAGATGAACCATGGCAGATACTTACAGTGGGGATTTGGTAAATGAATACAGCATTAAAGTATTCAAGATGAGGTGTTAACTTATTGTAGTAATGAACCCAAAAGTTGTGGTGTGGATGCTTGGAGAGATTTCAGTTGCACAGTAGGTTTCTGAAGTGAGGCAGAGTACAATGTCAGAGATACATAAAATCAGTTTATTGAATAAAATTAGCAACTTAACTATCAAAACTAATAGAAATTGAACTTTAAATTATGCTTTTATTTACAATTTTTTGTGTTCAGAATCAGGCATTCTTGTCATTAAAAATAATGATACATCTGGCTATTTATTGTATTAATAGCTGTTAGATTACATTCAATGTCAACATTTTGATGTTGAACCAGAAATGTCAAGCAGATGATCTATCTTTCCTTTGTTCTGAGAACTTGACCATCACAGAAGGCAGGCATTAACCATTTGTATTTATTTCACATGATATCGAGCAATGCATGCAGCAAAGACCAGGGACCAGATAACAACCTGAAGTGAAGAACTTTACTCCAGAACTGGACCTGACTCCGGCAAAGCTGTTATAGAGTGGTTACAACACTAGTATCTACCTGAAAAGTTGGAAAATGTGCTATATATGAACCATTCACATTGGATAGGACAAGTGTGAACCAGTTTTTTACTGAAACATCAGTCTGCTTTTAATCAACAGCAAAGTGTTGTTGATAGTCCTGTGATGAAGTACTTACTCACCGATAACCTGTTCAGTTTGAGCTTGTTAGGATCTCTAAACTCCATTTGGCATAACAACCTTAGTCTAGATATGCATCAAAGAAATAAATTCTGCAGGTGAGGTTTGCTCTTGACTTCAAGGTGCCATTCATCTGTGTGTGGCATCAAGAAATCCTGGTAAAACTGAAGTCAATAGGTATCAAGGGGAATATGGATGGAAAAATATGAAATAAAGATGGAGATGGACATATCTCACAAAGGAGGAAGGTGGTAGTTGTTCCTCAGGGCAATGACCTCTGCTTCATTAATGATCTTCCTCCCATTAATGACGTTCACTGATATTTACACAATATTCAGTCCCATTTGCTACTCCTCAGCAAATGAAGCACTCTGTACCTGGTGCAGGTGTAACAGGGAATGTTGGGGTTGAAGGGACAGGAAAAATGATGATATCGGAGTGATTGAGAGAGTACAGAAGAATACAGACTCGGTTTGTTCATCCAGACCCCCTCCCCCCCAAGCTATGCATTTTTGTGTACGCCAACCCATTCCCCCCCTTAATCCCCTCTCTGGCTACCTGTGATGCAGGACACTTAGGAACAGAGTTGGAGGTGAATCTGAACAGCTTTTCTGTAAACTAAACCCAGCAGAATTGACCAGCCCTTGTGTTGGTGGATGGTCCCTGATGTGGATGATTCAACCCCATAGCCAATTTGTTTCCAGTCAGTCATTAGGAAGCTGGAAAGCTGAAGCTGTCTTTCTTCTTAACTTTATTAATTTAGCTACTAAATCTAAATTATAGGATATAATTTTATTTTCTATGCATGTGAGCATTTGTTTACCAATATTGTGTTTTATGCACCTCATTTTATAAATTAAAAAGGCAAGTAAAAGATAAGATGAAAATGCCTCTCAGGAATAGCAAAGATGCTGTCAGGATGCCCTTTATCGACTACAGCTCAACAATCGATATCATCATCCCCTCAAAACTAATCAATAAGCTTCAAGACCTGGGCCTCAATACCTCCTTGTGCAAATGGATTCTGGAGTTCCTCACTTGCCGACTCCAGTCAGTTGGGATTGGCAACATCACCTCCACAATCTCCATCAGCACAGGTGCACCACAAGGCTGTGTGCTCAGCCCCCTGCTCTAGTCACTTTATACTTACGACTGTGTGGCTAAGCACAGCTCCAATGCCATGTTCAAGTTTGCTGATGACACCACTGTTGTATGCTGAATCAAAGGTGGTGATGTACAGTATTAACATAGAGGAGATTGAAAATCTGGCTGAGTGGTGCCACAACAACAACCTCTTATTCAACGAGACCAAGGAGCTGATTATTGACTTCAGGAGAAGGAAACGGAAGGTCCATGAGCCAGTCCTCAGAGGAGAAGTGGTGGAGAGGGTAAGCAACTTTAAATTCCTCAGTGTTATCATTTCAGAGGATCTGTCTTGGGCCCAGCATGTAAGTGCAATTACAAAGAAAGCACAGCAGCACCTCTACTTCCCAAGGAGTTTGCAAAGATACAGCATGACATCTAAAGCCCTCTCCACTGCTGAGCACATCCACAGGGAGCGTTGTCGCAGGAAAGGAGCATCCATCATCAGAGACCCCCACTACCCAGGTCATGCTCTCTTTCGATGCTGCCATCAGGAAGAAGGTACAGAAGCCTCAGGACCCACATCACAAGGTTCAGGAACATCTATTACTCCTCAACCATCAGGCTCTTGAGTCAAAGAGGTTAGCTTCACTCAATTTCACTTGCCCCATCGTTGAAAGGTTCCTTCAATTTATGGACTCACTTTCAAGGACTCGTAATCTCACATTCTCGATATTTATTGCTTATTTGTTGCTATTATTATTTCTTTTTTCATTTTGTATTTGCAGTTTGTTGTCTTTTGCACATTGGTTGTTCACCCAGATTCTTTCACTGATACGATTATGGTTATTGGATTTATTGAGTATGCCCACAAGAAAATGAATCTCAGGGTTGTATATGGTGACATTTAAGCACATTGATAATACATTTACCTTGAACTTTAGGAGCTTTGATAGTTTGTTGGGTTGTTCAGAAAATAGGCAAAAAACCTACAAAGCTTGTTCAATGATCTTAGGTTGAAAGAAGGCAATGACAGGAAGGACGATACAGTTTATGATAATGCCTGAAACCCAAGAGCAAATAGTTTATCTTTACCAACAATGAACTATTGGGTAAACAATAAACAACAATACTGAAGATTCGTTTGAAAGTACATAACATTTAAATGACAACATTTTAAATTGCAAGTGTTCTTGTCAAAGTGGCATGTGTATAAATGAGTTCCAGAATTTATGAATATCATACAAGCTTAAGGTAAAGGAACCCCTAGGAGGCAGTGATCATAATATGATAGAATTTACCCTGCAGTTTGAGAGGAAGAGGCTAAAATTGGATGTATCACTATTACAGTGGAGTAAAGGAACTACAGAGGCATGAGAGAGGAAATGATCGAAGATGATTGGAAGGGGACACGAAGGAATATTGGCAGAGCAGCAATGGCTGGAGATTATGGGAGCAGTTGAAAGATGCAGGATAGATTCATCCCAAAAGAAGTACTTCTGATAGGAGGATGAAGTAAGTGTAGCGCCTCCACCGGGCTCATATGAAAACTTGATCATTAGCCGGCTCTGCTAACGGCCACATGACTCAGCAGTGAGAAGGCCATCGTTCACAAACAATATACATCTAGGGTCAGTTTGATTTGGGGTTCAACTAAACGGGAATGTCACGATGTTCAGATTAAAGAAGTCTCAACTGGAGCAAATGCTGTGTAAATACTGCCTGTACACAGTTGTTGGTCAGCAAGCAATAACAGATCATACAAAGTACAAAATCATAAAGAAAGTATATTTACAAATTTCAGCTTTATTGAACAGTTAGGAAAAAGAAAGGAAAAAAGGGTGTAGACCAGTCCAATGTGCGTATAAAGTTGGAGCTCCTGCTGGAGTTGTTTTTTACTCATGTGCTGGACCCACAGTCTGCGTGAAAGCACACACGCACTGAACTGCACTCGAGATCCATCTTGAACAAATGGGCTGTCTCTCTGGAGTATTGGCCCTTCCTCCTTGGAGCCAATCATCCGCACAAAGCACTTTGTGCAATGGGGACGCTCCTTCCCATGGCATTCTCAGTCATCTTCCCTCCTGTCCTCTCCGTAGCTCCAGCCACCCTGAACCAGACTACTGTCTGCCACAAATCTCTCTCTGCCCATTTCTCTCTAGAACTTTCTCCCAATTCCACCATCCTGATTGGCTAACACAACTTTGCTAATTTGAACAGCACGTCAAAGCCAAAACATTCTACCAGCAGGAGACACTGCTTTTGCAGAAAACTTACTAAAATGAAATATCTACAGCATTGCAGTAAAAATCTTAACCAGATATTACACAAGCATGGGTAACAAGGGAAGTTAAAGAGAGCATAAAACCAAAAGAGAGGGCATATAATATAGCAAAAGTTGGGACGATGAAATTGATGGCTTTGTGATTAAGTTTAGAGACAATACAAAGATAGGTGGCAGGGCAGGTAGTGTTGAGGAAGCAATGAGTCAGCAGAAGGATTGAGACAGATTTGAAAACTGTGTAAAGGAACAGCAGATGGAATACAGTGTAGGGGTGTGTATACACTTTGGTTGAAGGAATAAAGGCATAGACTATTTTCTAAATGGGGAGCAAATTCAGAAATCAGATGTGAAAAGGGAGTTGGGGTTCCTCGTGCAGCATTCCCTAAAAGTTAACTTGCAGGTTGACTTGGTGGTAAGGAAGGCAAATGCAATATTAGCATTTATTTCAAGAGGACTAGAATATAGAAGCAAGGATGTAATACTGAGGCTTTATAAGATATTGGTTAGGTCACACTTGGATTATTATGTTCAATTTTGGGCCCCTTATCTAAGAAAAGATGTGCTGGCATTGGAGAGTGTCCAGAGGAGGTTCTCAAGAATGATTCCAGGAATGAAAGGTTTAATGTATGAGGAGCGCTTATTGGCTCTATAGCCAGAGGGCAGTGAATCTGTGGAATTCATTGCCACAGATGGCTGTGGAGGCCAAGACATTGGCTATATTTAAAGTAGAGGTTAATAGGTTGTTGATTATTAAGGGCATCAAAGGTTATATGGAGAAGGCAGGAGAAAAGGATTGAGAGTGTTTATATATATATATATATGCCACAAAGTAATGGTGGAGTAGATGGCCTAATTCTGCTTGCATGTCATATGTTCACATGGTCTTCTGAATGGTCTATGAACTGATTCAATTCTCAGTGTCAAACTTAACAAAGAAGAGGCAGAACTACATATCATTTCAATGACCACCACACCAAATTTGTATCATTTTACAAAAACAGTAAATTATTATATCTAAAATACTTATTTTTAAAGCACTAAGCATTGTCATGATTTTTTCAAGAGCTATGTTATTATGGCTTTTTATTGTTTATGAAATCACTGAAAAGTTACTAAATCCAATCTTATTATATTCTTGCTTGCTGTGCAGAGAAATTTAATCTGATGATAATGTGGAATGAATTCCTCAAATGTTACTAACAGTTTTATTATTGGACTGACTTGACGTGAGTAGGAGAAATTAAAAATTCTATTAGAATCAAAATATGGGGCATTAACCTATTTTTGTGCAGCATCCATGTCTTTTTACTTCTGATACCTTTTCCTAAGCACTGAGGTCCTCCTAATACATCTCTCTGCCCAGCCAACTTATTCTCTTTTCCTTTAAGACTCTTTCTAAGATCCATCTCTGTTTACACTATATTTGTTCAGTGTCAGTCTTTATCTGCATATGCTGTCATATAAAGCCTTGTGATATTTTTATTATGACAAAGACACTACATAAACATAGGAAGGAGATATGTGGAAAGCGATACAAGTAATACCTCAAGTTGAGGACTCTTCTGACTATGCCTTGCCTACTGTGTGTTTCCAACATTTTTGTCTTAATTTCAAATTCCAAGTGTCTGCAATATTTTCTTAAGCATAATTGAGGTCCATAGAGTTATAGCGTCATAGAAAGGTACAGCACAGTAACAGGCTCTTTGGCTCATCTAGTCCATGCTGAACCATTTAAACTGCCTACTCCCATCGACCTGCCCTGGGACCATTGCCCTCCATATTTCGTATAATCCATGTACCTACCCAAACATCTCTTAAATGTTGAAATTGAGCTTGCATTCACTACATGCTGGCAGCTCATTCCCCTTAAACTTTTCTTTTCAGCTTTCACCCTTAACCCATGACATCTGGTTGTAGTCCCACCTAACCTCAACCTATATATGTTCCTAAACATCATGTATTTCAAGATTTTCAGCAACATATATAGGAAGATGACTTAAAAACAACAAGTGAAGACTGTGGCATATCTCTCTGGCTTCTTTCTAACTAATGCTAATTTATTTTCATTATTTGTATTGGTTGCTTGGATCTCCAGCATTTCTCAGAGATTTTATGTGTCTTCCATGAAAGTGGACACAAAACACGTCATTAATTCTTCTGCTATTTAAGTTTTCCCCGATATAAGTTCTCCTATGTTTGCCTGTAATACACATTTACCCTCAGTTGTCTTCTCCTATTTACAGATAGAAGCTCTTAGTCTGTTTTCAATAGGTGCATTTAATGTCAGAGAAATATATACTATGTACATCTTGAAATTCTTTTTCTTTACAGACATCTATGAAAACAGAGCAGTGCCCCAAAGAATGAATAAACGTTAGAACCCCAAAGTGACCCTCCACTCCCCCTCCAATGCACAAGCAACTATAAGGCAATGACCCCTCCCCACCTCCACCATCAATGTTCTTGATAATTCACTTACACATTCCCTTTAACAGTTTCTTGGTCTTTCCTTTAAATAAATCTAAAAAGGTCCCAAACTTAGGGTTTAGTTTTTTTTTCTACTGGCAGCTATTAAGCTTCTCCTTACACGTTGTTCTATTTTTAACTTTTCTTGTTAGATCACTTTTCCTGTTTTGCCTTTGTGTTGTAAATAGTGAGGATAGCAGTAAATTATAAGAAGATACAGGTACACTGGTTGAATGGATGGATAAGTGACAGATGAAATTTAATGCACCAAATTGTGAAGTGATAAATATTGACAAAAAGAATAAGGGAAGGCAACAAAGATTAAATTTCACAGTTAGAATGGATTCGAGGAGGCAGATAAATATGTGCACAAATCCTGGAAAATAAACAGAGCATCTTGAGAGAGCAATTAGGAAGGCAAATAGAGAAAAATAGAGTATGAATGCTTGCTTACAAGGTCTTGAATATTCTTGAACAGTTCCAATAATGAGGGGTTTCAACATTAAGTTTGCACTTAAGATGGAAAAACTAGCAGATATTAGAAATGCTGAGCAAGTAAGGCAGCATCTTTGGAAAGAGAAATAAAATGAATATTCTCAGTTGAAGACCTTAATTGGACAAGACTAGGGATTCTGGTTTTGTTCCCCTTGGAGCAAGGAAAAGTGAGAGGAGATTTGATGGTAGTGTATATGATCATGACATAGACATAGCAGTAAAGGAAACTTTTCCTTTAGTTCAAGGACTGGGGGCTCAGCTTTTAACTTGTGAACAAAATTCAATGTGTCTAGACATTCAAAATGGAATGGGCTAGACACTTGAGGGGAATGAAGGATTATGTTGAAATGGTGTAGGATTGAGAATGGTCAGATTACTAGGAACAATCGTATACTGAGTAGACCAAACGGCCTTGTTATGTGCTGTAACAAATCAATCATTCTAAATGTTACCTGACCTAAAATGTACAGGCTATATTTTCTCCTTGTTGCAGGTGGGCTGTGAAGTGGGCATTGTTTGAGTTTGCATCTCTAGGGATCAGAAAAAAATGCTCTTGTTAATAGATTGATTGGACAGTAAAATATGATTCAAGCTCTCAAATTGGACAAGTAATGTCAAAAGTAGATGACCAAGAATTTGCATGAAATCACTCAGAAACAAAAAAGGCAGAAAATAACATAAGATGTACTGTAATTTAATAATTGTCGGATGTAGCACATAGAAAAAATAGCTAAAAATGGTATTTTGATAACTACTTGTTCATCCAATGGGGATTCGTAGTATAATTTTAACAAAAAACTGCAGACACTGGAATTCTGTAAAAATATAAAGTGCCAGAAACACTCAGTAGGGTATGCACCATGGTTGGAAAGCAAAGCAAAAGTCAACATTTCAGTTCAGTGTTATGAAAGCATGGAATGAGTCAATATATATCGGGGATGAGCCCTAACTGATAATATTATTATCAGGGGGTAAAGTCCATCGAGTTGTGTCTGAATGCACTGCTGCGTTTGGTGGGTAATATCATTTGAAGCTCTGTTTACTGCCTTTGATCATACTTGTAAAGTCCTTGAGTTTGATGTCATTGCTTCCAAGATTTCATGGTTTGTCTCCTGGCATAGTTCCACTGTCTTCTGAACATTTCTATTGCCTACCCATTGACCTTTATTGAAACACCAAGCATCTCAGTGAAGGCCACATAATATCTGATAAAATATGTGTAATGGTTATTTAACAATTGATTTGCATAGCTTAACCAGTGGGCATGTTTGCCTGTTAACAGGCCAGAATGAACTGTGCCAAAGGCTGAGGAACTCTGGGAGTTCAATTTGCTATCTGTTGGTTGTATAATGGATCTGAGCTGTTTGGTGTTGCTGTTAGATGTGCACCCTCACATATAAAAAATTAATGAGGAGGAGCAGAGTTCTCAACCCTTGCCTGCCTAGTAATCAGGATCTTGTTGATTTTCTATTTGAATTCCAATTTTCCGCTGTATTTCCATTTTCCTTGACTCACCTTGACCCCTCAGGCTTCACAGCTTGTATTGCTGACCACATTTTTATGTTCTGGCTTGCACAGGGACCTTTGGATTTCTGTGTCATTTACAAGATCTGGGGAAAACCTGCTGCAGTTTAACTCCTGAAAGGACACAGCCTCTGAAGGTGGCAGGAAAATGATATCCAGTCCAGGACAATGAGAAAATCTGGTTGCTGATGCCCAGAAATTCTTTAATGTAGTCTTATATTTATGGTTCTGTCTAAAGAAATTTAACTTGGTACCTGAAGTGTCCCAGTACAGATGTGAAGGGATGCCAGATGAGGTGTAGAGAGAAAGGCAGGTCTTAACCAGCTCGTTGAAACCAGATTCTGTGTAACTTGGTCTTTTCCATTGAGGCTGAGGAGTCTGTCTTCTTCTCCTGGTCAAGTGAGCCTCCATCTTCTACCAACCCTACAATCCAGTAACAGAACCTAGGAAATCTTGTTGTAGTCACCTACAGTGCTCTCTGCTTTCCCCCACCCCTTGCTTCCCAGTGGTTATTATACCATCAGACTCCTGCCTGATGCCTTCTCCAGAACCTCACCTTGACTGGACCCTGATTATGCCTATTGAAATCCCTGCTACTCCCACCTGATTGTATTCTCCTATCAGAATCAGGATTATTATCACTGACATACAATATGTCATAACACAAAAACCCCACTACCGAGCACATCTTTCCCTCCCTGCCCCTCTTAGCTTTTTGCAGGGATCGTTCCCTCCGCGACTACCTGGTCCACACGTCCCTCCCCACAGAACTCCCACCCGGCACTTATCCCTGTAAGCACAAATGCTACACCTGTCCCCACACCTCCCCCCTTACCACCATTCCGGGCCCCAGACAGTCCTTCCAGGTGAGGCAACACTTCACCTGCGAGTCTGCTGGAGTCGTCTATTGCATCTGGTGCTCCCGGTGCGGCCTCCTCTACATCGGCGAGACCCAACGCAGATTGGGGAACCGCTTCGTCCAGCACCTCCGCTCTGTCCGTCACAATAGACAGGACCTCCCAGTTGCCACCCACTTCAACTCTGCTTCTCATTCCCATTTGGATATGTCCATACATGGCCTCCTCTACTGCCATGATGAGGCCAAACTCAGGTTGGAGGAGCAACACCTCATCTACCGTCTGGGTAGCCTCCAGCCTGGTGGTATGAACATTGAATTCTCCAATTTCCGGTAATACCCTCCCCCTTCCCCTATCCCAGGTCCCTCTCTGCCTCTCTCCCCTTTCAACTTTTTGCTTCTTTATCTCTACAGTTCTTTCATGCTTATCCCCTTCCCCTCCCCCCTTTATCCTTCCTCTGATTGGTTTTCCACCTGGCGCCTCTAGGCCCTACCCCCTCCCCTATCTCTATTACTGGGCTTCGGTCCTCTCTTCCCCCCCATTCCTGATGAAGGGTCTCGGCCTGAAACGTTGGTTACTCTTTTCTCACGGATGCTGCCTGGCCTGCTGAGTTCTTCCAGCGTTGTGTTCATATTCTACAATATGTCATGAAGTTTGTTGATTTGTGGCAGCAGAGAATAAAAAGTATGTAAAAAATAAATAAGTAGTGCATGAAGAGAAGAGAAAGTGAGGTAGTGGTCATTCAGAAATCTGATGGCTGAGGGGAAGAAGCTGTTCCTAAAATGTTGAATATATGTCTTGAGGCTCCTGTACTTCCTCACTGATGGTAGCAAAGAGAAAGGTGAATGTCCTGGATGGCAAGGGTCCTTAATGATGCCTCTTCCTTGAGGCACCACCTTTTGAAGATGTCCTTGATGGCGGGGAGACTTGGCTGAGTTTACAACACTCCGCAGCTTTTTCTGATCCTGTTCATTGCCATCTCCATACCAAATCATGATGCGACCAGTCAGAATGCTCCCCACAGTACATCTCTAATCATTTGTTAGTGTCTTTGGTGACATACCAGATCTCCCCAGACATCTAAGGAAATGTTGCTACTGGTGTGTCTTCTTTGGGGAAGTTCTGGCTCACTTCTTGACTCCAAGCTTGACCCACTTTATTATCCCCCACCTTTGGGAGTTTTTCAGTCCTGTCTTGCCATCTATGGCCTATCCAGAATGGCAGACTGAGCAGAGTAAAGTACAAAGGTCTTTCTAAGCCTGGACCCAGATGTGATGAAAATGTACTCAGGCTCTGCACTGTGATTGTTTAATGTGTTTTTTCAGGTGGGAAGGATTACCAGGTTAACGAGTCCTTATGTAATGTAACACACAAAACAAAAGGGACTGCTGAAGGTCAGGCAGCATCAATGGACAGAAATGAATGATTTGGGTCAGGACCCTTCATCTGGACTGAAAGATAGGGGAGGTAGGCAGTATAAAAGGATGGAAGGAAAGAGGCATGTGCTGATAGGCGATAGGTAGATCCAGGTAAGGGGAGGTGGGGGAGGGGAGAATAGAGTGAAATGGGGAGGTGATAAGTGGAAGTAATGAAGGACTGAAGATGATGGAGTTTGAAAGGTGAGGAAGGTGGAGCATGGAATGAAGACTGGGAAGTGGAGAGGGCAAAGTGAGTGCTGGTGGGGAGGAACTATTGGGAGGAGTCTGTGGGTGATAGGCAAATGGAAAGGGAAGTGATATGTGATGGGGATCAGATGGATCAGGGGAAGAGACAAAAGGGAAATAGGGTAGCAGTTGCTGCAAGTTCCATAGCGCTAATTGTTAATTAAATTTCAAGATTAAGAACTGTCTCAACAATGAGTTCAGTCTTTCAGTTTCACACCACATGGTCTGCCCAGTGACTGAATATAACCGCTTAATAGAAGACAAAAAACATAGTGCATGTGAAGTGATATGGTCCAAGAGATATAAAATAGTATTAGAATCATCCGTACAAAAACTATTTCTATGTCTACACTCAAGTAGCCATCTGAACTGCTCTTACACTTAGCAATATTTATTATTTATTCTTACGATATATAACAAGGAGCATTTTGACTATATGTACGGTAATCAATCTTAGTTAATCGATTAAAGCGTTTTAATGTTGTCAATCAAGACAGACTTCTCAATAGGAAATGCGAATATTCAGCCAATTCAGTGCGTATTTTCTGAGAATTAATAGTTCATACAGGTGGCCATAAATCATATTCTCCTTTCATTCTGCCCACTCCACGCTCTAAAAGATTCTTGGCTACATCAGCAAGTACGAAACCATCTATCTATTTTTATTTAGAAATGCAGTGTGGAATAGACCCTTCTGGCACAGCTGCCCACCTATTTAACCCTGGCCTAATCACAGGACAGTTTACAATGACAAATTAACCTACGAACCAGTACATCTTTCGACCGTGGGAGGAAACCGGAGCACCAGAGGAAAACCACACGGTCACGGGGAGAACATATAAACTGGTTATGGTGCCAGAACTGAACTCCAAACTCCAATGCCCCAGGCTGTAATGGTGTCATGCTAATCACTACACTACCGTGGCACCCTTCTGTAAGGACGTTGTACATCAGTGCAGTGCTGAGGCTTCCTGATAGCTCCCAATAGGTAATTTAGTTCTTTTGCTTATACACTGTTAATCTAATAATTTCAGCAGACCACCTGTAATTTTCTTGGAATCCAATCTTTATTTTAAATGCAAAAGACAAATAAACTTGCTAAATTTAATCAAGGTTCTTTGCCATGCTCTGTGGTTATGAAAAATGTTCCTTGTTTCCTACTTTTTTTGCATATGCCCTTTAGACAACCTTGATGAGGACTGAAGTTGTGTTTTTATAGCCACTGCTATAACTGAATGAAAGCTATTGCAGAGGGGTTCATTCCATTGTTCTTATTAACTATGTTCCTACTGAGTATTGAAAACAAACCAAGCCAGTTCTCTCCACCGTACAGAATAGCTCTTACTTCCAGCTAAAAAGGTTCAGGCTGATTAACAATTATCAGTCAAGTGATGGGAGTGAGGAAAGCTGGGATACTGATATTCACTGGCTTAATGGATCTATCTTTCACTGCATTACACTGCTCTAATCGGTCTGGTAAAGAAGGTCATTTGCTTCCGAGCAAGGATCCTCCTGCTTGCACTCACATCTGTCATGATTTGAGCAAATGGTCGGTGTCAAAGAATAATTTCAGCGTATGAAGAATGATTTTGCAGTTGAGTAACTGCATCAGAACATTAGGTAAACAACATTTTTATATAGAGGGGCAATCTTTTCTTTCAGTAACCGTAGCTCCAAGAATAAAGATACTGTTTACATTTTAGATTGACACATTGCCTTAGACTTGTGCTAGGTTAAAACTGGAATAATGATTTATTAGATGCATATTTTACAAGGTTGTAACAGCAATGAAAGAACTGGGTGGGCAAGAGAGAAACAGGGGTGGAGAGGGAAGGAGGAGAACTAGAGGAGGAGTTTAACATTTCCAATGGATAATATTGATTTCCTCAGGGACAGAGGATAAGAAAATATGAGATCATCTACCTGCTTTGTTCTTTATGTTTAGCAAGATAAATGAGCTTCGGGAAGATTAACTGATGAACTACATTGGAATTGTAATATATGGGACTTTATGTGGTGATGGATTTCTGAATAATATCTCTAATGATTCCAAGTGAGCATCAGAGGTGTGAATTTCAGTTTCTATGATGAGAGTCATGCAAGGCAGAGGAATTCTTTAATTTACCTCATGTAGTATTTGGTTGCAGAATATTACTTCACTCTACGCTCAAGCTTGCTAAGGCAGGCAGCTGAGGGTACGTTTTAAAATTTGTGTTGTTAGAGTGGATCTGCAGTTTCCGGGAACCAATGACTTGACAGATCAGTGGGTTGTAAAGGTCAGAATGCTGCAAATCCCGGATGGTAATCAAACACACATTACTGTTGTGATAAGAACAGCAGTGTTGGGAAATAAAATCATTTACAGAGCTACTATTGTGGTAACTAGATTATTTTATCTATTAGGTCAATAAATTGAATGTCACCGGGTAATCTGACTGATGTACTCTACCATCTGCTTATTACAAGTCAGAGAGAATCAGCCTTGCTGGTTTTAGGTAAATACTGTGTTATGAAATATTTTTCAAATGTTTGATATTTCAATGTTCAGTAAGTACTGCACTATGAAATATACAATGTCTTTAAAATGAATTTAATTTAAAATGTGTGCTCATTTTATTGAAGAAACAATAACAGGTTATAACATTTTCCGTGTGACATGATTAAACAAATATTAGTGATTAATTAACTTATTAAATGCCTGTCCCAGATAAGCATTTGTTTTGTATGTCTGTTTTAAATATGATAATTCCAAATCTCACATTTTTGTGGCAACTCATTCTGTGCACTTATTTTTAGAGCTTTTAATTAATGTCATTGTTTCAAATGTTAATCCTTTATATGTTATTTGACTAAATTTGTTCAGTAAATTATCTAAATGATTTAAAGCTGTTTTGTTTTGCCCTTATCTAACATGCGAGCACAGCACAATTTTCAGGAATTTTTGACTGTAGCCTGGTAGTTATGCAGTGCAATGGCAATTGTTCAATGCTCATTGTTTTTGTATATATGCAGTAGATGCTATTCTTGGAAAGTGTATGCATAAATAAATCCATTTAGTTTATTCTTTGCAATAGGGTTAACTGTTTAGGAGGATATGCTGTTGCGTCCCAAATATTCTGCAATGTGTTGACCCACTCGAGTAATTGCATTTAATTGCAGATGGCTTTCATTTCAGTGTATTTGCCTCCTTTGTGAATGATGATTAGGATTCCTTTGAATCCCTATATATGGAACTGAAAGGTCATGTGTGATTGAAACTGTTGTAATCCATTGCACAAATGTAATGGATTCACTGAGCATGCAGAAATAATTCAATCCAAAAGAAACAGCAAAATCTGGCGCCGTAAAGATTCCCTAATGATATTTTTCTCCTTTTCGGATTTTAAATGGAGGAATTTAAGGTGGGGGGTTATATGGGAGGCAGGGTTTGAGGGTCGTCACAACATTGTGGGCCGAAGGGCCTGTAATGTGCTGTACTATTCTATGTTCTATATTAAATTCCCATGATTGGCTAATACTTGTGATGACACTACCTTATACAGGCTATTTCTCTCTCAAGACCAAGCTATATAGGGTTGGATTGTATTGTCAAAGGTGAAACAACACCAATGATATTGAAGAAAGTTGTGTATACAAATAATAAAAGAAATAATGTTCTCATGTCAATTCAACAGAATCCTCAGTACCCAATAACCTTCAAGCTGACTGAGCAACCAATCACAATGAATATAGTTTACAGACAACAAACTAGCAAGTGTCTATCATGGTGGAATACCATGGTCTTATGAAAGAAAAGTAATTTTTAATAACTTTTTTTGAGGACATAACAGTAGAGTGGATAAAGAGAACCAGCAGATGTAGTATATTTGCATATCCAGAAGGCACATGATAAGACATAATAGATCAGTGTACTTCAGTCACAAAAACATGTGGTTAGACAGGTTCTGATAAGGACACAAGGAAACTATAAGGGAATTATAGGTAGATTAAGTGAGAAGTTGACAAATGGAGTATAAAGTGCGAAAATGTGAAGTTATTCACTTTGGGAATTCAGTGCTCCAGAGGACTGTGTGGTAGGGTTATCATGTACGGTATATTAAATTTGAAGATCCAAGAGAAAAGCCCACAAAAAGCAGTGGATATGGCCTAGTCCATAACAGGTAAACCCCTCCCTTCTTGCTGCTGCCATCAGGAAGAGGTAGAGTAGCCTTAGGTCCCACACCACCATGTTCAGGAACAGTCAATATCAAGTTCCTGAACCAGAATGGACAAATTACTGAATTGATGCCATAATCCATGGCTTCACTTTAAAGAACTCAAGAACTCATGTTCTTAATATTTATTAATTATTATTTTGTTTTTTTCTTTTGTATTTTCACAGTTTGGTATCTTTTGCATATTGGTTGTTTGTCTTTGTGTGAAGTTTTTCATTGATTCTATTGTGTTTCTTAGTATTTACTATGAATGCCTATAAGAAAATCTATCTCAGAGTAATATTTGGTGGCATATTTGTACTTTGATAATAAATTTAATATGAGCATTGAACGTTGAGATGGGAAGAGTGTGGGCAAATGATGTTGAGGCCAAGACTGGATTAGCCTTAGTTAGATTAAATGATGAAGCAGTTCAAGAAGTTGGATTGGCTTGTTCCTCCCTGTTTCTTAAGTATAGGCACATCCTTTTATAGAAATAGGTACTTGTGAAAGTGCACTTGTGTATGCACACTTGAGAAATTATTGCAGTGTGGTATTGCTGAATATCACCACATTATTTTTGATAATGCTGTAAAATCCAGGCCAAGTATTGTGCATCAATTTTCACAGACAGGTATATGCTGCAATTTTTTTCATTAGCTTAACTAGTTCCCTAGGAGTAACTTGACTGAAGTAAAAGCAGGAAATCCACCAGAAATTCATCAGCAATGAAAGAGACACAAAACAAATTAATATTTTGTAAAATCTTTTGTTTAAAATGAACCACTTGGGCTGAGACTGGCAGCTGCTGCCTTGGATACCTAAAGAAAAGGCCAGTTATGGACAAAATAATCATTACTGTTGAAATAATAGAACCATTGAGTAAAGTGTCCATAAAATGTCAAGACATAATTTGTTCTTGCAGAGTGGGGTTTGCTTGTCTTCTGTTTCAATTGCATAGTGAATTATAATTTACTCCATAGTGTTGAAAACAATCTGCATTTCCTGATTTTCATGTTAATTTCAGGATTGCAATGTTCCTGTTCAGCTATCTTATTATTTATGTTTTTATCATGCTAGCAAGTGCTTACTGAATGTGGATTTATGTTTGAAGTCCATAATTTTAATCAACACCGTTAATTGAAGCCTATTGCATTATCTTTCTTTCTCCAACTATTTATAACTATTTGCTAACATTTGTTGTGTTCCCATTGATGTACAAGTGGAAAAGTAATTGTGTCATGGGATTCTTCAAGGGAGAAATTATCATGAATCTTTGGCCAAAGATACAATCTGCTAATAATAGCACAGTCATCTGAAGAAAAATGTATCCATTACAGGAAATTAAAAGTACTCAGCCATCCAGCTGTTGACCATTTTCTATCTGAAAGAAATACATTCTGTCATCAGTCCTTTGCTTGGTTCTTACAGTTGTGGACCTTTGCTTTTCTTAACTCTAAATGAAATCCTTGTTTGGGTTTATTTTCTGTATAACTATGGACATTCTACCCCTCGCTATTGTATTTGAAAGATAATATTTCAAAAAGGATCTAGTGCTTTCTCGGCATAAGAATAAGCTCTTCTCAGGTTTCCAGCTGAGTAAAGATATCGATTATTACTGATGTTTCGATACCAAACTCTGCCACCCTCATTAGGAATGATGCTTGCGCATGCCTAGTCTGGTGGTATTTGCACCCCTGTAGTCCATCCCTCCTGATTGGTTAGTCCTCATCCAATCTGGTTTCCGCTCTCCCACCTCGTTTATACTCGAATTCCAGATCTTACTTAGAGCAAGACCATCGTCTTTGTTAAAATTCTTCTCCTTTAGTTTTATTTCAATGGCTTCCCTCAGCCGACTGTACAAAAAGTCATTAGTGTGGCACGTTTTGTGCCATTGAAGTCAATCCTATGGCCATTGGGAATGCAACTGCTGATTTCTCTGGGTAACCCAAACAGATATATTAATGCAAATTAATGGCCAATGGAAAATCCAGAAATCCTAACAATGAGAAGGAATCTGTCATTACTACCTGTCTTCCCTATATTTTCATGGTTTCTGGAAGGATCGCCAGGATTCTGAAGAAATATCAGATTAATACCATTCACAAACCCCTAAGAAGATCAAATCCCAGTTTATGCAGATCAAAGGTGACTTGGCACTCAGGTTGGCTGACATTTACAGGGTTCCCTGAGAATGTGGGGCAGTGTTTGTAGACACAGGGTAGAAACCCACATCTAGAAGCACAGGAGGTGTATCCATTTGGGTTACCTGGAGAAATCAGTGGCAGCAGAACATTGCATTCGCAATGGCTATAGGGTTGCCTTGGACTGTACAAAACTACTGTGCCACTCAAATGGCTTTTGGGACCGCCTGGTGAAGGAAGCTATTGAAATAAAACTAGATTTAGCAAAGATGAAGATCTCGCTCTAAGTAAGAACTGGAATTCAATTGTAAACAAGGTGGGAGAGCGGAAATCTGATTGGTTAGTCCTTACCCAATCAGGAGAAACGGACTATGGGGGTATAAATACCACTGGACTAGACATGCCCAGACATCATTCCTGATGAAGATGGCAGAGTCTGTCATTGAAACGTAGATTATAATTGACACCTGTACTCAGCTGGAAGCCCGAGAAGAGTTTATTTATAATATTACAAAACTGAAAAGCCATGACTTAAAAAAACACCTGCACTGATCTCTTTTCTGTAACAATTTTTCCCAACATTTGTGTGTCTGACTCTCACAATAACCATGATAAAGATTTATTTTAAGTTAATGTGAATTATGCATTAGATGAATTTCTTCAAATTTTATCTAAATTCCTGCTCTTTTTCTCAAACAATCACACATTCTGTTTATCTAAATTCAGAGAGCTTAAACACAAAAGGTCAGAGCCAAAACTCAGAAACCTACAAGTGTACATTAGAGCGAGGCTGGAGTTCATCCAGCTTGAACAATGAGGCTGACTTTTTAAATGACAGATTGGATTATGTGTGATGCATGACAGTCATTATGAGCTTTCCGTGATGTATTATCAGGATCCATGTCATAGGAATGACACACAATGCTGTAGTGAATTGTCCTTCCTCTATGGTGCAATTTTCGAGGATGATGCATCATAGAAGTTGGCCTGGAGATCTGCTTGCCAGTTGACATGTACTTCAGATAAATGATTAATAATTTGCCATGAGAAACTAAACAATTCATGCTCCAGACAGATGGAATCGTGTCTTCGCTTAAGCCTTTTGAATAGAAGGACAAGTCAACAAGTTCAAAGTTCAAAGTAAATTTATTATCAAAGTACATATCTGTCACCATACACAACCATGACATTCATTTTCTGTGGACATACTCAATAAATCTATAATAGAATAATAACCATACAAGAATCAATGAAAGATCAAACTAACTGGTTGTTCAAACAGAGTACATTGCCAATATATTTCGATAGCAACATGGATACTTTTATATGCTAGTGAATGGTTGTTACATCAGTTGTAGAGTTTCAAAATCATCTTGATATCTTTTTACATTTCAATTATGTTTGGTGCAATCATTTAGTTTTAAGTGCTCTCATTCCCAGACTCCAGATAATAACTTCCATCATGATCCACTCTGGTCAATTCATTCCAATGACGTTACTCTAAATCAACAGAAAAGGTTGAAAGGTGTTATTAATAGTGCTGTCAAGTAGCAATTACTTGGCATTACTTGGTTCAACAATGCCCATTTCAAGCATTACTTGAACTATTGGACTCTGGACATCATAGACTTGGTCCAACTGTATTTCAGAGAGAAGGTGAGAATCATCACCCTTGACATCAAGGCAACAAGTAAAATAGCATCACGGAACCATGGTAAAATTGAAGAAACAAGGGAGACACCATTGAATAATTGGAGTCATTCTTCACACAACAGAAGTTGGAAGATAATCATCTCTGCCCCAGGACATAATTATAGGAGTTTGATTAAATGGGTTAAATTAGCTTTATTTGACACATGTACATCAAAACACACAGTGAAATCTGTCATTTGTGTCAAATCTAAACAGTGAAGAATGTGAGGGACAGCCCACAAGTGTTTCCATGCCTCTTGTGCCAACATAGCAAGCCCAGAACTCACTAAATCAACCATACATCTTTGGAATGTGGGAGGAAAACCACAAGGTCACGAGAAGAATATCTATCCTTCTTACAGACAGCAGAGGGAATCAAATGCAATCTTACAGCTGGCACATTAGTAATGTTATGCTAACTACTACATTACCATGATGCCCCAGAAAACATGCATAAAGATCTTCAACTGTTCCACCATTGACCATCTATCCATCATAAAGTTAGAAATGGGAATGTACAGCGTGCAATTTCATTCACAGTTCCAAATAAAATAAAGCAGCCCGTGCCTGCAAGCATTGGGACTTTGATGACATTCAGGCATGCGTTGATAAGGTGGTTAAAAGAAACATTCCACTTATATAGCACAATCCTGTGATTGATATAAATAATGGCCGTGAGACTACCGAACTCACTGAATTCCCTGCCACCACCCAGGTCTCATTATGGATGAATCACCAGTAGCATTATACTGTTCATCTTTAAACTTGTGCCATAAATGCACATTATTATTTATAATTTATTTGTGGTAATCTTACTCTGTGTTGTGTGTGAGTTACATGCTCTGTGTTGTGCACCTTGGTCCAGAGGAGCCTGGTTTCATTTGGTGGTGTACATGTAGAGGGTTGAACAACAATAAACTTGAACTTTCTTCTTCTTTTGCCCATCATGCTGTTGGCATTTTGGGGCAGCAATGAAGGTCCTCCATCTGTGGCAGCGTTCACAGCTTTGTTCGTTGTGTCAGTAGCAGACGAACGTGAATCAAAGTTATTTGTGTTCCAAAAAATTAGTGTTTCTTTTTATACAGACACGTTTGCATCCCGATCAGGGTGCCCCAATTAAGTGGGATAATCCCTTCTTTAAAATAATGCCATGGGAACTGTTACGGTCACAAGAAAGAGCAGACGGCTTAACATCTCATCTGAAAGATATAACCTCTGGTAGTGTACTGCTCCATCAGTGCTGTTCTGGAATGTTCATTAACATTTTTATGCCTGAGCATTGGGATTAACAATTGAGGCCATGATCTTTTGACTCAAAAGGAAAATTCTATTAACTGAACAACAGCTCACATTGTTAGTTTAATTTTGCATTTCCTCCTCTTTAAGGCCTCCAAGCAAAGAATGAGTTTTGATCGTTGACAATGAATCAATCCATATTGAAAATTCAGCAAGTATTTGCTTAATGATTTGTTCCAAATAATAATGTTTGGAAAGCTAATAATGATTACTGGAGCTAATAGATTCATAAAGGCATTTAATTAACCTATTTTTGAAAGGGCGTTAAATGATTCAGTAAAAATGGTATGTCGATATTTGCTTTGGAGTGGTAAGAAGGAAATGTGCGTCTTTGTCCCATCGTGAAATTGCCCTGTTGTATTAAGCAATATGTGTGGTGTGTTCTTAGTATGTTGAATGAATTATGGTTTAAAATAAGGATAAATCACTGTTTAAACTCAGCAAATCCAGTTTCAAAGAGTAGGTGGTTGAAGTTATTACTCATATATTAAGCAGAGAGTATTACATTGAACACATGCTTACATCATTATTTTCAATATTTACTTATTTGTTATTTTTTCATTGCAGGTATAAAAAATATCAAGATCACCTTGGCAATCTGTAAAGATCTTAAAAATAAGCTAATATTCCAGAACAATATTGAACATCAATATCAATAAAAATCCACAGGTAGGTTAAAGGGAGAAAAGTCCGAAGGCAATTGAATTAAAAATGCATGATTAAAGAGACATAAGGAGACATAAGTGTGAATATATAGCCAGGATAGTGCATTCAACATGCACGAACAGGACAAAAGTGTAATTGAGGCCAATATTAAATCAGCCATGATCTTAGTGAATGGTGGAACAGGCTAGAGAGTGTATTACCTGGCTTATGTCCTGTATTGGTCTGTTTCCACTTGTTTACTAACTGATGATCTTCAATAAGGGAAAGTACCAGGTTGTTTCTAAAGGAAAATCAAAATGAAGCAAAGTATTTTAAAAAATGGTTCACGTAGTTCTTTTTTTGCAGTTGGGATTGAGACAGATTCTCAGGGAGAAGTAGAAAACTCTGTGATAATATATGTAAATAATGATACTCTCTGTGGGATCTCCTGCAAAATATATATATATATATATATTTCCAGATACTATCTTCAAGTTCTGAAACACTCCCACTCCAAAAAATATTGACACATGCTCAAAAATATCTGATTTGTTAAAGCCAGCCACCCAATAAGATAACGCAGGTGCAAATACCAAAGTCCAATGACAGGCAAATGGAAATCTGGTAATCTTAGGGACTTCCTGGAAGCCAAGGATCCCATTGTGAATGCTTATGTAAAAAAGTACTGTCCATACAATGGCTTATAAATCACATACTTTTCTGAATCGAGCCAACAAGTTCTTTAATCTAATTTGTTTTCCCTTTTGCTCCAATACTCTACCATGCTCCTTTGCTTGCAAATAACTTCTTTTTAAATGAATCATGGATTCTGCTTCAACAGTGATTTGCTTTAGAAAATAATCAATTTTTAGCACTCTCCATAATTAGGTCGATGCTGTGCTTTAATTTGTTTTGCAATGTATATCTTCTTAATGCTAACTAACTGTTCAATAAAAATAATCTATCACACTTTATCCTATCGAGTCATATTTTAGGAGACCACCATGAGACAACTTGTTAGGATTTTATGCTCTAATGAAAATGGGCTTAACTTCTCATAACCCTGATTTTTTTTGTTTTCATCCCTGGTAATAGTCAAGTGAGTTTCCATTATAACTTTTCATTTGTCCTTTTATCTTACCTATGATAAATTATATAAGATAATATGCAGTAAATATGCAGGATTCTGACTTAAGGCCTTGTCTGCATTTAAACATACCACCAATTGTTGGATTCTAGGCTTCTAGAAACAAAAACAGAGACCTTACTTGCCTTTTTATGTTCTTGTCTATTTGTGCTGCCATGCATAATGGCATTTGATCTTAGGCACTACAGTCTTTATATTTTGATTTGATGATTTGTCATTTGAATTTTTTAGGTCTGGAGATGAGGAAAGTTTTTGTTTTGTTTTCAGATTCTCAGTCTGAACAGTGTCAGAAACATTGGACATTTGCAAATTGTTTGGAGCATAAAACTAACCCTTTTGCAAAGCCTCTGATGTTCCATCGATCTATGTGACTCACAGAGGCAAAATGTTCAACATAAACTGCACTTGGTATCATAATTTAATAAGTGGAAAATAGTAAAATTAATACAATATAGCTCCCATTGTTTATATTAGAATAAAATATACTGAAGTATAAATAACATGAAGAGAACAATGTTGCAGTTTACCTTAAATGTTATGTAATTTTACATTTTTGTTTATTTTATGAAATTATGCATTTTTCATGTATTATTTTTAACTGGTTTATTAAGCAAAAGAGATTTAAGTCTAAAATGGATAACTATTATCATTCTTCATTGTCACTGGGCAAATACTTTGGAATCCCTGGTTGAGGTCATTTTATAATCTTATTATGATTTTAATATTATCTACCACCATCTGGTCAGAGCAGCCAAGGTTTGCAATGAAGGTAGTCTTGATGATGCCCCAAAGCCCAATTATTTTGATCAAAAAGGAAAAGAAGGAAAATAATAAAATGAGGTAAGATAGATTATTTATAAAGAACAAAGATTTATGATACATCAGAAGTAGAAGAAGGAATGATCTGCCATTCAATAAGATCATGGCTGAACTTCCATGTCACCTATCATTTTTCTTCATTGCAGGAGCATAATCTCTTTTTCTTTAATTATTCTGTCAAAGTGATTTCCAGTAGTTATGATCATTGAGGAAAGATGAGAGTTTTATGAGAATCAGGCACACATCTGTCTGTTGTTCCTTTACCACCAAATGCATTGTGTAGCATGGAATCGCTGGAGTGTGACTGAGGATGAAACCACGGATCTTTCCTCCAACTCACAACATCTACTTTCAACTGTGGTGCCTCTCCTATCAATCTGACTGAAATCATATCACTCAATGCAATTTAGAAGAACAACTTAACTCAGAATTGCATAATTGCAGCCCCATGGTATTGTGTTATTTTATTTGCTTTGTATTATTTTGGGAATCCAAAGTGGATAGTAACATTCCTGAGTTCTGTAATCACTTTTTGAAATAACTTGTGTAAGTTCCACACATCTACAGGGTCAAATCACAATGAATTTTCTCGTACTTTCACATTAAGTTATTTAGGAGTACAGGGATGCAAAGTTACTTTTTTAAAATCAAGTCTCTTCCTCTTTCTTCATTTGTGCCATTAAATATTTCTCAGAAAGAATTAAAAACCTACCCCAGGATGGAAAGTAATTGAACTAAATTGATCCAGTGAACTAAGATTCAGATCAAATTGAAATTTACTTAGATTTTGATTTAGCTTTCTCTAATATTTTATTCGGTACATGCAATTGTTTTCATCTGAGTTCATAAGGATTTCATGTGGCTTTAACCCAAACAGCCATGAGTATCATACTGTCCCCCATGAGAAGCCAACAGCTGGATGCCACAGCGACCAACGCATCTCCCATGATCACAAACATGACCCCTTTGGAAGAACCAGAGAATGAGAGGACGATAAAAGAATTGGATGCTATCCAGCGCTATGAGAAGCCTCCTCCACTTCACACTGGTGCAGACTGGAAAGTTGTCTTACATCTGCCAGAAATTGAAAACTGGCTTCGTATGACATCTGAGCGAGTTCGAGACCTGACATATTCTGTGCAGCAGGACACTGAGAATAAGCATGTTGATGTTCATCTGGTCCAACTTAAGGTAAGAAAAATGGAGGATTCTTTACACACAATACTAATGAATTAAAACATGAGTTAAAATAATTAATATAATTTAAAATAAGATCCTGTCTAAAATTAAAATTGATTCTTGGTTGAACTGCACTTCCTATATCCCTACACAATTTAACATAATTTGGCAGTATAGGTGGATGACGGCAGATAATATTGAAACTGGATGAGCCTATTATTGGTGTAGCATTACTTTTTAGAAAGAACAATTGGGATTCATCAAGGCACTGTAATTTGCACGGCTTTGAACCATTTCCACAAAGAATCCTGGATGTCGTTGAAGCATTTGGCTTCTGACCCATTCTACCTGACTGGTGTTTAAGAATGCATTTTGGCAGGAAATAAAAAAGATGTGAAGTTATATTGCATGTAAATTAATACTAAAATTTAATTAAATCTGTTGAGAAATTTCTGCTGAACATTAGCCCTACTGAAATTGGAAACATAAAGGGAAGATTATATTTTCACCCTACTTAGAGCAATAGAAACTCATCTCTTAGTAGTTATTTCTGAAGTATATTTATTAAAATAAAATGTGTCCTATTGTTGAATAACATAGAAACATAGAAAACCTACAGCTCAATACAGGTCTTTCGGCCCACAAAGCTGTGCTGAACATGTCCTTACCTTAAAACTACCTAGGCTTACCCATAGCTCTCTATTGTTCTAAGCTCCACGTACTAATCCGGGAGTCTCTTAAAAGACCCTGTTGTTTCTGCCTCCACCACTGCCACCGGCAGCCCATTCCACGCACTCACCTCTCTCTGTGTAGAAAACATACTCCTGACATCTCCTCTGTACCTACTTCCAAGCACCTTAAAACTGCGCCCTCTTGTGCTAGCCATTTCAGCCCTGGGAAAAAGCCTCTGACTGTCCACACGATCAATGCCTCGCATTATCTTATACACCTGTATCAGGTCACCTCTCATCCTTCGTCGCTCCAAGGAGAAAAAGCTGAGTTCACTCAACCTATTCTCATAAGGCATGCTCCCCAATCCAGGCAACATCCTTATGAATACCCTCTGCACCCTTTCTATGGTTTCCACGTCCTTCCTGTAGTGAGGCAACCAGAACTGAGCACAGTACTCCAAGTGGGGTCTGACCAAGGTCCGATATAGCTGTAACATTACCTCTCGGCTCCTAAACTCAATCCCATGCTTGATGAAGGCCAATGCACCATATGCCTTCTTAACCACAGAGTCAACCTGCACTGAGTGTCCTATGGACACGGACCCCAAGATCCCGCTGATCCTCCACACTGCCAAGAGTCTTACCATTAATGCTATATTCTGCCATCTTATTTGACCTACCAAAATGAACCACCTCACACTTATCTGGGTTGAATTCCATCTGCCAGTTCTCAGCCCGGTTTTGCATCCTATCAATGTCCTGTTGTAACCTCTGACAGCCCTTCACACTATCCACAACACCCCCAACCTTTGTGTCATCAGCAAACTTACTAACCCATCCCTCCACTTCCTCATCCAGGTCATTTATAAAAATCACGAAGAGAAGGGGTTCCAGACCAGATCCCTGAGGCACACCACTGGTCACCGGCTTCTATACAGAATATGACCTGTCTACAACCACTGTTTGCCTTCTGTGGGCAAGCCAGTTCTGGATCCACAAAGCAATGTCCCCTTGGATCTTTTGCCTCCCTCCCTGTCCTTTCTGAAACATCGAAAGCCTGACACTTGAAGTAGCCATTCCTGCCCCTACACCATCCAAGTCTCTGTAATGGTCACAACATCATAGCTTCAAGTGCTGATCCAGGCTCTAAGCTCATCCTCTTTGTTCATAATACTTCTCACATAAAAATAGACACATCTCAAACCA
The DNA here is from genome assembly GCF_048418815.1 of Hemitrygon akajei. Lineage (NCBI taxonomy): Eukaryota > Metazoa > Chordata > Chondrichthyes > Myliobatiformes > Dasyatidae > Hemitrygon > Hemitrygon akajei. The sequence goes on along the minus strand of NC_133126.1, from coordinate 65,686,939 downwards.
TCAGTCTGTACGCGTCCCTTCTCTATTACCTGCTTATCCTCCCTTTCGCACTGTTTCCAACCTTTCTCTATTTGTGTCAACCTCCCTTTACTCTGTCACTTCAGTTCAGTTCCCACCCCCCATCAATTCTAGTTTAAACTCTCCCCAGAAGCCTTAGCAAACCTCCCCGCCAGGATATTGGTCCCCCTGGGATTCAAGTGCAACCCTTCCTTTCTTTACAGGTTCCACCTACCCCGAAAGAAGTCCCAGTGATCCAGAAATCTGAATCCCTGCTCCCTGCTTCAATCCCTCAGCTACGCATTTATCCTTCACCTCATTCTATTCCTATACTTACTGTCGCATGGCACAGGCAGTAATCCCAAGATTACTACTTTAGAGGTCCTGTTTCTCAGCTTCCTTCCTAACTCCCTGTAGTCTGTTTTCAGGACCTCCTCCCTTTTCCTACCTATGTCACTGGTACCAATGTGTACCATGACATCTGGCTGTTCTTCTTCCCACTTCATGATATTGTGGTCACGATCAGAAACATCCTGGACCCTGGCACCTGGGAGGCAAACTACTATCCGCCTCCTTTTTTTAAATAAAGAATAATTAAGAATAATTAGCTTTCAGAATCTATCATTGCCACTGAAAGACATTTTGCCAATAATTTCTCCTAAAGGTAATCACTTTCCCTGGGACACAAGTACCAGAAACTAATGATGACCAAATGTAAATGTAGATGAGCTGTCATCGGCAGATATTTTGATCATGAAGTGTATCACATTTAAGGCCGCTCTTATTCCTTAAATGTGCATGCTATTTAGCAGTTTGTATAATAACAACCAAAGCCAGCAATCCTGACCTTTATCCCTAACCTTTCTGTTCACTTTCAGCTAGTTACATGTTCATTTCAGTCTGGTCATAAACCAGTTTGTAAAGTCCATTAATGATATTATTTCTAGCATTATCTGAAAAGAAACAAGAATATTTGCTCTGTTAGCAAATGCATACTGTTACATTATAAAAGCTTTGCATTAATTATGAATATTTTCTCAAGAACTTCAGAAGAAAATAATTTTGATAATTGGAGCCTATTAGCTTTCAGATAGTAAAACCAGCTCTCACACTTCAGATCAGTGCAGATGTCCTAGTGTCACACAGCACAGAAAGAGACGCTTCAGTATATTGACCATCAGGCACCCATCTATACTGGTCCCATTCACCTGCACTGCAATGGCTTCCCTTCTGCCAGCATCATAAATTCTGTAATGCTCTATATGCTCTATGATATGGCTCCACACTTGAGCCTTCTGCTTTCTCTCTCACTTTGATCTGTAGAATGCCAAGGACTGTCTTGGATTCTGCTGTGGTCAACTAAGAAGAAAAGTTAAAATGTTGTGCAAGGATTTTTTTTTCTCATTTAAATTGAATAACTTTTAAGTAGCTGTAAAAGTGATAGAAGGTGTTGGAGTCGAAGGTTAAGGATGTGATTTCAGGGTAGTTGGAAGCACATAGGTAGATAGATAGATAGATAGATAGATACTTTATTCATCCCCATGGGGAAATTCAACTTTTTTTCCAATGTCCCATACACTTGTTGTAGCAAAACTAATAACATACAATACTTAACTCAGTAAAAAAATATGACAAAATATGCTGTAGTCAGCATGGTTTCTTTAAGGAAAAAGTTTGCCTGACAAATCTGTTGGAAGCCTTTAAAGAAGTAACATGCAGGATAGACAAAGGAGAATCGGGGGATGTTGAGAATTGGATTTTCAGGAGGTCTTTGACAAGGTGCCACACACATGAAGCTGCTTAACAAATTAATAGTATTACAGGAAAGATATTAGCATGGATAAAGCAATGGCTGATTGGCAGGAGGCAAAGAGTGGGAATAAAAGGAGCCTTTTCTGGTTGGCTGCAGTGATTAGTGGTGTCCACAGGGGTTTGTGTTGGGATTGCTTCTTTTTATGTTATATATCAATGACTTGGATGATGGAATTGATGGCTTTGCGGCCAAGTTTGCAGATGATATGAAGATATGTGGAGTAGCAGGTAGTTTTGAGGAAATAGAGAGGCTACAGAAGGACTTGGACAGATTCGGAGAATGGGCAAAAGAAGTGGCAAATGGAATACAGTGGGAAGTGGGAGAAGAAAGAAAAGCATGCACTATATTCTAAATGGAGACAACATTCAAAAATCTGAGATGCAAAGGGACTTGGGAATCCTCATGCAGGATTCTGTAAATGTTAATTTGCAGGTTCAGTCAGTGGTGAAGAAGGCAAATGTGATGCTAGTATTCTTTTTGAGAGAACTAGAATATAAAAGCAAAGATGTAATGTTCAGACTTTACAAAGCACTGGTGAGGCTTCACTTGGAGTATTTTGAGCAGTTTTAGGCCCCTTAGATAAGAAAAATAAGGGGCCTAAAACTGCTGATGTTGGAGATTGCTCAAAGGATGTTTACAAAAATGTTCCTGGGATTGAACAGCTTGTCATATGAGGAGTGTTTGATGACACTGGGCCTCTGCTCACTGGAATTCAGAAGAATGAGGGCTGACCTCACTGAAACCTTTCGAACGCTGAAATGCATCAATAGAATGAATGATTCCTGTAGTGGGGGAGTCTAAGATCAGAAAACACCACCTCAGAATAGAGAGCTGTCCTATTAGAATGGAAATAGGGAGGAATTTCTTTAGCCAGAGAACAATGAATCTGTGGAATTCTTTGCCATAGGTGGCTCTGGAGGTCATGTCACTGGGTATATTTAAGATAAAGGTTGATAGATTCTTGACTGGTCAGGGCATGAAGGGATATAGGGAGAATGCAGGAGACTGGGGCTCAGAAGGAAAATGTATCAGCCATAATGAAATAGCAGAGCAGATTTGATGGGCCAAATTGCCTAATTCTGCCCCTATATCTTATGGTCTTATGGTCTAAGATAGGAAATGGCCAGTTTCACTGGGTTGAGGGTTTGGAATGGTGCAAGATATAAGATGAAACCTCTGGCAATATCTTTAATCATTTGGCAACCCAAATGCTGCTTCTAGCACAGGATTGATTTCAATGAATAGGCTCTTGTTCTTGTACTTTACCTCATTAAGTCATGGAAGAGGCGAAGAGAACAAAGGGTAACACAAGAGGTTCTGCAGATGCTGGAAATTTTGAACAAAGCACGCAAAATGCTGGAGGACCTCAGCAAGTCTGGCAGCATCTATGTAGGTATATAGAGAGCTGATGTTCTGGGCTGAGATGCTTCATCAGAACAGGAAAGGAATGGAGCAGAAGCCAGAATCAGAAGATGGTGGAGGGGACGGAGTACAGACTGACAGGTGATAGGTGAGACCAGGTGAGGGTGCAAGTGAATGCTGAGGGAGGGAGTGATGAAGTAAGAATCTGGGAGGCGACAGGTGGAAGAGGTAAAGGGCTGAAGAAAAATGCTTCAAATAGGAGAGGACAATGGATCATGGAAAAAAAGGAAAGAGGAGAGGAACCAGAGGGAAGTGATGGGCAGCCAAAGAGAAGAGAACAGGCGGTAACCAGAATGGGGAATGGAAAAAAAAGAGAAGGGTACCCAGATGGAATATGAGGTATTACTCCTCCAACCTGAGCCTGGACTCATCGTGATAGTAGAGGAGACTTTAGACAGATGTGTCAGAATAGGAATGGGAAGTCATTTGAAAATGAGTAGCCATGGGGAGATTCTGCATTTTGCGACAGACAGAGTGAAGGTGCTCAATGAGCCCAATCCCAATTTGTGCTGCTTCTCACCTACAAAGAGAAGGTCACGCTGGGAGACCAGATACAATAGATGATCCTGAGAGACTTGTAGGTGAAGTGTTGCTTCACCTGGAAGGACTGTTTGGGGGCCAGGAATTGTGGTGAGTGAGGGAGGAGGTGTTGGAGCAGGTGTTACACTTGTCATGCTTGCAGGGATAAGTGCCAGGAAGGAGATCAGTGGGGAGGGATGAGTAGACAATCTCTATAGAAAGTAGAGGGGTAGGGCAGCAGAAAAAAAGATTATCTTGGTAGGATCCTGTTGGAGATGGTGGAATGATGTGTTGCACATGGAGGCTTGTGGAGTGATCGGTGAGGGATTCTATTCTTTTTATGATGGTGGGAGGATGGGGTGAGGATAGATGCTCCGGAAATGGAGGAGATGCATGTGAAGACAACATTGATGGTGATGGAAGGGAAACCCTGTTATCTGGGAAAAAAAAAGGATATTCAGATGTTCTAGGATGAAAAGCCTCACCCTGAGATCAGATGTGGCAGAGTGAGGAACAGAGAGAAGGAAAAAGCACTTTTACAAGTGACAGGTTGGGAAGAGATATAGTCAAGAAAGCTATGAGAGACAGTAGGTTTGTAAAAGATGTCAAGCTTTCTCCAGAGATGGAGTGATTGGGAAAAGGGAGAGAGGTGTCAGAGATGGAGCAAGTAAATTTGGAGGCAGGGTGGAAGTTGGAGGTAAAATTGATGAAATTGAAGAGCTTAGCATGGGTATGGCAAGAGATATTGCTGATATTGTGGAAACCAAAACGGGTTGAATAAGCAATAAGGTGACGATGCCATTATTGAGGAGATGATGAAGACTTGTTAATTGCAATGATTGTCTGGAAGAGATGTCATTAGGAAATGAGGAAGAACAAAGGAAAGAAAAAGAACTATACTGGACCTGTGAAGTGCAGAATACCGAAGCAACTGGAATTCTGAGAAAATGTTAGAAATGCCCAACAGGGTAAGCAGCATCTGTGAAGAGGGAAGAATTGAGCTAACTTGGATTGATGGCCTGTACTGAAACAAAGCTGAAAGGTTTGTTTTCTGAAATTCATCATGTCAGTATTGAGCCCCGAGGGCTTTACTTTGACTGGTTGAAAGATGAAAGTTTTTTTTTGAGCTTTCATTGAAACTGTGCAAGAGGTCCAAGGCAGAGAGGTGCAGATGGGGATAGAATAGAGAATTATTGTGAGAGACAACAGAAAGTGAAGGCATCCTGCATTCTGAATTGCAGACTGAATGGGGAGATTCTGTAAAGTGATTGCCCACCATTTATTTTGATTCATAGAGTTATACAGCATGGAGAAAGGTACTTCAACCAACCTTTAAGAATAAAGGGTAGGCTGTTTAGAACAGAGATGCGGAAAAACTTTTTCACCCAGAGAGTGGTGGATATGTGGAATGCTCTGCCCCAGAAGGCAGTGGAGGCCAAGTCTCTGGATGCTTTCAAGAGAGAGTTAGATAGAGCTCTTATAGATAGCGGGCTCAAGGGATATGGGGAGAGGGCAGGAACGGGGTACTGATTGTCTTTGATCAGCCATGATCACATTGAATGGCGGTGCTGGCTTGAAGGGCCGTATGACCTACTCCTGCACCTACTGTCTATTGTCTATTGTCCATGTTAAATAAAGTGCCTCTCAGAGCTAGTCCAGTTTGGCTGACTTTGGCCCATATCCCTCTATATCTTCCCTATCCATTTACCTGTCCAAATATTCTTTAAATATTGTAACTTTATCCATCTTTCTCACTTCATCTGGCAACTTGGAGCTCTCACCTTAAACTTATGTCTCTAACTTTAGACTCCCTTATCTTGGGTAAAAGACTGTGACCATCCTTTTATTGAAGCTTCTCATGATTTTGTAAACATTTATAAGGCCACCATTCAGCTTCCTTTTGCATAGAGAGAAAGTCTCAGCCTATCCATTCTCTCCTTATAACAAAAGCTCCTAATCCCAGTAACATCCTTGTGAATCTTTTCTGCCCCCTCTTTAGCTTAATAACCCCTTTTTTGTAGTATAGTGACTAGAAATGCGCACAATACTCCAAGTGTGATACTGCCATCAGTTTGCACAGATATAACTAAATATCCCAATTCTTGTACTCAATGCCGTGACTGATTTGGTTTTCTTCATCCAGAAGAGACAATGTTATGATCAGTATAAAAATTGGAAGTACAAGTTAGTTACTGCTTAGCCTGGAATAGCTGAGTCCAGAAGGGAAGCTGTAAAATAATAGATGCTGTATGTTGTATGGTTGTATAGGAAGGAAGGTGCAGTGAGAAGTGGAGAAATCGGAGGAGATAGAAGAGTTAACCACAGAGTTGCAGAGAGAATATCTTTTTCCAGTGTGCTGGAAAAGGGAGGGGAATTTCAAAGCAATTAGGAAATTGGTCAGGTCACAGTGAGGTTGGGAGTATCTACCCTTGCCATGGTCTGGTGGATGGATAGAGGGAGTAGAAGTGGCAGAATTGGAACTTATCTTAAGTATGCTATAGAATTGAAACTGAACTTAAGGCTGTAATAGTAGGTGATTTTAACATCCCACATATTGACTGGGACTCCCATACTGTAAATGGACTGGATGGGATAAAGTTCGTCAAATGTGTTCAGGAAAGTTTCCTTAATGAATACATAGCAGAAATATACAGGGCAGGTGACAGGACTATGTTAAGGGGAACACTTTGGATCTTAGGATCTTAATTCTGTTAGTTTCAAAATAATTATGGAAAAGGATAGGACTGGTCCTTGGGTTGAGACTCTAAAGTGGAGAAAAGTGAACTTTGATGGCATCAGAAAGATCTAGCAGGTATAGACTGGGATATCTAGAGATCTTTGGTAAATGGGGGGCCTTCAAAAGTAAAAAAAATGAGAGTACAGAGTTTGTTTGTTCCTGTTAGAGTAAAAGGCAAACCCAGCACATTTAGGAAACCTTGATGTTTTGAAGGATATTGAGGCCCTGGTTAAGAAGAAGTAGAAGATCATAGCGGGTATAGGCAGCAAGGAATAAATGAGGAGCTTGAGGAATATAAGAAATGCAGGAGAACACTTAAAAGGGAAATCAGGAGGGCTAAAAGCAGGCATAAGGTTGCTCTAGCAAGCAAGGGGAAGGAAAATCCCAAGGGTTCCTATAAATTTAGTAAGAGCAAAGGGATAACAAGGGACAAAATTAGTCCACTTGAAGATCAGAGTGGTCATCTGTGAATGGAGCTGAAAAAAGATGGGGGAGATTTTCAGTGTTTTTTTTTTGCATCTATATATTCTTGGGAGATGGACACATAATTCATAAGTTTGAGGCAAAATTAGGGTGCATAAGACCCCAGGACCAGACAAGGTATACCCTTGGACTTTTTGGGAGGCTAGTGCAGAAATTGTAGGGGCCCTGGCAGAGGTACTTAAAATGTATTTAGCCATGGGTTAGGTACTGGAGGTTAGCTAATGTAGATTTGTTCCGTTGTTCAAAAAAGGTTCTAAGAATAAACTGGGAAATTTTAGACCAGTAGAGGGTAAATAATTGGAAGGTATTCTGAGGAACAGTATATATAAGTATTTGAATGGACGGGATCTGGTTAGGGATAGTCAACATGGCTTTGTGCATGGTATGTCATGTCTAGCCAATCTAATAGAGTTTTTTGTTGGAGGGTACCAGGAAAGTTGATGAAGGAAGTGCAGTGGATATTATCTACGTGGACTTTAGCAAGACCTTCGGCAAAGGGAGACTGGTCGTAAAGGTTTAGTCGATTGGCATTCAGGATGAGTAGTAAATCAGATTAAACATTGGCTTAGCAGGAGAAGCCAGTGTGTGGTAGTAAATGGTTGTCTCTCTAGTGGCTTGTAACTAGTGGTGTGCCATAGGAATTGGTGCTGGGTCTGTTGTTGTTTGTCATCTATATCTACGATCCAGATGATAATGTGGTAAACTGGATCAACAAATTTCCAGATGACACCAAGATTGGCGGCATTCTAGACAGTGACAAAAGTTTGTAGCAGATTGGACCAAATAGAAAAATGGCAGTTGGAAACTAATGTGAGGTGTTGCACTTTGGGAGTCCAAACCAAGGTCAGACTTACATGGTGAGTGGAAGAGTCATAAAGAAAGCTTTTAGCACATTGGCCTTCAGAAACAAGAGTAATGAATGCAGGAGTTGTAATGTTATGTTAAAATTGTATAAGATTGGTGAGTATTGTGTGCTGTTCTGATCATCTACCTACAGGAAAGATGTCAATGTGATTGAAGGACTGCAGAGAAAATTTACCAGGGTGTTGCTGGAACTTGAGGATCTGAGTTTTAGGGAAAGTTTGAATAGGTTAGGACTTACTTCCTGGAAGTGTAGGAGAATAAAGGGAGATTCAACTGAAGTATACAAAGTTATGAGGGGCAGAGATAGGGTAAATGCAATCAGGTTTATTCCACTGAAGTTGGGTGAGATTAGAACTAGACATCATGGGCTAAGCATGGAAGGTAAAATATTTAAGGGGAACCGAGGAGGAGTTTCTTTACTCAGAGGATGGTGTGAGTGTGGAACGAGCTGCTAGCTCCAGTGGTGGATGTGGGCTCGATTGCAACTTTTAGAGAAGTTTGGATCAGTACATGGATGGAAGAGGTATACAGGGTTACAGTCCAGATCCATGTCTAATGAGACTAAGCAGAATAAGTTCTGCATGGTCTAGATGGGCCAAAGGGCCTAATTCTGCTGCTGTGTCTTGTGTCTTAGGGTTTTTGTGCTTTAGTGCTCTGTAACTTTGAGTCTATAATGCAGTTGTGAACACTACCAAATATGGTGGAGGAGTTAGTATTGTTAAGGAAGACCAAAGGCATCTCAGAAACATTAGTGTGAATTGTGAATCAATGGAGTTGGAGAAACGTGGCACATTACAACCCTTCAGATTCAACAGTGAACTCAGCAATTACAAATAATGAGCTTGCATGAAACTGGCCAATTCTGATGAAAGTTGTTAATCTGTAATGCTAAGCAGTTTTTTCTCTCCATGGATGATGTCTGGAATAACGGATATTTCCAGCATTCTCTCTCATATATTTCATAGGTTTAGCGTTGGTATTTTTCTTTCTCTGTTCATTTTCTGTTTTTAGCTCCTTTGGTTTGTTTATTTGCTCTTACCATCCTCTTTCACTTGGTACCACTACCCCACTACCTTTTTGGGTTATTCAGTCTCCCTTTCTACAAAATAAGATATGTTTAAACTTATAAGCTTTTCCTAATTCTGATAGGAGGTTATTGACCTGGAACTTTAATTATGTTTCTGTCTCGAATATGCTACTTAACCTACAGAATATTTCCAGCATTTCTATTATTATTTTAATTATAAATATTACACTGTAGCAGTTACCTTGGCAATCAATGCACAAATTTGGTTAATTATGACATGAAGTTCCATTTAAAAATATTTTTCTATTATGCCTGCTCTAAATATCTTGTTGAGTTAATGTGAATATTGGATTATTATTGCATATCACTACAATAAAAAGTCATATTGAATAACTAAATTAGAACATAGATTTTATGATCTGCTGCCACAGAATTATATGCATTTTTGCTCTTGTAGTTATGTACAGAGATATAATGGATGCCCCATAAAATTCTGCAATTTTATGCATTCATATATTTTCAGTAAATATGAAATCACAAAAATGGCCCAGTCATTGTAAACCGACAATAATACAGCCTTGTGAAAGGAGGCCATTTTAAAGCACAGCACCAGTAAACAACTGGAATTCTAAATTACTCAAGGTATTTCAGAAGCTCATAGATTTGATATCAGGTGTGAAACATTAGAGCTGTATAAAAATAAACATTATCCCCTATAAAGAAAATATATTTTTGTTATCTTAATTACAGTGAAGGTTGGAAACTGTGTGTCACAGAAGGAAGTATTCTTACCTATAAGTTATATGATTTAGATTCAAATCTCATTCCAGAATGAGGTGTACAATGATCAAGGTGGACATTCCTGCTGTGGTACTGTGGAAGAAAGATATTATGTTTTGGATGAGACTAGCCAAAGCTCTAGCTGTTCATTGAGGTGGACATAAAATATGCTCTTGGAAACTCTGGGAGAACTACCTCTCATGTAGTGTTTATCCAAAGTGCAAATGACAAAATGTTCTGTTTAATTTTTTCCTATCAAACAGATTAGCATATTGCTGTTTGTGAGGCTTTACGATGTAAATGTTACCAGATTGACTATATTAACTTTGTGCCAAATCTTCAAAAAATATTTTAATTGCTGTAAAATCCTTTGGGATCCCTGACAAGGCTGTGAAAGATGCTATGTGAATTCATGTCTTCCTTTTTTTGTCGTCTACTTGGTTTTTGATTTCACAAAAATATTTTGATAAGGTGTGGTTCAAAATGGTCCAAAGATGTTACTTTGATGGAATAGCCAATGGCTGAAATATCACAGCTTACCAATGAATGTATGAACTGAATACAGTCAATTCAACTGGATTTACCTTCTTTATGAATAAGTGACTTGAAACAAACTATCAATGGCTGGCTTTTCTCAACAGGTTACAAAATATAAGCAAACTCATAAGAGTGAAAATATTTTTACAACTAAACAAAGTGTCTCATTCTAATGAGTAATGTGTCATTACGTTATGAGCCTATTTTGTTCTACCATCTGTTCATTTTGCGTAAAGACTGTTTTGAAAACTGTGCAGAAACTTCACACCTCATACATGAAACACTACCCAGTAACTATTTGCAAGAATGACTGTGTCAGAACACAATGCCGAGTGAGATGGCAATTAGGATAATGAATGGAAGCCTCTTATTGCTCATTTATTGAAGGTTATCCAGGTTCCTGGATTTTGGAGGTTTGTTCAATATTTCATTGATTATTTTCTGAGTACTGTATGATGTTCTGGGATAATTTTCTTCAGGAATGTGAATCATTCCTTGCTCTTTGATCAAATTCATCATCATGTGTTTTATTTTGTTGGACGGTAGGTGCCAGTTCTGGTAAAAAAAAATTCCTGGGATCCTTTGTCATTTGGCTTCTTATCCAAAAGCTGTTTTCAACGTTAGATTGTTTCTTCTATATCTATATTGAATAGCTTTGTGATACCTGTTGCTGTCGTGACAGCCCTTAGTTTATCCTTCTGTTACAGACCAATGGTGTCATTGACTCCTGACTTGACCAAGCTAGTCCAACCTCTACTCTTGTTGACAGGACAGTGCTCTTGGAGATTAACTGGTATAATTCAGTATTGTAAACTGTTCCTGAAACCTGGCAACATGTATCAGAAATGCAAGAGTATGCTTTGCATAAATTATGCTTACCATGTAACCAATTGTATTAATCTGAAGTTTAATATAAACACCATTTTCATTGTAATTCAAATGTGTTACATTATGGGAATGGCATGGAAACAAGAAGATGTATTTATCTTTGAACATTAAATGCCCTGTAAATGTTCATCATCAGCACGGAGAGGAGAAGATAATCTCTGCCCTGCAGTTGTCAATGGGCTTGGTTTTGAACTGTATTGATTGATTATATAGGAAGAGTGGAATTTCAAGTTGAAAGGCCATATTTTGGAATCTTCCTGTCATATTTTGGTATTTTTAATGCATGATAAACACCAGTTTGGGCCTGATGGGCATTCCTTGTTTGGCAGACCTGGCTTCCATTGGGACAGGTCTAAGTCATTGCAAAGGCAGTCAGTAATTACAAGTGTTGGAGTGTGGGAGGTAGGTTCCAGTCACTGACCTGGTGGGTGATGGGAGGTTGATGCTTTTTATGGGGGGGTCGGAGATGGATAGTGCATGAACTTTGGTTATTAGAAGGAGGCACCCTTGTTCCTCCTGGCAACCATTAGGATTCCTGGGACTTGAGTGAAATTGAGATTTCCGCTTAGTTAATATATTTGAAGTGTTAATATTTCCCTGAATACTCTTTATCTTATCTCAGTCAATTGCAGAGGTCCAAGAGATTCTGTAGATGCTGGAAACCTTGAGCAACCACACATAAAATGCTGGATGAACTCATCAGACCAGGCAGCACTGATGAGGGGAAGTAAATAGTTGATGTTTTGGGCCAAAGCCCTTCATCAGGACTGGAAAGTAAAAGGGCAGAGCCATCTATCACCTGTCAGTTTGTGTTCCTTCCCTTCCCCCTACCTTTTCATCCTGGCTCCTGACCACCTCTTTTCCAGTCCTGATGAAGGGTCTTGGCCTGAAACAGCAATGGTTTATTTCCCTCCATTGATGCTGCTGAGTTTTGCCAGCATTTGGTCTGTGTTGCTCAAAATGCAGAGATCATTGACTTGATCATTGATCAGAGATCATTGATTTGAGGCTGTCTTCCTGGATGGTACTTTGGGAAGATTGCTCCAAATACACCTTTGTTCTTTAATATTCCCCATGGCCTTCCCATTCACTGTGTATGTCTGCCCTTATTATCAGCTGACCAATAATGTTTCTGTAACCTTACTCTGCCCCTTTCACCATCATCAATGCCACCAATATCCACGTCATCTGAAAACTTACCCTTTCTACAAAACTAAAGCCTTAGACAGGAGTGGATATTATACAGGCTAAGATGAGTAAATCTGGATGAAAACTGCTTCTTGGATGTGAGGATTCCAGTTGAAACCAAGAGTGATAAAGATCAAAAATACTGATTGGCTGAAAGTATTTACAGGCAGAGCCATCAATGATGAAGTGATAGTTGGATACAATAGAACCATGTCTTTGAACAGTTAAAAGTTCTAAATACAATAGACATGGAAGGATTCCCCTATTTTGTTGTGGTGATACTGATGGTTGATGAGGAGCAAGATAGTGTGATTTGAAGCAAAGTTGGTGAAAGAAATTAGTTGATGAAGATTGAAAAGAATTGCTCTTAGGTTTGAAGCTATTCCTATATTGTATGACTTAATGAATATTTTAAAAAAATAGTGTTTACCTGCAACAATGGATCATCATTTTTCTTGCTTGTATTCAGCATGAGGAAATGATTCCTGTATGCCACATTTTATTCGTGTTCCTGCAGCTCAAAACAAACTAGAACAATTGCTATCTGCCATGACCTTCATCGTTAGTGAATTTCAGATCTTGCGTGAAAAAAAAATGACAGTGTGCAATCCTCTTCCATGTAAACGGTGCTTGTATTAATGGAATAAGAATCCACTTTCAGTTCAGAGACGTGATGCTTGCTGAATCTGCTGTAAATCTAGTTATGCTCCATCTAGTGGAAAAAGATTATTTTGCAGTCAGTTGGGCAGAAACAGGATTCAGAATAAAGCCCAGTCGCAGTGCTATGTGAGCGATTATCCTCTCTAGTCAGTGCCGATAATGATCCTGCAATATTTACAGGGCAATTTATTTCAATGGTGAGCGTATCTTCTTGTTTCCATGTTATCCTCATAATTTAACATATTTGCATCCTATTGAAAACGGTGTCCATTTTAAACTGCAGATTCATACAATTGGTTTGACGAGTAAGCATAATTTCTGGAAAGCAGATGACTGCATTTCTGATACATGTTTCCAGGTGACAGGTACATCTTGAAACTCTGCATTATACCAATTAATCTCTGTTAAGCTCCAGGTGAAAAGTGACGTCAACAGCACTGTCATGTCAAACAAGCGAGTTTAGACCAGTGGTTCCCAACCTTTTTTTGGCCATGCCCCACCTAATCACCTCTAAAATCCTGATGCCCCCTGTGGTGATATATAATTCTTATTAATCAAAAAGTGAACTCCTATTCACCTGGAGGAAGCCTAAAAGACCATTAACTTGGTTTAAACAAGCTTCCAAAGAACATGGCATTCATGAAAGAGAAAAATGAAAGAACCAAAGGACTGTTAAAGTTCTGAGGAAGAAATTACTAAGAAATTGTAAAAAAAAAGAACATTAAGTGATATTAAAATAATAATAATAAATAAATAAAACAATGCCGATTCGTTTCTACAGCATACAAAGACAGATACACCGTTTAAAAGAGATGACGCAATGTACGCACCTTCACACCACCAAGAACCGAAAGCTACTGCAAAAAGCAGCATTGGCGCGACCTCGTACGAGTTTCTTACACGTTTGGACTTGTTCATTCGTTCCTTCCTACATCAGTCAATTCATTAATTTAATTATGAAAGCCATTTGATGGTTGTAATGATGGTGATACACTATATATACAGTACATACGCAATTACACATGTACATACACAAGTATTTTTATGTATGCATACTGTATATACGCATATGTATTAACTTGCACACACACTCATACTCACACAGACTTACTAGAAAAAATTCACTGTTAATAACTCATTCTCGAATTGCCCCCCTTAAAAATCAAATTATCCACCTGTGGGGTGTACGCCCCACGTTGGGAACCACTGGTTTAGACACTAGCTTGGCCATGTCAGCAGCTGGAGCAATTTGACACCAAGCCACACAGTGATAGTTAGGATGGACGACTGAGGGAGTGTTCAATGAGCATCTTAAAAGAGGTAAGGAATGAGCAGAAAGATTTAGAGAGGGAATGTTAGACCTTTATTTGTGTGTAAGCCACAGAAAATTGGGCTTGGTTTCAAGCAGTGAACACACACACACACACACACACACACACACACACACACACACACACACACACACACACACACACACACACACACACACACACACACACACACACACACACACACACACACACACCTGACCTATCAAAAATCCTGTGGCGAGTGCAAAACACAATGAAAACACTGCAGGTGAATTTAGAGGAAACACATAGAAAATGAAAATTGAAAAAAACTGGCAGATTCCCAGATCTGAAACCAAAGCGGAAAATTCTGGAAAATCTGAGGCAGCTGTGGAAAGCGAAATGGTCAATGTTGTGGCTTTGTGATTCTGTCAGAACAGGAAAAGAAAGAGGTAGCCAGGTTTTTAGTAGAAGGGATGGTAGTGGAGGGAACTGTAGAACAAAGGAAATGTCTGTGAATCGAACATTCCTCTGTAGAATTTATATATATATATATATAGAGAGAGAGAGAAAGAGAGAGAAACAAACACGGGTGCTGCCTGGAATAGAGAGCTCTTGTGAGGGTAGGTTGTGTGAGCCAGGGCTTTTCCCTTTGGAGTTGTGGTGAACTACATATACCTGTCTGGACACGCCCCCTGCTGACTGCTCCTGTGGCTCCTCCCACAGACCCCTGTATAAAGGCGATTGAGGCCTGAGCCCGGCCTCTCAGTCTCCAGGGTGTAGTATGGTGGTCAACCACTGCTTGTTCCTTCTTCCAGTCAATAAAAGCCGATATCTCGCCTTTACGTCTCAGAGTGAGTTATTGATGGTGCATCAGGAGTGAAAGAGGATGATAGGCTATTTGAAAGAGGTGTACAAGATGATAAGCATATATAGATCGAGTGGGTACCCACAGACCTTTTCCCCAGGGTGGAAATGGCTATATCAGGGTGGCATAATTGTACAATGATTGGAGGAAAGTATAGGGAGGATGTCAGAGGTAGTTTTTTGCGCAGAGAGGGGTGAGCGCATGGAATGCCTTGCCATGTGTGGTGGTAGAGGCAGATACATTAGGGACATTTGAGAAACTCTTAGATTGATACATGGACGGTAGAAAAATGGAGGGCTATGTAGGAGTGAAGGAGTAGACTGACGTTAGAGTGGTTTAAGAGGCTGGCTCAACATGGTGGGCTGAAGGGCCTGTACTGTTCTGTAGTGTTCCTGTTCTATGTTCTGCAGTCAAAGTTAAGATTATAGAATCCTGATGAAAAGCCTTTGACTTGAAACATCATCTCTTTCCAATATTTTCAACATTTTGTGTTTTTATTATAGCTTGGAGATAGTTGAATATAGGGCCGTAAAATATAGGAACAGAATTAGGCCATTTGGTCCATCGAATCTACTGCGCCATTTCATCATGGCTGATCCATTTTCCCTCTCAGCCCCAATCTCCTGCCTTCTCCCCATATCACTTCAGGTCCTGACCAATCAAAAATCTATCAACCTCTGCCTTAAGTAATTCATAAAGACTTGGCTTCCACACCCACCTGTGGTAACCAATTCCACAGATTTACCACTTTCTGGCTAAAGAAATTCTTCCTCATCTCCATTCTAAAAGAATGCCCCTCTATTCTATGTTCTCTGGTCTTAGACTTTGCCATCTCTGCAATCACTCAATTGAGACCTTTCAACATTTGATAGTCTCAGTAAGGTCACTCCTTATTCTTCTGAATTTCAGTGAATATAGGCCCAGAGCCATCAAATGCTCCTAGTATGACAAGCTGTTCAATCCTGGAATAATTTTCATGATCCTACTTTGAACCCCATTGTCAGCACATTCTTTCTAAGATAGGGTCCCAAAACTGCTCACAATACTCCAAGTGAGGCCTCACAGTAAAACTTCAAAATCACACCATTGGTTTTATGTTTTAGTCCTCCCTTGAAATGAATGCTAACATTGCATTTGCTTTCCTCACCACTGACACATCCTGCAAATTAACCCTCATGAGTTTTATATCCATTCTTTGACTTGGAATATGTTGCATGGTGACTCAATTCAGTGGAATCCACTATTTTCTTAATTTCCAGCATATGCTCATATTCCTAGATCTCTTACACAGGCTTTCTATCATTCCAGTAAGAATTAAGTGATGCATCACCATGCTTCTAATTTTATCTCGTATTTCCACAAGATTTCTCTTCATTCTTCCAGTTTAAACAATCACTCCACTGTCCCATTTCTGACTGTCAGGTTTACTCTTTGGTGATTACATGAAATCTCTCTACGGTTATCCGCATTATTTCTTTGTACAACTTGAATCATAATTCTTTTTCTAAATCAGCTGTTTCTCTTCCGCTCTCCTCAAAACCTGGCCAGATTAAACTCATTTATGTTGTGAGTTTTCTACATATTAGTAACTTGGCATTGGTCTTTAATTTAGCAAAATCACATTAAATCTGAACACCCTTTTAAAACTTGTTTCTTCCTGTAATGTAATTCTCACTGATTCATTTGGCAGTGGATGAAAGGCTGAAATAAATACTGTGCATGTTTCTATGTTATTTTTTCATGAAACAGAAATGAACACAACTGAGATTGAATTCTTTGAGGTAGGTAACGGCATGAAAAAGTGGGTCTCAATACTTAATTAATTCACTTTTTCATCTTGATCTGTTTTGAACGTTAGTCTAGTAACACTCTCAACCAATGTACACTCTGTGGGAAGAGTAAGCTTATAAAGGTGTCTTTGCTGGCATGGCTGTACAATCTTAACCAGTTATACATTCGTCCACTGCTCTTCAAAGTACTTATCAAACTCCATCCATAAAACATTTGTCTATTGCCTTCCTACATGTCATGCTATATTGTTCAGTGCAAAGCTCTTTTGGAGATTTTTATTCTTTAAAACTTGGTGTCTCCATTGACATAACTGTTCTGTCAATAATTTATATCATCAGCTATAGTATGGCCTCATGATTTTATTGAACATGTCTGAATCAGTTCATTCTTTTACAGTTTTTCCCATCATTCTTTTAAAACACCATATTTTTGTTTCTTCTTGTCTGTTTCTATGTAATAATCTAGAAAATATTAACTAAGTTGGTAAGTTTGTTTATTATTGTCACATGTACCAAGGTGCAGTGAAAAACTTGTCTTGCATACCGCCTATACAGATCAATTCATTAAAATAATGCACTGAGGCAATACAAGGTAAAACAATAACAGAATTAAGTGCATAATAAGGTATTACGTCACAGACAAAGTGCAATGCAAGTAGATGTCAGGTGCAAGGTTACAATGAGGTAGATTGTGAGGCTGAGCCTATCTTATGGTACTAGGGAAACATTCAATAGTCTTATAACAACTGGATAGAAACTCTCCTTGCACCTGATGGTGTGTGCTTTCAGGCTTTTGCATCTTCTGCCCAATAGGAGGGGTTGAAAATAGAATGTCTTAAGCGGATAGGATTTTTGATTATGTTGGATGCTTTACTGAGGCAGCGAGAAGTGTGGAATGAATCCATAGAGGAGAGGCTGGTTTCTGAGGTGTGTTGAGCTGTGTCCATTAACTCTCTGCAATTTCTTGTGTCATGGGCCATACACTTGCCATACTAAACTGTGATGCATCCAGATAGGATGCTTTTTGTGGTGCTTTGGTGAAGAATAGTGTGGGTTGACAGGGACATGCCAGATTTCCTGGAACTAGAGGTACTGATGAGCATTTGTGACCATAGCATCAACATAGTTAGACCAGGACAGGATTCTGGTTATATTCATTCCTAGGAACCTGAAATTCTCAACCTTAACAGCAATGGTATAAGCAGACACCTGTGCACCACCCCCTTTCGCGAAGTTAATGACGGCTCTTTTGCTTTACTGACACTGAGGAAAAAGATTGCTGTCATGACACCGTGTCTCTTGGCTCTCTACCTCCTTCCTGTACTCCAACTCATCGTTATTTGAGATGTGGCCTACTATGGTCATGTCATCTGCAAGCTTGTAGATGGACTTAAAGCGGAATCTAGCCATGCAGTTGGTGGTCTGAGGACCGTTTTCATTATGGAGACTATGCTTCATACCTCATATCGGAATTCTCATAAGACCATAAGACAAAGAAGCAGA